>NW_013525336.1:594395-645986 GCF_000836215.1 Papilio polytes | reverse complement strand
AAGTAATAAACACTCAAATAAAATCTAGCTTCGCATACAAAGCTGGCGAACGGCACTTTTAATTGGGGGGTGGGAATTGTGATTAATGCCATCAGATAACTGAAATGCTGCCGCTTGGCACGAAGAGAAAAAAAAGTTAACCAACATTGAAAACCCACACACATTAACCTAATTCGTTTTAATTGAGCAAAGCTAATCATTCGTAGAACTAAGTAGCGCAATAAATGTTTTTGTTTATTTTAAGGCCATGATTTATAGAGCACTGTAAGCGACCTCGGCTCACGGTATTGCGTGAAAATGGACGCATATTTAATATGCCGTATCATGTGTCAACACCTTAGGTAGGCCAGTATGTTTACAGGCAAATTATTCATATCACGGTTAGAAATTAAATAACTAGCTATTGTCCGCTTCTTCATTCGCACCGAATTAAAAAAAAATCATATTCAATAATTCTTGTATTTCGGGAGGTGTCTTCTAACAAACATAAATACACACATTTAAACATTCCCATTTATAATATTAGTAATATGTATTTTGACCGAAGGTATCGTATTATAATTAACACGATTTACCGATTTTTCGATATTAAAAAAATAAATTAATAATCCCATTAACTCTTTCACTATCTTAGGTTAAGAGCCCGTGCACATTTGTGATAAAACTATCACATAACTGTTTAGCCGCGCTTTCATTCTATAAGCTACAAATATGGAGAGGCGCACACTCCTCCATTTTTAATTGTTTAACTAAATAGTAGAATTGGCTGCGAAACAATCGAACAACAGTTGTGCGATAGTTTGGTCAAAGGTGTACGCCCGCTTTAATAAACCAACATTTAATTTTCATAAATACGCACTAGCTACTAATGTTCTATAAAAAGTGTCCCATAAATAACAACTATGACTTTTGCATTTCACCGGAACCATTATTCGCGGAATATTAGAATTAAACAATATTTTGCAAGAATACCGAAAATAATTCAAACAGAAGCACGTAGAGCCTAACAGAGTTTGTAGTCACGAACGTTAAAAATAAGGCTCCTGTATACGTTATCACAAAAATATACAACACTAGCTGTTGCTCGATTTCGTCCCGTGACATTACAAAATAATAAATTGCAAAATAAAAAAAAAAAACAGAATTCACCTTATTAATGGAAAAATATTTTTAAAATCGACCCAGTTGTTTTTGAGTTATTTCCATACATACAAAAAAAAACATACAGACGAATTGAGTACCTCCTTCTTTTGGGAAGTCGGTCAAAAATACAAATCTTTCCTCTTTATAACATTAGTATAGATAAAAAAAATCCTTGGATTTATTCGTCAATGACTCCTTATATTACATATGTAAATGCTGATAATAATTTAAATTGAAAATATTACCTACAAGTATACTTAAACATTTAGAAGAGTAAAAACCTTTTTTTTCGTAGCTGATTAATTATTAACGAACTTTTTAAAAACTTTTAAGTAACCTCGTTCGCTTAGGAACCAATTTCATTTTTAATCTCTTAAACAAAAATGTATTTCTCCTTATTTCCTTTTAAAGATGCCTATTTTTTTATAACCTTTTGATAAATATTGATCAGTATTAAAGTAAAAAGTAAAGTAAAACCAAATTGGAATTAATTGCTAGACAATTGTGGAATACGTAAGTTTTTTCTGTTTCGAATCGTAGCGTGTATGTCCAGCTTTACTAGGGCGGCATATCGTCGCATAGGTCACAAAAAGCGACGGCAAGCAGCGATATGCTAAGTGACCGACGCGATGTTGATAACTGCACTGCGCGGTCCTTCCCCACCTTTATGTGTTGACATTGTAGCATAATGCAGTAATACTTTAAACATTCTTTGTTGGTACAAATGTAGTTATTATACTAACATAATGAAGTACTTAAAATATATGTAAGACGTAACAAATTATAAGAACCTACCCTATTGCATTAACATTAAGTTAGCTGACCTTACTGGCTTACATAGGCTAGGATGAGTGAGTTTTCGTTTAATTCTTCTAATTAGGTACATACAGGAATTGTATATACTAAAATGTAATTAAAATAATTATTTTATTTCTAAGACTTCGACTCTTGTAAGATAATTTGAAAACTTCAGCCGCAAGAACATTAATTTTTTTTTTAATCAACATGAACGATATTATCGTGTCACAATTCTAAACATTTTCCGTAACGAAGCCGTTTAAATCATAACACGAATAAATCGTCGAGGACCGCAAATAGCGTACCAATAATTAATTAACTCTTAATAAACGATCGCTTCGATTGTACTTCGAAAATACGACGGTATTTGAAGTTGGGGAAGAAACTTGGAGCAATTTAAACAATCCATTGAACTCAGATTCTATCGGGTGAAGTGGGAGTAATTTTAAAATTTTCGTTTTGTAGGTGATAATAGCAAAAGTGGCAATTTATATATTTACAATTTTAACTGAAAATCTTTAATGGTTTCCCAGCTACATTTAACCATTCGTTAGTGGTTTTGGTTCGATAACTTCATAAAATGCGTTTCTGAACTACGTAACTCGTGTTTTACTACGATAAAACTAGTCGCTAGGTAATGACAAAATAAGTAGGGAACTTCAGAAACCCAGCATAAATCCGTTGATTAAGTTTTTCTACAAATTTATTAGCAAACTTAAACTGAAGGTAAAACAAACTCTTTTAAAAATGGATAGTTAAGAGCTCTATCTTACTCTTACAGTTCTTATCTGTGATTAGCTTATACTAGCTGCCGTGTGGCTTCGTCGCATGAAATTATGAAAATTTTATTTTATTTTTTACATTTGTCAAATTATCAATTGGAAATGTCAAAATGACATGACATGATGATAAACCATTGCAATCATACCTCCTTGATGTTGGCAGCTTGTAGGTTATGGTCCATTTCCCACATTAGGGTTTTTATCCAATTCTTTTACCCCGTAAGTTTAATAAAGTGATATATCCTAAAGCGTGACGTATGTGTAGGGATTTTTATTAAAGAAAGAATTATTCAATAATATGCTGTGATTGCTGACATCTTACGCTACAAAGTAGCGTGTGTTTACGCTTTATTATATTAGTATAGATTTAAATGCATGTATCGTAAACCTTTTAAGTAAAATGGTAACTAAATTTATAAACATTTTGAATAAATTAATTTTATACAAAAAAACAAATTTATACAGTTAGTACTAAATGTATTTCTCATTGTTTACTTGGGAACGGTAACATAATTAAACGTTACAACTCCTGTCGCGAGAGTTTGCACAATAATGCAACCATCGCTGTTTTATTTGTGTTGCAAAGTAGGGTTGCCTCTACACGAAATACTGCATTACTTCCTTACTCCATCAACACTCCAACTTCTGTCATAAATACTTAAACATATTTTCTATAATCATACTAATATTGTAAATGTAAAAGATAACATGGATGGATAGGTGTTTGTTAGAGTTTGTAGCCTAAACTGCTGAACGGAGTTGAAATGAGACTTAGATGTAGAGGATAGTCCGGAAGAACACATAGGCTACCTGGTTTTGTTTTTAATACCACGCGAACGGAGTCGCGAATGAATAAATCAGCAATGAAAAAAGTAATTACATTCATGAGTAAACGTATAGATCTGATATTTAATATCAAGGATTATCCTTTTAACCTCGATTTTCTGAAAATCGGCTATTAAGATATGTGAAAGTAAATAAAAATAGATTTACAGCCTCGAAACATGGCGATTCGGTCCTTTAATATCGCAGCGTTGGAGTTTATTATTATTAGCCCGGGGCACGGCAACTATAAAGCGAATAGATAAGTTAGCACCGTGATGGTATTGTGCCAGCTACAAGTACTGTAATAAAAAATATTTTCCCCTCCTTATCCTACTCCCGTAGGGTCATCGCAGCAGACTTTTTTGTCCTCCACATAATTCTATCATACGTCCTCTCAGTCATTACTCCCTTTTTGATCATGTCACCTTTTACGCAATTCATTCTTCTCTTTCTAGGTCTACCTCTACCGTTGTACCCTTCCACACTCTTAATTAACGTTATCCTTGTAATGCGATTTAACTCTCCTCATAACATGCCTATACCATGCTGACCTTCTCTACCACTGGGGCTACTCCCAAACATCCTTTAATACACTCTTTCGTATCTTATCCATTCGTATTAACCCACTTCATCATCCATCTTAACATTCGCATTTCTGCCCTATGTATTCTCCTTTCATCCAGCATTTTTACTGGCCGTTATATGATGCCCAAAGTTTCATATCATTAAACTTAATAAAATGAGAAACTCTACACTAAAATTTATACGGAAGCTTAACGTAGACCTTTGTCTGTGTAAAATAATTACAATGATAAAATCTTTATCTTTCGATTTTTTTATCTCTTAAACTTTATGAATATTCTACCGATTTATAGCCGAAGAATCTGTAGTAAAAATCTGATAATCTGATTAAATTAACTTTATTTATCTGATGACTTAATTAGAATAAAAACATCAGTGAGAGTTTACTTTAGAATAATGATTATCATGATAATAATCAGTTAATCCATTAAGGGATCACAAAAGCGTTTTACTTTAATATAATTAAATAAAGTCACGATCGTTTAGATATAAATTGTAACGTTTGCATTGGCGTGAAGCCCGTATTGAACCAACATGGCGTCACTGAAGTAGGAACGTCTGAACAAACACACATAGCGTGTGGAGGCAGATAAGGCGCGTCATAAGAGTCGCCGCTCGCCGCTCGGTCACCTCGTTCATTACTTTATTGTCCACCCGACCATAAGGAATAAAAAAACATTCTTATCAAAAGTAAATTGCATACAATCCTACTTTTCCAACGATCGTTTTTAATCCGAGAACTTTAAATAACACTTTTGTCTATATTTTAAAACTGGCTGTTTACAATTAAAAAATAATTAAAAAACATAGCCTTTGTTACTCACTGATATCATAGCTCTCAAATGGTGAAAGAATTTTTGTAATCGGTATAGTAGTTTTTGAGTGTTTTTAGTATACATAACAATAAAAAAATACAAATCTTTCCTCCATGTAATATTAGTATAGATATTAACTGATCAAACAAAGACGTTTTACGGCAATTTTTAATCACAACTAGAATTTCCAAGTAGAATCTTCTCATTTTGTGTAAAAAACTTGCAATTTTAAAACTAAATATCATTGACAGTTGCTTCCAAGCATTAAAGATGTGAAAGTGAGAGCAAAGGACTATGTGACTGACACTTATATTTTTGCATTTCGCATGTCCAATTACGATAAAAGGCGTGAATAATTCATAAAGGGTGGCTTAATTACTCATGATAATCACTTCGGTCCTGTAGCATTGCGTGGGGTATTAACGTCGCACGATTTTGATAACGCAAAAAAATTCGGCTATTAAATGTAACGTCATATATTTTCATTTAATTTCTCATATTTTATGACCAGTGTCGCGATGACCTGGAATAAGATATGGAATATAATTAATAATTTTACGTATTTGTAGGATCTCGAATTACCAAATGGTAAAGAATCATCATCATCATCATCTCCCCTGCCTTATCCTACTGCCGTAGGGTCAACGCACCGGGTTTTCGTCCTCCATGTAACTCTATCATCTGTCATCTCAGTCATAACTCCCTTCTTGATCATGTCACCTTTCAAATGTCAAACGGTAAATAAATGTAATGATGATATTTAAATGTAATGGAACGGATTTTAAACGTAACGGAATAATTGTTGACATACTCTGCCTTGATCGTAATTGATTTCTATAACTATATAGTTTTATTGAAATAAAACCTTTTAATGTGACAAGAGATCTAATTCTCTACGATAACTATATCGAGAGAAAATTGAGAACAAATTATTCATTGCCGAAAAAAGACATTCCCGAAGAATTAGAACTGATGTCACTTTTAAAGGTATTTCAAAGGGTTTACAAATTAATTTGGTGGTTAACAATTTCGATGTAATTATAAAACTAATGAAAGGAAAACACTTGAATCCGTTTCAGGTTAAAACGTCTTTACTGTAATACAAATTGGGCGAGCATTATAATGGCTATTGTCTTTTAGTTTGTACAATGATCGAAAAATATTTGCGTAATTAACAAAGAGTTAATCAATCATCTTAGCTTACTCGGGAAAATGGAGTAAAGGATCGTTTTGTTAATATTGTGTAAATGTTTGTACACCTAGCAATGAAGTAACATAAGTTTGAATAATGTAAAAATATGCTACAAAACATAATTGTTTAACGTGTGACCGATAGAGCGGCAGCCAAACATACAAAACAAAAAACTTTTCATTTTAAACCAAAACGACTTTATGCAAACTTATTTACATATATTACAATTAAAAACTGTGTCGCGATTACATCTTGTACGCTCTTTATCTTCTTTTGTTTTTTTTCATCTTTTTTAAATACTTAAACCATTCAATGTCTCAGTGGCCAGTATTCAACCTCTTTGGCTGTATTCACACTTGTCAGCCAAAGAGGTTATATTTTGCACTGACCATAATAGCCACGTTTTTTTCTTGCAAGTTACGAAAGTTAATAAATAAAATGAAGGAATAATAAATTAAATAATTTCAGAGCATTTAAAAATTAATTAAGGTGTAACTGAAAAATAAAAGAAAGTAATGGCCAATAAAAAATGATTCTATCATAATACGTATTATGATGGAATTTCAATCGACCCAATTTCCATGGCGTCGGGCGAAATGGAAAAATAACAGCGAAACTAATTGGAGCACTCCTGGTAAAACCCCTTTCATTTGGTTTTCAAGTAATCGGGCCTAATTTAAATGGTTTGCTCCGACGGCAATTTTCACTGCACTCATTGGAGAAAAAAAGTAAACGATACGAACGAGAATGTAAATTGTTTTTGAACAATTTAAATTGCTTTAAAATCACGGAATAATGTTTTTATAATAACTATTTTCATTTCATTTTATATATTTTGTCAATAACATTACAAGTTTACTCATTTAAATATTGTAAATTTGAAAAAAAAATAAATCTTTTGTCATAAAAATTCTTCAGTTTATCTACTGATATTATTCCAATAAACTCCTTTAAACACGCGGATTTGAACAACCAATTTTTTTTTCACAATTTAAATAACTTAATATACATTTTTACAATAATAAGTAACAAAATGCATTAATAGAATACTTTAAACGCAAGGCTTTTCAAATGTGTTTATTCGTTTTCCGATACAAAAGACTTACTGTCCACCCCATTAGGGTAACTCGATCGTGATATTCATTATAACTCTGTTATCAAAAGTCGACGTTTGGTATTGCGTGCGGACGGCTCGCGAGACCGAATTTATAAGATTTAGTTGGGAAATAAATTAGCTGCGACGCAAAAGTTTTCAGTAAATAAGAGGGGTCGGATGTAATGAATGACAAAATTTTGGATGTGGCATTCTGAAAAAACTATTTCATGCAGAAATTGGAGTACTTAGTTACTTTTAGATTGTAATCAACATTAATACTTAAATAGGGAATATATCTTGGTTTTAACAGAAAACATAAGAGAAATATATTCTTTGCTACAGGCGAAACTAAGGAAAATCGCTAGTTGTAAATAAAAAGTTGTAAACCATCAGTTACGATGCCTTATCCACCGGTTATATGCTCGATGTTGTCCGTTGTCCCAGGGCCAAGTCAAGTTTTCACGTCTTAATCGCCGCCAGCCAGCTGATTACAAGCCGAGCATTTTCTTTGGCCGTCACTAAATGAGTTGCTTTTTGTTGTATTCCAAGTTTTACAAGAATAACCTTCTAAAGTTAGGTTGATTATTTATTTATAACTTGGAAGGTTAATCTCATAACTTAAGATTTTTTAATGAATTTTAATCCCTGACGTACCCCTCCATATATTGTAAAAAACATACATAAACACGAAAAAAGAAAAAGAAAAATGCAAGTTGTAAACCTTAGGTTTATTTCTTAAGTAACATAGTGCTTTTCATATTCTTCAAAATTTAGGCAAATAGATTAATTCATGATTTACAATTAATTTTGTTCTTAATATAAATCTAATTATAAAAGAAAACAAAACCCAAAGTATAACATTGAAATTAAAATTTCATCGTGTTATTAACAACGCGAGTGCAATTCTGGAACGTGTGGAGGAAAAATTCAAAGCAATCTGCATTCTAGTGGTAGTTTGTGCTAAGTGCATGTTTGAGTATTCATTCTTAATCCGGATTCCCAACATCCTCTTTGCTATCTTTTTGGCAGCGGAGCCTAATCTGCAGCCGAGTTTACGGCTCGCCTCCTTTAAATTGCATGCATTTAGCTACTCATTACTCCTGCTATATTTGCATTCGAAAACAACAGATAGCATTCTCCTCGCTGTTGCGGCTTTCTTTGTTGGACAATTGGAATTTGAATAAATGTAAATTCGGTTAGATTACACCGGTCGTGTAATGTTAACTGCGTTCGCGTAGATTTCGTTGATATTTATTGTGCTGTTCTATTTCTAGAATATAATTAATAGACAATTAAACTAATTTAAATGTTAGGATATTTATTGATCTATCGAATCGATGTCAAAATAAAATCTTAATTTGTACCAACTTAAATTTTATCCAATTATTTGAAAGAAAGTGTTAAGATTAAATGTAAAAGGCAAAGGTAGAGGAAGAACGAAGAAAGTATGGATGGATTGTGTGAAAGAGGATATGCTTAAGAAAGGAGTGGATTCAGATATGACGGCTGATAGAGATGTATAGAAGAGCAGCACATACTGTGCCGACCCTCCGTAAGGGATAAAGGAAAGTGAATGATTATGATATTTGAAAGAAAATACTATACCATCTATACTATGCAATAATTTGTAAATTAAAGTTATTTTCTTTTCTTGAAAGTAATTGAAATGTTATTACTCGTAACATTTCAATTTGGTTTAATAACAAAATTGACATTAAGAATTGATTTGATCTTTATTGAGTACAATGATTGTGTTACAATATCACATTCAAATAGGCCACATTTGCATGTTCTAAAATTTAAGCCATAGGTATTCTGAGGGGTCATTCAAATTTAAATTTTCGCTCTCTCCAACAAATCCCTGGGGCGAGGGCTGCTTCGAGGGGAACGAACGCTAATAAAGTAAATTAAAGATTAATAATATATTGTCCAAATATAGGTTTCCCGATACAAGTATGTAAATCAAGTCGAACCCCTGTGTAACATGATACATCTGCTTCCATTGAATTAGGAACGAATGTCACTTAAACTTTGCCGTAATGAAATATTAAAAATGAGCTCTTTCATTTTTAATTTTAGTTATAAACTTTTAATCTTTCTTTGTAGTGCGATTTTTAAAGTAATTAAAGGATTAGATACTGAGGCATTCCGCTAGCTTCACTTTTTACAATTTTTAAACGACCTAGCGATATTATCTGCTAATAATTTTAATTAAAACCTTTAACGGCGTAACGTCCAGAGCCAAGTTTAGTGGATAATTAATCTGAATTTCAAAAATTTTTAAGAAATATTTACACGTGAAATTTTTTGGGTCAGTTAAAAAAGTAAGATGAACTGCTTCACTGCTGACTTTTACTTTAAAGAAATTCCCAAAGTTAATGTTAACTGTCGAGAAATTAAATTGTAACTCTAACATGACAGTGATAAGGTTCAAACTTATATTACGAAACGAATATCAGTTCGCTTGATGCGTTTGGCCACCAGCGGACATGGCACCTGTAAAATTCGTCTATCGCGGGGAAAGATTCAAAAGCCGCGCCGTCCGACACTTTTTAAAGGAACCGAAAAAATAAGGTCCACGGCGTTATTTTAATTGACGTCAGGGTGCCATTAAAAAGAACCTTTTCTGAATAAATTATTCGAACTGCTACTGGAATGGGAAATATTTGGTCTTGGTTCCGTGACGGTATGCCTATAACTCAAGCCGTTTTTAAAGACGAGTTCAAGGCATAAAATAAATTATTTAAAATAAATAACCACAACACCGATGTTATGATGATAAAATAAAATGAACATGATATTTGTAGTATACACTTATTACAATTGAAATAAGGGCGGGAATACACATACCTTTAGCTGGCACACTTGGATGGTAGCTGAAAGTTTCAGCTATAAATGTGTAAACGGTACCTGGCATACCAATACCCAGCATACATGTAACACACAATATTTTTGATGATGTGACAGTAACGTATGCATCTTGAGTTAAGGGGGAACTAGGGGGACGTACGAAGCTTGACACTTACGTCTCGTCCCTTACGACCTCGCGATTTATATTAGCATGTGTATTTTCGGTCTTATTGCAAGTAATAAGTTGTATTCTATTGGATTATTTGAGATAATATTTATGGTGATTAAAACTGTATATAGCAGTAGCTCCAATAATCCAGTTTATATCAACTTCAAATCCCGGAACACAAATAGAGAAATAAAAGGAATAGGTCATTTAAAAGCAAACATCAAAAACAAATGGTAAAAGGCAACTAAAAGGGACTATCGAGCGACTCTTAAGAACATATCACTCGTAAACCGATACAATAAGGCGACTTTATCGGGCAGAATTAATAACTGGGCGTATTCCTACAAAGTTATAGCGTAACAAATAAAAGTAGATTGTCATTTTTATTATTATTCGTATATGTCTCGCAGTCAGACGCACGGACGACTGAGCGTAATCTCGGACGGTATTAAGAAAGTTATACGAATCTTAAGCGCGGAAACTAAGTTGCCTTCGAATATTACTTTCACAAAAACTTTAAGGGCAATGATAAGTTTCACGTGTTTACTGTCTTTCTCTATTTAGTAGAAGAATGCCTATGTACTTATAATATCTCATTTAATATATCGACATCCTTAACAAAATTACTAACCATAATTACCACGATAAGTCCTAATATTCTTCAGAAAATTCTTCATGTGCAATTATAGTTTTATTTTCCTGTAATTAGAATCGCAACTGTTAGGCTCAATAAATATTAAACTAACTAATTTCGTAACCATAGAATCACAAATGTCGTAGTTTACTTAATAGTTCTATTAGACGTCCTTAGATTATAATACAGATTTTTAATAAGCGAAAACTTCAATCAATATGAGTTGACAGCAAATTAATATTTCCATTACTATTTTTTACTTATTTCTTTTCTACAAAAATACATATAAAATAACTCATCACCAGCTCACTATAAGTCCCCACTGAGGTGCTCGAGCCTTACCTTATAAGGGTGAACTAAGCCATAGTCAACTACGCTGGCCCAGTGCGGGTTGGTTGACTACATATATATTTGAATTTCTTCGCTAATATCTGACAGTTACATCACAGTGTTTTCCTTCACCGTAAGAAAGTTGGGTAAATTATAAACATTCGAAATTCTAAAAATCGAAAATCACATTGGTATATGGCGGAATTCGAACCCAAGACTTGATTACTCGTATAAGTCAAGTGCTCAAACCCCTGAACCAACAACGCTTGCGAAATAAGTACAGTGAATAAAAACTTTTATTCGTAACCTAATAAATAGTCTGTAACGATAAATTTTCAAACAGTCCAATGTTAAACCTATTAGAAACTTTTTAATATTTTCTCGTAAAATATAGATCGTCAAACGTCAATGATAAAATATTCCGTCTAGACTGGATCAGAGTGAAAGCGAAAACTTTTTAAAGTACTCGAGAGACCGAATTTAGGGGCGTTGAGAGTTTGGAAATGTCTAGTGAGAGAAAAAACTCTCAAAAACAAATTGTTGGCAAACGAGGAAGTGTACAACAAATATATGTTGATTGAATAAAGGAAACTATTAAAAGTTCTAAAGTGAAGATTCTAGTTCAGTTGACGTAAAAATAATATAGTTTATTCCTCTATACTATTGACTGAGATGACGTATGATAGTTATATGGAGGACAAAAACCTGTTGCGCCGACCTTACGGGAGTAGGATAAAGATATGATGATGATGACTGTTAAAGAGAGAATGTATATGTAAAATGTATATGTAATGTAACTTATATGTACATATAAGTTGAAATAACTCAAAAACTATATGACCGATTTCAAAAGTTATTTCACCATTTAAAAACTACATTGTCACTGATTATTTCTTATTTTTACACAGACGAAGTCGCGAGTAATATTGTACTTATTAAGATAAAAACTTACTTGATAGTATAACACCAAAGCTAATTAATAAAACATTTAACATTCATTATGAGTCTAAAAATACGATTCTTTACGAGTGTGTATTTCATGAATAATTTTGAAACAAATCTTGATCACTTTGCTTCGTCAGCGCCGTTTACAATCTGACAGATGTTAATTTTTGATGGAATATGGAGTTTTACGTGGCTTTATCACATTAAATGTTTAACGTCGTTTCAGTATTGGCTGCTAAACATGTATCATTACAGTTTAAAATTTCATAAAAATACTACAACAGAAACCTACAAACAATAGCGTTGAACAATTTTCACTTTGCACTGTGTTGCAAGATTAAATTCAAAATGCATTTAATATTGTAGTGAAAATATTTATAAATTATAATTAAATTAAGCTGAAAGCGGTGATTTTCAACGCCAGCTTCACGCTATAGTGGCATTCGTTATACTTGTTACAGCGCTAATGTGCATGAAGGTGCAAAGTTGACAGCGGCGACAAGCAAATATTTAAAAAGAAAATAAACTTGCTTTGATATGTGGAGCAGGATTTTTAATTGAAAAATTCCTCTGTTACGTTAAAGCAAATATTTTAGTGAACAAAGGACATCAATCAAAAGTATTAATCATTATGAATCAGAAACTAAAACTTTAAAATTTTAAAGGACGATATTTCATTTTAATTCTGGTAACCGTGGTATTTGAATTTCGTCGGTATTAAAAGTAAATTCCTATAAAGGTAGCCGATATTTTCGTATAAATACAGAGAACAAAATGGCGGTTGATTACGTCGACTGTTGATTATCGCTTTTTATAGATTCGATGTTCATTTGTCGATATATGAAGATAAATTGCCAGGTAAAATACAGCAATTGGAATGGAAAGAAGTAAAAATCACCGTCAGATCGTTGCTGCGGGCTCGTGACTGAAATGCCCAATGAGTAATTTTGAGATACTTCGAATGTGCGCGGTGAGAGAGCAAATGTCAGCGTCTAATAGCATTGCTGGCATGTTAGGGTCGCGCCGCAACGAATCGTACTTACTCGTACTTTCTTGTCGCAGAATACTTTTTTTAGTCGTCTTATCTTCAAATAAACGTAGTTAATTACACGTTAGTAGCATTTCTAGTAAGTTCTGGTATTTAACTTTAAGTGAAATATTTTTACGAAGTGGAACCAATTAAAATTTTCAACGCCACGGATATAAAAACAAGGCCATTACTGATACCGCTAAATAACTAAAGGTTGTGATTGAATGAGTGATATACTATCATTTTTAAAATACCATATGCAGCAAAATTTTAGAAATACTTCTATTTAATTAGTTGTATTAAACGAAACTGTACAAAAGCGATTAGTCGCACGTCATAGACGACGCGGCGTTCGGAAACGAATGCGTTTTTGAATATGATGAATGCACGCTCCGAACATCTGTTTAGAGACGCTAAGCAAATAGCGGAACAGATTGTCACGAAACTAACAAATTTCAATACAAAAAAATAGTCCCAGCCCACGGCTGAAATGATTTATAATGTTATTTCGGATACATTCGGAATGTTTATTTAGAAGTCGAGCAGACGCATGTCGGTGTCAGGTTGCGTTGCTACCGACGTGAAGCGCGAAATAAATTCCTTAGCAAAGTTGATTTCAGTGTTTTGCAAGTTGAAAGACATTGATTTAAAATATGCTCTCTTATTTTAAGACTAAATTCTGTATTCGCGATGACATGTAATTAAAAACTGAGGGTTATTTCGAGCTTAATATTTTTCTAGTGACTTTCGTAACGGTTATTTATGTGGTCTAAGAGCGGGCGCGTACCTTTTACTAAACTATTGTACGCTGTTGTGCGATTGTCGATTGTTTCCCGGCCAAATAAAGTGTTTAGTTGCACAATTAAAAATTGTGCAATGATCGCACCTCCATATAAGCTCATAGGAATCAAAGCGAGACTAAGCGCACGGTTTAAAAATCGATTTAACTAATTTTAAAAACATATCTTACAAAATATTTCATTAATCTAATGTGCTAGTAAAAACCTCACATCGTACATCATTTGAGACGGAATCAGTCTATGTCGTTAGTTTGACAGCGACACTTACCGCACGTGGCCGACTGTGTCGCGCAACAAATCGACCGACCAGTTGGACGAGTGTCGGGTTTCTTTGCTGCCGTTTGCTCCCAGACGAAGTAGTTCTAAATTGAAATACTAGCTTTATCGAGAATACCTTAGATGTGGACACGTGTAAGGGAACTAATCGAGTTCCGACTCGTGCGTTTGTTTATTTGTTCTGGTGTGTCGAGTTCCATTTGTCCAAGGGGATTATGTCGCTCAGTAATCCAAGTATTGAACACTAAGGCCATATTTTTTGTTCAAAACATCATTAACACCGATGACATCAAATGCTAGATACTGGTTAAAATGCCAACATAATATGACTAACAAAGCAAATTGTTTTAAACCACTTTAATAAATATAAAAATTACATTTATTCAAATCAACTTTTACTAACCACAAATTTACAAGCAAAGTATATTCAATAGTAATATCTACAATGGAAATGAATTTGAATTGTAGAAGTAGATAATACATTGAATTGTAAATAAAATATTGTAAAATGCAAAACGAAGCAGTATTTGTTATTTAAATAATATTACATCAATAGTTTATAGTGCCCAGCATGATGCGTCCACTGAATGATAGAAACGACGCTAATGCTGTCGTAAATAAACAGTTATAATACAAAGGTAAATATGGAAAGAGAAATATTTACTCTGGTCTTATATTGTGACATTTTTTTCTACAAAATAAGTGAAACGGAAAAATGTTTTAAAACCAAATACCATTATGCTTATAAACTAGATTGAGTACTCAATCTATTAAATAGTTTAGAATAAACAATTTAATTTACAGTTCAAAAATTAGTTCTACTCTAGAAAGCGGTACTTGTAATTTTTACATTGGTTCATGACAGTGAACGTCTTAGCTGAGATAGTTTGAAAATACTTAAATATCCATAGCTCGTATAGTTGGTGAGGAAATTTCCTTACAATTAACTTTAATGTATTGCTCAATAAACAGAATCGTTGTAGCTAGAATTATCAATTTATCACTCGGAAGACATCGAAGCTAAATACTACTAGGGCTTGTGTATTTGCATAATCATTAAGTATCGAACGCAACAGTTCCCGGCGCCGGAAATCTTCGTAATAATGACGTCCTTCCTCCATTTATAATAAGGGACAAATCGGCTTGACAATTGACGCCCGTGGCGATATTTCGCATTAGTTCGAAGGCGAACGTTTCAGCAAATTGCCTCTCTATATGCAGAATGCGACGAGGCCGATTTTCATTAACTGCTTAAACTTGGTCCTCTAGTGGAGGATGAGTGGACGGTCCTATGACTCCTACAAAATTATACTCAGCAATGTAATTACTACTAAGTTACCTCATTCTTAACGCACATTTACAGTTTTATTACATAATTTCGTTTTTTCATTACAATACGCCATACGATTAGAAGTTGTAAATGTTAATTTGATGATAATTTAACGTGGATTGATCGGTCTTTTTTTGTTATAGTTTCGCAAAATTGTTAGAACTGGCATATCGTGACTGTATTTCTAGAAATCAGTTTGAATCGTAATCGAAGTAAACAACCAACAGAGTCCCAAAACAATTGACACAACATCTCTCTTCACTCTGAAGCTGTGAACACTTAATGTTTTAATTAAGAAAATGTGCTCTGGGTGGGCAGCGGTCGTCGAGAGCATTTGACCGTCGCTTAAACTTGTAAACTGCGTTTAAGGAAATTATCCATGCAAAATTCCTCTCCCTTTAGAGCCGTGAAGTGTGCAAAATGTCAGTAAACTAGAACCAGGGGCGTCTAAAGCCGTGTTCGTTATTAAATTTTGTCATAACACCGTTTGCTCTTTGTTCTAGTACATTGATTTTTATTATTGAATTTTTACGATGCCGACATTTAGATTATTCCCAACCGTCACCCCGCTATGTCCCCACGTGGAGACAGATGAGAATAAGAAGTTTCATCAGTCCCACCTTTTGCGACAAGAGGACAGTTGGAACTTATTTTTTTTTCGTCGTGATTCCACCTGTCACCTTATTGGTGATAGTCGGACGAATGAAACACTTTATTCTCATTGGGGGACAGAGCGGGGTGACGATTGAGAATAATTCCGAGATTTCTGTGTCATTGTGCATTAAGTCATTTAACAAGTGGAATGCGAAACCAATTTTGAAACACCTGTACGTATCTCGCTTAAAGTGCGAATAAGAAATGTATATTTAACTAGCTGTTGCTCGCGACTTCGTCTGCGTGAAATTAAAAAAAAATATCCTTTCATACTCACTGATAAATTACGCTGTTGCCAAGGTACTTTATTAATAGTTCTTCATCGGTATCAAATAAATTGGCAGTTATTTTGTGCCAAAATCTAAAAAGTACACTTAATCAAATAGATATGAAGCTTTTATAACGAATTTGTTATATTTGCTTTTATAACCATATGTTGAACAATAAACCACAAACGATATTTTATTATTAAAATAACATTGACAATTAAAAAAAGTGCTTATAAAAGAGTGCCCCCACTGTGCGACCCTTTCAAATTATGTACGACCCGATCGGGTTTGCTCCGTGCGCGTGAATAATGCTGAGTACTTATATCACACCTTTCGATACTGATTTCGTCTCTTAACATAATAGACCACCCTAAGTCATGAATGGGCACGAGTGCACCAAAGGGGTGACATAATAACCCAATCTTTATAAGCTTCTGTTATTATTTTGTGGTACATAAGGTTGTATTTTAATTTATTATAAAAACCTACACAAAGACCACCAAAACTTAAATTTAATTTTAGTACAATGATAACATTTTTTTATCCTAACTGGATAGGTATAGATCGTAAAGATGGCGCTTTTGCAAACTGTACAGCATTTAATAAATTAAAAATATATAAAATTCAACATTGGCACATTACAAATTCAACTGTAGCCATATTACGTACTGTTGTTCGCGACTTCGTGCGCGTGAAATAAAAAATAATATTAACTCACTTTGTTACTCAGTTATAACATGGCCAGTATTTAAAAATGATCTACGAGAGGCTATCACTTAAATTTGAATTTTACGTTTTGGGTTCAATAAATGCATATTCTGTCTACTGTTGTTACTGCTACTTTTGTTGTTATTTTTCTATGTATGTCGTGTAAACCTATAATTAGAAAAAAGTATCTGAATGTTACTTATTTTATTGTGTAAAATGTATGTGTCATGATTTTGTCCTGTTAGTTTATCTTAATAAATAAATAGCTTTTTAATGGTGCAAGAATTTGAAATCGGTTCAGTAGTTTTTGAGTTATTTCAACACATACAAAAATCCTAATACAAATCTTTCCTCTGTATACTATTAGTATAGATTACAAGTAAAAACGAATCGTCATTCGTTCAAATCCATCGGGGATCAAACTCAAGACCATTGATACCAGCAACTGGGATATATTTACACAATAGAGCATTAAATTACAATGAATGTGTCCCCGCAATGAGAGGTACTAATATAAATGGCTGTTTAAAAATTCAAATATGTACCATAACAGATGTCCAGCCCTCCACAACTCTCTACATGTCATGGGTACATTGGCAAAAAACACGCGAAGGGCGGGCGACCACCAACAGTAATCCTAAATCAGTGGAATCCCTCCTTAATCCCTTGCCTCGTATATTATGATTGTCGGACTTAAGTTTTACATATGACTAATACCGAACATGTGGCGAGGATGTGCCAAGTAATGGCTGCGCAAAAAACTAGAGCTTAACTTCTGTTACTTATCTCTGGCGGTAACGTTATCTTGGATAATTCGTTTAATCGTTTCCTCGTTGTTTAATCGTCTCTCTTAGTTTTGGTTGAGTAAAAATTGACATTAAAAGTAAGGCTTTTTGAAAATATACATATTTGATATTAATAAATGTTTATATTGTTCTCAACAAATTAAACAATGGTAAGCAATTTTTAAATAAACACGAACATTTTTGATGATTAAAGATATACAAACAAAATCATGTTCATACACACGGGTCATGTTACGCTGGTTCAACGCATCCGCGTTTTCTCTCTCACTGGTTTTAATAACAATTCCCAAGTTAATAACCGGGCAAACAGTGCCGCCCTCTGTACACAATACAGCGGCCATGGAACCGTGCAAAATTAACCAGAGACGCGCGTAACTGTTTCATACAATACCTATGTCTATTCCTTTACGACAAAGAGAATACTTTCATAGTCTAGGATTTCTAAATTAGACGTTTCCTAGTTTAGGCTCTTATTATCTCTTAGGTTCTTGCTATCAGTATTAAAAAAAACAAATGAAAGACGACATATTTGTCTAGAGGTATTCGTAGTACATGCAAGTTCTTCTAAGAATAAATAAAAATAAAACATAAATCAACTCATTTGTTAGAGAAGAATTTTGACAAACCACTTAAAATGTTATAATGATGTTATAATCATAGCGAAATAAATAAATTACAAATAGCAAAACATTAGAAGAACTCTTCCAAGAAATCGATTCAGGAACATTACTATGCTGCAAGCGTAAATCAATCTTGTAAACAGAAAATTGAATTTTGGCAAATTCCCTAATGTACTTTTAAATTTGCAGCAAACCGCGGAATGCTACGTTCGGTACTTCGTTACTTTAAAATTAAGTTAGACTTAAGCAAACTCTGCGGTAATTCACTACGGCAGCTATACTTTCAAATAGCTGGCTATCACTAAAAAAAATACAAATTAAGCATATTGCGTATTGTTTGAACGAACCCTTTCGAAGTTTGCTTTTTTAAATTTATGCACCCCACTCGACAGAGCGCTGGCATCAATAATAAGTGTAGGTTACATGCCCCATTTGGAGCTTTCCTGTTGATTTTGAACATAAAAGATATAATCTACCGCACTGGTGTAAAATAACTGTATTTTTCTTTTGTGTTATGATTCTTTACCCACCCTTCCGCGCTGGCGGGCGCTCATTCAGATTTGCTCTCTTGCTCGGATGAAACTTAGTGCGTGGTTATTATAAAAACACATTCACATCGTATTCATACAACCGTTCAAAGGATAATGGGGCAAAGCTACTTTTTGTAAAATATAATTAGGATATTTTCAACTTTAAAGAGGCAGAAAAATAAATTTATTTCAACAGCCTAAAGAAAAATTGGTATTTTTTCAGTTTTAATCATAACAAGTCTTTCATACTTTGAGATATAATTGAGCAGAAAAAATAATTAGTCATCAACACACCCTTGTTCCTACGGAGGGTCGGCACAGTATGGACTATACATTCATACATCTAGACTAGTAGTTACAACTGAATTCACTCTTTTCTTTCTTATATTAGCTTTCTAACCATTTATCCATACTATCTTCGTTGTTGCTCTAAAAAGAGTAATTATCATGAACAACATGTTAAACTATTCAATTGATAAATCGAACCCCTTCTTAATTCCAGGGGTCTGATTAAAATGGTCAAATTCAATTTTTACGAACAAAAGGAAAACTGCAAAATTTTGGTCATCGTTGTGGAATTCCCATAGAGTGGACTATTTAATTTTCGTTTTCGTTTGAAAAACCATTTTGCTCTTAGTAAGTTCAACAACACAACGTATTACAAATTGAATCTACATTTAGGTTCTGCAAACACTAACAGCCCATAACAAAACAAATTACATTCGGTCTTGCTTCCACAAAGATGAATTCACAAACATAATTACAGCTGCCGTACTTAGCGTTAAATCCTCGACGATTGCTTAAGCGCATTCGCCGCTTGCTGAATGCACCGCGTACCCAAACACAATAAATGTGTTAGGTGATTATTACGTGTGAAACACTCGCATGGAATTATGAGCGTCTTAAAACGTCTCGAGCTATGCTCGTACTCTGAGTATTGGCACTCAACGCAAGGCTAAATAAGTATGGGATGGGCTTTATTATTTCATTTTACTTATAGTGCAAAATCTGTTAATTAAATAAATTTTTACTGTCTCCTCTCAGTTACTTAGTAGGTATAAAGCCTTATATAGAACATTTTCAATATGTTAAGTAATACGAACCCTTGTATAATTAAACTACTGCTCCGCTGTGCAATAGGACAATCCCGGTTATAAGTAACAAAGATATGACGAGTGTTTTTAACGTGCAGAGCTATATTTATGTAGTAACTGAATTTATTTCTTCAAAATAAAATGATAAACCATCAAAGCTTCATCTCTTCGATTTACGTTTTCTATTTGTGCCTTAATATTGTTTAATTTAAAATTACATATATATGTAAAATCCCTTTCCATTCTTACCGAGCTCCAAATAGAACAGTTAAGTGCTGTATTAGTAATTATTACACAAATACGTGTGTACAGTGTTCAGACGCTTCCTTCGCTGTTAACAGAGAACCGCTTCATTTCATTTTAGCTGTGTATAAATGTTTGTCGCTCTAACACGCCAGACATTGTCTTTTTCCGTCAACTACTCAATTGCTCTTGGCAAACGCAACTATTGTAGACGGCTAGGCTTCACGCAATGTTGAGTTTGATAAATGTCTTTGTATGCGTTTTATCTGATGTTATTCTTTTAATTTCTATTTTAGATACTTGAATACTATTTCCACAACATAAGATCTTTAATATACATTGATTAATCTATTTGTTACATTTAAGATTTAACATAATCTTACTAATATTTTAAATGCGAAAGTTTAGATGGATGGATGTTTCTTAGAGTTTGTAGCCTAAACAGCTGAACGGATGTGGATGAAATTTGGCATAGATGTAGAGGATAGTCAAAACACAAAAGCTACTAACTTTTGTTCTTTTACTTCCACACGGACGGAGGCGCGGGCAAAAGCTAGTAAAAAAAAATGTTAAAAAAACGCTAACAAGAAATGTGCGCCCATTTCCCAGTAGACGATAGACTTGAAGTCACCAGATATTCACTACTACAAAAACAGGTTAGTGTTTAAAAGAACACAACAGATGTTAGAATATTATCACTAAACATGTTAAATCTTACTCGAAGCGGAAGCACTTGAGAAGTGTGAGGAGCACTCAGAATGTTGCAATAAATAATCTCTAAACAGTTCGTCGACTGAACGCGAAATTATTTCTTGTTCTTTTCCACTTGAGGCGCCACGTGGAAGATTAGCGTTGACATGTGCTCATACTTAAAGTTCAGACACGTGACTAAAACATTGAATGTTAGATAGTACGTAAATATTATTGCCTTTTCTTGTGTCTATGACCTTTCCGTTAATCCGTTAATTCGTTAATTATACAGGGTGATTCTTAACGGACGGATCAACGGTTTTCTCGAGCTAGAGGACCTCGATAGCTATCGTTTAAGCGCAACGTATGATGCCCGATTATCTATAGTTTTAAAGTTATTGATTTTTTTCCAAAACATCAAGTCGTTAAGAATCATCTTGTATAAGACGCAAATGAAATTTGTTTTCTCAGAAACTTAATATTTTAATAATGAATAGTTGCCTCTTTAAGTAATTAATTTTACCTTAACATTTTGCAAAGGAATTAAAATTAAAAGAGATTTCAAGTTACAATTTATTCAAATTTCAAGGTCATTAAGTTATTAAATCATCATAAGCTATATAGCCCACACACTTACAGTTTTAACTGCACACATTGGAACTGTACAGTTAGAACTGCGTAAGCTACATACGTATATGTCACAATATTCGGATACCATCTCCTACCATATCCTGCCCCTTTTTGTGCAATATACAAGAACATTAATATTTGCATGTAATTGCATCCGAAGTTAGACTATGAAACCTTTTTTTTTACTTTTTATTTTTACTTATATGGCTTAAAAAAGTATAAATGTTTTATTCTTATTGAAGATAGTAAGATTAACTATTCTGTACGAGACAAACACAGGCTAGGAGACGCGGAATTATTTATACAAGGATACTCGGAACAGGCGAGGTTTTAATCCGAACACGTACGACTCGAAATGTTTTTAATTTTTAGCTACACGTTAATAAAAAATTATTTACATATTTCTAAATTGTATTTTATGAATTAGATTTTGCAGAAGAGAGCATAATCAAATTATGCACGAACGCAACAACAAAGCCGCGTACGTGGACCTCAAGTAACCCTTATTACAAAGTTACATTAACAATGTTGTACGACACAGTTGGTATATCCGTTGTTTAAGTTGTCTGTTTTGCCGCCTCCGGCTGCGCACTATATCGCTTATTAGCAACAGTTATAATGAACAAATTCATAACATCCAACAGACCTCAATATTTAAACAAGTGGTAAAGTCCGCTTGAATCTTCGCACGAATGGGACGGTTCGCCCGGTTTAATACCACGACCACACAGAAAACAGGTGTGAAGTGGAAGCAATTCCGCGTTTCGACTGATGAGAGTGGTGCCGGAGGCCTAATTTTAGTACCTTTCCCTTTCCTTTTTTAATAGGAAAGGATGGGTAGGAAAAGTGGATATGACGGTGGAGTAGACGCATAGGAAGGGGAAATGTCCTCTTCATGTGAGTCACCTCCTCAATTAAGGGTAGGACAACGCATCTGCAATTGCGAATGTTAATGGGCAGCAGTCGCTTTCCATTTCAGTGGATTCAGGTGGCCGCCTGCTTATTTGCCACCTTATATTAATAAAATAAAAACGAGTAGAACATTTAGACAGCACATAACTGCAAAGTTCATTTCTAAAAAAAAAACACTTTTAAAAAATCCTTATAAAACTCCTGAACCTTTTGATCGATATATGTCCATTCAACTGTATCAATGTAAACTTTAAATAAATTCTATTGTAAAATATCAAAACAATGTTATTAAACCGCGCGGATAACATCGCTTCGGGACACAAACCGTCACCACATAGAGTAGGGTTTAAAGAAAACAAAAAAAATGTAACATTTATTAATGCACGTTAAGGGTGAAATTGTCGTACATCGTGATCCCGATTTAGGCGCATACCTCACGTTAATACAGGCCTCGGGCACGTACAGACGCCGGTCTGCAAATAAGCTTCAAGTATTCCATTATATTGAATCCTTGCCTCTGGCGGTAGTGCGTCCGGTTCTAATAAATAAGACAATATTCGAACAACGTCAGTACAGACGTCAGTGTTTGTCTAGCCGGCCTTTAAAGTTTACGAGCGTATTGATAAATTGATAAAGAAACGCTCTATAGCATTTAACATGTAAGATTCTTACGTACTTTCCGTTTTCTCACATTTATTACAAGATGGTGTTTAGCGTTTTTTTGGAACGTTTTAAAGCTTTGCACGAAATACTTTCGCTAGGTTTCAATTTAACATGCACATATAAATATCGTGGCGATATAATTAATATCAAAAAGTTATTTGTCAAATAATGTAGTTTTTTTGTATTATTTATTCAAAGTATGATGATGCATTTTATAACCCCTTTTTCAAATGTGATACAAGAAATCTTTTAGATTTTGTCCGCAAATAAGTCCGAAATCTTGAAGACACGTGAGAGTTTGGAAACGTAAATTGAACTCAATAACGTATCAAAGGACTTCCTCAAAATCTATAGGATCAGTAAGCTTCTATTTCGACTTATTCCGTTGTAGCCTACAAGGATTTTGTTCTTTGACAATAATATTGTGGCTTTTCTTCGACGTGTATGTCCATCAGTATTTCATTCCATAAAAAGACAGCCAAATAATATGTCCGCTACTGACTTACGATAACGTATTTCTTTGCGGATATATACAATTCAAAGATATGTTTGCAATCACCCAATCTGCACAGGGCACTTAAGGTATGCCTAGCTACAAGCTGACAAAACTACTGTTCATTAAAGTTATAATTACAAATGTGTTTCTGTCTGTTTTCTCTACAATTATAATACTCTACACCCAAATACTTTATTAAAATAAAATGTAACAGTGCAATTTGTTATATTCCGGTCAATTATTTAATAAATTCGATATTCGAATGTCATAAAATAGGCGCTGGGCAATAATGAACAGGCGGCGCTTGCTGTGAAATATGCCTGCGTTAATATCCAGCGCGGACATATTGGACATTTAGCTGTTTCACCCGGCGTTGTGTCCGCTAAAGTCCAGGGGGAAGGGTTAAAGGAACATAATCCGCAGTAACAACGAGATGACTTTTTTAATTGTTTTAAATAAACATTTATATGTTTATTTTAATTTTACGTAACATATTGGTATTCTATTACAAATTAAGTAATAAAAAAGGATTTAAATATGTAATTTAATCTCTGAAATGTTTTGGATTTATAAAATTAAACTTTTTATCCCTTTGTAGAGTATTTTAAAATCTACAATGTTTTGCGACTTCCTCGAGTCGTCGCCCTACTTTAGTAAATCCACTCTCAATCCCGAGCAAAGCCTTCTCTTTATTACAACAGCGTTGCATTTGATCTAGCAATCACTTTTGTAATAGTGTGTAGTCATATTTTACTAAAAGAATAGAAATTATTGCAGATTTGAAATTTTCCACTTTTATGACCACGTGTTTAACTTGTCACCGACAGCGCGACAGCTTTATTCAAAACTTATTTACATTTTTACAAATAACAAAAACTATGTCGCAATCACATCTTGTACGCAAGAGTCTTATGCGCCTTTTTTCATTTTTTATTTATTAAATAACGCAAACGTCTTGGTGGCCAGTATACAAAGAGGTTTCTTTGGCTGTATTCGTACTGCATGTGAGCCAAAGAGGTTGTATTTTGCACTCAACACACGAGCTTCGAAATAATTTGTTTCGTATACCCAAATTATTATGATTTTAATAGCTTTAATGGTATTCTTATTAAACATTCACAAAATGTCTTGTTTATGATGAAACCGCGCGAGAGACGAGTAATGTAGCAATTATTATGTCGGAAAATGCAAGACGAAACTCACCCGACTTGTTGAAGTAAGGCAACCTCCTTACCTGAACATTGCGGGCTTAATTAATATTGTACGAACAAGGAGTGCTACATGTAACTTGAAATCAGCTATAATTAATGACTTCATAAATTGATGACATTTAAAATATATTGTTTAAAAGTCCTTCATTAGGTAAAATTATGAAGACCACGTGTCATAACTGCGACCAAAGAGATTCATTTTTTACAAATTTTCATCTTCGATTTTAATTTTGTGTTTACAAATTTTAATTAGGCGGGTTAGTAGCGACGGTTAAATCAATACGAATGTAATATAACAACGCGTAAACACTTATTTGTAGCATTGGATGTCAGCAATCACAGCATATTTTTGAATAAATATTTCTTTGATAAAAAGCCATACATTTACGACACGCTTTAGGCTATATATTTTCACGCTGTTAAACTAAAAGGGTAAATAAATTGGAAAAAACCATCATGTGGGAAGGTGACCGTGAACTACAAGCTGCCAACATTAAGGAAGCAAGGTTATTATGGTAACGGTAATTTTGACATTTGAAATTGCGAATTTGACAAATGTAATCAATAATATAAAGATGTTATAATTTAAATGCGAATGAAGCCGCATCTAGTATAATATAAAAGACAAAGTTCGTCTTTAAATGTCGGAAGAAATTAAAGTATTTATTGAAAATATCTGTAATTAAGAAACATGTAATGTTAGAGTTTATCACATATAAGCGAAATCTCGTCCTTCGTGTAACTTCATTTTGTACTTCCGTAATATTCAAGAATACACAAAATGTAACGTCTATTTTGTTTAAAAGATCTGTACATTGTATTGTGTAAATCTCTCATACCCTAATTCATAAAGTTTACACGCTTGTTCATTAAAATTTTATGAAACTCGAGGTTTAATAAAGTGTGTAATGATGTATTACTGTAACTCTAATTTTAATAATTAAGTGTAATGAAGTGTTACAACTTTATGAAGAGTTTTCATTTGTTTTTGCTCAATTATGAGTTCTAAATGGAAATTTGTAACAGTGCGTTTCCATTGCCGTCACAATTGTGTATTTTGTTAAAGAGAATAGCACAAATTATGATGTGTATTAATACAAGCTACGACAGTCGAAACCTACTATAATATTTTTTGTGTAATAATATATCAGTGTGAACAATTGTATCTCGGAATAACACAAAGATAAACAATAACGAGATAATTTGTCTTCTAAATTCTTAATGTGGTAAAAAAGTTACTTGATAATTAACTTAACGATATTTTATTGTAGTTCTTGATATAAAAACAAAAAAAAAAACAGTTTAATCTACCGATACAAGACTTAGGTAGTTCTTTATAAAGTAAAAAAGCTTTGGGTCGAATCCTTGAGAAAAATATTTAAGCTCGATCCTTAGTGGTTATATCAAAGGATTTACTCCAATTAAAAACTTGTAATGTCTACATTCACAAGCCTCCAATTTACAAATTTTGTACGCCGCTCATGAATATAAGAAAACACAATGGAACTTTATATTTCGCAAAGTAAATGAGAGTTCGTTTCACTTCCTTCGCGAGTTTTCCAACTTAATTATTAATTAATTCCATCTTAATTACGAAATCTAAATCATTTGTAAGTACCTGATTAAAGAAAAAAAATACTTTTAAATACAAACAGATTTTCTTATTAGTTTTTTTTTAACAACTGTGAAATCTCCCTAGTAATTGGATATTTAAAAACCGCATAATTTCGTATGCACATTAACAACTCTAGAGACATGCAGGAGAAAGCATTGCACATTTAAGAAATATATTTGGCTAAATTAAACTCTTCTGGAGTCACAAATCAAATTTTCGCATGTCGGGCAATGTCGTGGAGAACTAATGTATCTTCATAAAGCTGGAGAATAAGCTATCATAGTGTTACTGCCAGCACCAAGAGTTATTGGTCGTTTGCGTTCGCACCATAGAAATGGAAGCATCGAACAGCCGTTACACTAGGACGTGCCAACAATTAGTTGTACAATGGTGTTATCAAATTGTAAGATTTATGCTAAATAAAACTCATGTATGAACTGTTTTAGATCCCAGATGTAAAAAGGATAATTACAAACTCAGGCTTCTGGTCGAACATAAAAATAATATTGGAATTGTTTTGAAATTGAAAAAAGAATCATCGTCTAATTAGAAAGAAAAATCTAAAGTTTTTTACTAATGCGAAAACCGGAACTTGGCCCAAGTTGCCCAAGTGAGCGGATCAACGGGACCTGACTCTATAATATTGAATAAGTTTTAATTAAAAAGCCCTAGCGCCGGCGAACTTCTGACGCAATTAGCGGGATTGGTCCGCGAATTCCGCGAATCCTTCGGACCGACCCAATCTCTACATTGTCACTTATACGATAAACTATTTCTTTACACTTAAATTCTTTCCCACATACTTACTGATAAGTCTTGAACAAATTTATTATTATTTAATTGAAGAGTTCATAATTAATTTTCTTTCTCTAGGATTTATAAGAATACATTTAATTACCAAATTTATTTACATTTTTTAGTTCATAAAGTCATGTACTTGTTAGTCATCTTGTAGCATAACTAAAATGTTTTATGTTTTGTATTATTTTAAGCAGAAGAATAAACCTCGGAACTTTATCAGATACTAGTTGTTGCTCTCGTCGGCGTAAAATTAGAATAAAATAAACAACAGCCCAAAGTAATTTATCTGTGTTACAGACCTTACTAACCTTATTAACGGTGAAAGAGTTTTTGAAATCGGCCCAGTAGATTTTGAGTTATTTCAATACTTACATAAATACAAATCGTTTAATTTTGTAATAGTACAGATCTACCGAGTGTAACTGTTCCAGACGGTAATGTATAAAATCATTTATTAATAATTAACGTATATTACGCGTTCTGGAACGTGTACTCACCGTAGTCAACTTGCGGTGTAATTATTATATCAAATGTTTACACTATCCACAAAACAATATCTGATTAATTTGTTGATTTTATGAACACGAACATGGAACGCCGTGAGGTATTTCATAAAATTTGTTAATTAATAAATTTATAGGTATATTTTTGAATACGCTTTTTATTAAATACACTTATGACTGTTTATATAATTTATTCTATGTTTCGAGTCAAAATTTTCCAAAGTAAACTTTCACTATTGTCTTTATTATTTCAAGTATCTACAATAGTTATGTACAGATGTAGGTAGTTTCTCGCCAGAGGGCGCAGTATTCGGAGCTTGCTAATTAAGCGTTTCAATACTAATTACTCGGCTTCGAGTTGCTTGAATGCTGAAATTCTTCAGCTGCTGTAATATGCCACCGACTTAAGTATAAATAATTTCGTTTATTATAAGTTTGATTTTCAATTTGATTATAAAATTACTTTATTAAATCACTTAGCTGTTACTCACGACTTGGTCCGCGTGGAATTTAAAATAATAGAAATCATGGTCTGACTGAAAACGTAGTTTTTTGGTGAAAGAGTTTTTGCATTCGGTCCAGTTTTATTTCAATACATACAAGAATAAAAATCTTTCCTCTTAATATAGATTATTCATCTAATTACATCTGATAATAAAAAAAGTAAACTTAATTACAAGCAATATTTAGAGCTAAATTCCTAGTTCCAAAGATAGTACAAGTCGAGCGTTAGACTACAGCGTTGTGTAGCGTCGGGTAAGACAAAGCTGCTGTTGAGGCGAGTCGACGGTGCGGAAAACCAGGGGTACGGCAAACCGCGGTACGTTGATGAAGACATTCTCGTCAAATCGAGTCGTGCTCGTGCAATGTTGGCGAACATCATTGTCCTCCCTTTAATTAGTGCCTTCAAATATTTGAATACAATTTCTATATTTAGATCCATTATGATATCAATTCAAACAAAGATAATCCAAATACAATTCAAGCTGTAAAATATATTTTCACCTAAATAACAATGTCAACCTTATTTCTCGAAAGATGTTTATGAAAAATTTCCAACACCAAACAGAATTCGGAGTTCGTTAAGAAAGTTAACGTGATGAATGTTTAAGAAGTCAGAAAATTATAATCAAAGAAAGCAATTCGTTAATTAAGTCTCGGCTGGATGAGGCCGAGCCGAGCCTCTAGCTACATGTTAACGAGCAAAACTTTCAAATTAAATCTAGAATAATCTTTTTCACGTAACCACCTTGTTAAGTTTAAATAAACCTAGCCTAATATTTACTAAATAACAGCAACTATCTAAAAGAAAACTGTGTAACATCAATAAACATTTAATAAAATAACGAAAACCTTATTTCGTAGTCTTTGAATATCTATATTTTTATCTATCTAAGTAAACTTCTACCTATTTTTATATAAACATATACTTATTGTTTTAATTTTATTAAAACAAGGCGTAAACAAGCAATACTTCGTGGCGTAGGATGTCAGCAATCACAGCACATTTTTGAATAATTCTTCCTTTAATAAAATGCTCTGCACTCACGTCGAGCTTTAGGCTATATATTTTACGCTATTTAACTTAGGGGGTAAATAAATTGCAAAAACCTCAATGTGGAAAAGGGATCATAAACTACAAGCTGCCAACATTAAGAAAGCAAGGTTATAATGGTAACGGTAATATTGAAATATGCACTTGAAACTTTGACAAATGTAAACAATAAAAAAAGTTTTTATAATTTCATGCGGATAAAGCCGCACGGGAACAGCTAGTAATATCTATAGAGGCAACAAGTCGTTTATAATAAAAGTATCCTTATGTACGCCACCCCATCGATTTAACTTGTCAGAGAGGTAACAAATGAAGTGAGTTGCGGAGAGATGATCTCCCTTCAACATTTAATTATGATTAGCGACAACATAAGCGATGATTTGCACAATAATCATTCGTACAGGGAATTTTATGTGACATATTTTAGTAAAAAAATCAACTTATGTTTTATTACCTTAAATACGAAATGATTTATGCAACAATAACAAATAGTAACATTGTAAATTTACTAGTACTTTTACTTTGAGGCTTTGTTTTCTTTTATATTATAAGGCGGCAAACGAGCCAGCGGCCACCAAAAGCAGAGTGGCGGAGCGACCGCTGTCCGTAGACATCCGCAATAGCAGATGTGTTGCCTACCCTTAATCAATGGAGGTAGAGACACACATGTAAAGGATATTTCCCGCTCTTATGTTTCTCTTCTAGCGTCAAATCCACTTTTCCTTCCAATTTATTTCTCTTAAGAAAAAGGTGGTAAGGGAAAAGAATAAAAATTAGGCCTCCAGCACTAAAAATTGTATCAATCCTAAATTATGACAATATTTTCAATTTTTATTATTAAAATATTTTAATTACAAACACACGTGCACATACGAATTCATGTACACAATATTAGTGTAAGCAAAGGACATAATATATTGCGCCGGAAGTATGTCGCGATCGTTTGATGATGTCTCTGAGGTAACCGTAATGAATTCCCATCAGAATTAATGACAGAAATACCTCAGCTAGATTAACGCGTTATATCCCATAATGCTCCCTTCCTATATGCATGTTAACACGCTCACTGCGTAACAGGTCGATATCGGCCTGACGCGGTATTTAAACTGGTGCGAATGAAGAAAACCATGTCCCTCTCGCTAGTACGAAACGATTATTTCAGGTGCACACTTTACATTACATAAAAAGTATAACATTGTGTTTCCAAAAAGTTATAGCAATTAAAAATATCGTAGTGCTGGTGGGTCTAGAAAGACCTGTCACGCACTGACGGAAATGTCATTGGGGGCGCATTATGGCCTGCCGTGGCAGCAGATTAGTATTATGATTTTACTTGCCGCAGTAAACGTGTTCAGGAAAATTAGTGTTGGTATAACTTGAATTGTTGTCATTTAATTTTGTGATTCCTTCAGTAATTAATATTAGATCTATACTTAATGTAATAAACGAAACACACGCTTCTTTATTATGTAGGGTTCCAGCACTTACTTAGGCTAAATATTTACATTACCTAGAGTGAATATATTGTATTGCCATGGTAACTATAATTATTAGTCAGTGGCAAAGACCTTTGTTGTTTTTAAGTATTTGAATTTTTAACATTTGTAGTTACGGATACGGATTAAGCCTTATATACGAGCTAATAATACGATAAAAAATTTACGAAAAGTATTTTTTTTTAATTTATGTAATTTTCACTCAGCACAATTCTCGGTATTGTGTTAGTATTTTTACATTTCAAATAATATATTTCACGCTGAATGTGTTCGTGTTCATGCATTTTATTGTAAACCCGCGTATCCTATTCCAATCCAATCATCATACATATTGTTTTAATTAAAAATTCACAATTACCCCATACACTGCGTGTAAGCTTAATAAATTTATTGCACAAAACGAAACACGCTTTCAACAAATTGTCATGTAAATTCGACAATTTTGTATCCAGCGCGCAATTAATCTACAATTATATATCCCTATATGGCGTTTAAATTAAACGATGAACTGATTTTGGCTGCGCTTTAATTTTGTTTCGTACGTGTTCTATTGTCAAATCGATAGAAGTTCAAATACTATTATTAATATGATATACAAAATATCATTTGATTAATGCTCGATTACTATTTCTAAGTTTCCGCTCGTATTTATACTAGCTGTTCCCATGCGGTTTTATCCGCATGAAATTATGAAAATTTTATTTTATTGTTTAAATTTGTCAATTTATCAATAGCAAATGTCAAAATGACATGACATGACAAACCTTGACAATCTTGCTTCCTTGATGTTGGCAGCAACTTATGGTCTCTTTCTCACATTAGGGTTTTTATCCAAAATATTTACCCCCTAAGTTTAATGGCGTCAAAATATAGAACCTAAATGTGTAGGGATTTTTATTAAAAAAATATTTTTTAAAAAATATGTTGAAATTGCTGACATCTTAGGCTACAAAGAAGTATGTGTTTACGCTTTATTATAATAGTATAGATTTATTATTTATCACCGCATTTCATGAAGATATCGAAAAACATTAATTAATCGGTAACAGTAGTTGGGGAAGCGGCCTCCTTCTTATATCTGCATCTTATTATTTTACTAGTAAAATATAACCAGAATTACAAACACAGTAAGTTAATCTACGGTGCATGTAGTTCGTTAAAATTAATAACCCAAATCAAAAATTCGTTTTAATTCATGGGTAAAGCGTCTATTATACAATAACATCGTCTTTTATAAACATAACTGCTTGAAATGATTCAGTTATTTTATTAAAAAATCCCTCAAAGTGCCCAACAAAAGCCTCGCTAAGCCCACCGTGAATTTAGCAGATATAAAAACTGGCAGTAATTTTAATTTTCAATAGCCCGAAGGCGGCGCAAACAAACTCGTAGAGATACAATGTTTTTTGCTTTAAAAAATTTTCGTTGGCATAAAATATAAGCGATAGCGTTTTATTTCATTCATATTAAAAGAAAATCAAAACATATACGATCGAATCTGTAATAATCAAATTACAAAGACATATTAATATGACAAAGAAACCAAACAATTTAGTCTATATTATCACATACATACCATATGGTTACTATTAATTCGTAGACAATTGTAGTAAATAGCAATAATGAAAGTTCAAAGGGGTTTCGAAACTATAACGATAGACCTTTGTAATTCCTACAAACGTTCATAGAGTCGTTTAAAAATCATACATATCTTTGTTTTGTTTCAATTTTCTACAAATCGCTTATGCTCCAAACTTAGACCAAAACTAAGAATCAAACTAAATCCGACGTTACCTTATATTGCGCGATACAAAACTCTGACTTTATTTTACCATTTTAAAGCTTTCTTTCTTTACGAGCTTAACTGCCCCTAGTACACTTGTTTGCTCGAGGGCATTGGCCTTTATTGTGCCTAAGGAAATAAAATAGCAAAGGGCTTTCGAAATCAAAGCAATTTTTACAAAACACTTAAAATAACACGAATCCTTTTCGCTACTTTATTCTCACAGTAACAGTTCATAAGCCTTCATAAAGCTCGTATCAAACTTTTTTGTATTTATAGGTAACAATCTGTCTTATAAGTAGTGTAACAAATAATACCACATCTTTACAGAAATTTTAATTATACTAGCCAAATTTCCTCTGTTATTCTTAGCAAGGAAAAATTTAATGTAACCATATTATTTCAATAATTAAGTTAAAAAAAAACTCTAATCTTGCTTCTTAAAGTTTGAATTTTTTTTTTGATTATGTTGCCTAAATTAAAACCGGAACTAATGTAAATTATAATCAATTGTTTTTATAACAGTTAAATATTCCTTACTCTTTTTTACATTTTTAAATATGGAAAATAATTTTATTTGCTTTTATTTTTTTATTACATAAGTCGTTTTCGTTAAATCCACTTTCTATTTCCACTTAGAAAAGCATAATATACTCGTACTTTTAATTAATTTGAATTTTGCATGCCTGTTGGTTATTTCCATATTAAAACAAAGGAAAATTCCAAGTTTCACGTCGTAATAACCCATTTCATATCTTTAACATTAAGATAATATAAAGCTATATGAATTCGACCTCAAAAATAAATGGAAGCAAAGATAAACAAAAGAGGTTTTTATCGTAATGGATAAGAATTCATATTTTGTGACTTAATTGACCGTTTTATTTAACTACTTAATAAATTAATTTATTATTTAACTTACTTTTTTAACGTACAGAAATAAATACGTTGGTGTACAATATTTTCTTTCTTACTGCTGACATGTAAAGTAAATCAGTTGATCGTAATAATAATTATTTTCTTGTCGATGTTCCCCTTATCCAATGCACTTAATACCGTAATTGATATCGAGTACAAAATAATGCTCATCACCCATAAACACTTATCCTAACAATTTTTAAGAAATTCTAAAACAATCCAACTAAAACTTTACGAAAAAAGCTCAGAGTGGAGCAGCTTAAAGCCCCATGTGACACACAACCACGTGCCTAACGCGTCTAATTCATGATTTATAAAGCATTAACCTGAAAGCTTTAAGAAATACGATCTTATAGTCGCTCAATTGTACCCATGGGGTTCGTAAGGGAGATTTTGATTCCTTGGATTAGATTTTGGGAGCAGGGTTTTAAATAACACACAGTACAATCTAACTATAATTCGTTTTTCTGTTATTTTATTACTTACTAGCTGTTCCCGTGCGACTTCATCCGGATGAAATCATGAAATTTTTATTAATATATTGATAGCTAATGTCAAAACGATATGACATTACAAACCTTGACAATCTTGCTTCCTTGATGTTGGCAGCAACTTATGGTCTCTTTCCCACATTAGGGTTTTTATCCAAAATATTTACCTTCTAAGTTTAATGGCTTGAAAATATATAGCCTAAAGTGTGACGTAAGTGTAGAGCTTTATATTAAAAAAGGAATTATTCAAAAATATGCTGTAATTGCTAACGTCTTAGGCAACAAAGAAGTGTGTGTTTACGCTTTATTATAATAGTATAGATTAAGTTTTAGGAAACTTAAAGCATGAAAACCAACTATTCTGATAAAGTGTGTTTTTCAAGTCTAACATTTCACATTAAGTAGGAATCTGTATTTAAATCTGTTTTAACTTAAAAATCCTAAGCACCAAGCTTACTTACACGTGTAAACATGTTAGTAATTCATATAAATAATAATAATTCATTCAAATAAGCATTCATCTCTTAACCTGAAATTCGTGCATTTAAATTAAAGCTTTAGCTAACGAAGATTGAAAGAACTTGCTCGTCTATTCAATAGACGTTTTTCAGCCGTCGTGAAATCTTTTCAGCTATACATAAGAGCTTTAAAAGTTCCTCAAAATGATTTTTCTCCTTTCAATGGTAAATAAACAAGTAATATCAGTAAGTGTTATGTGAGATAACATTAATATACTACAGTTTTAGACTAAAACGTTCTGTAGAATATAAATTTTACCCATTTAGTTAATAACTTAATAAATGAAAGAATGAATGGGGATGGCTACAAAGGAAGAGGAAGACCGAAGAAGAAGAAGTATGAATGGATTGTGTGGAAGAGGATATGCTTAAGAAAGGAGTGATTTCAGATGTGACGGCTGATAGAGATGTACGGAAGAGCAGCACATACTGTGCCGACCCTCCATAAGGGATAAGGGCAAGTTGATGATTATGATGAGTTAATAACTTTATAGCGACTATAGCACTTTCTTCTGTTTCGCTTTGGGACTGTATATAAAACTAAAAATATTTAGAGTTACAAGATCTCTATGTGTGTCTCTTAGTGTAACCTTTGTATTAGTAATTTGCAAGGAACTGCTTAATTAAATTGGAATGATGCTGTTTTCAAATTTGGAATATTAACTCGCTATTTCTAAATTCTGAATAATGAATTGTTTGACCATTGATTAACATGCCGCTGTAAATTAAATTAAGATCACGGTGAAATACAATTCCCTCCCTCCCAAGTTTCTCTCCCGAATCCCCCCATCGAACAATGGACTAGAAAATTAAAGTTAGCAAAGAGACCTCGTGCGCAGTAAATCGTTTATCATTAAAATTAATTTGACTTCATGTTACTAAACGTTCCTTATTCATTTTGTTTCCTTAATTAAGCAATCTGTTTACAACGAAGCAATTAATTGGTATTTCAAACGTTCCGAACGCGACTGAATTTAATAACAGCCTTTGATTCTAATAACAACTTTTAAAGTTGCTCATTCCGAACCAGTATACCCTTACTTTTGTTTATGTTTAACTAGCAAACGCCCTCGAACTCACTTTAAATAATAATCTCTAGAATTTTTACATCAAGTGAATCCATATCTGAAATAACAAAATAAATATAATAAAATTCGAGTGTCTGTGATATCAAAAGAAAAGTTCTAGATTTCGGGAAGATGATATATTTGCGTTGCTGATAACGAGAATTGCATGTAAAAAATTTTTATCTGTCCGTCTGTCCGCAAGCCCAGTTTGTTCCGGTTAATCTCCGAAACGGCTGAGCCGATTTCGGTAGGACCTTCACTGAAGGGAAGCTGACATAGACAGGCATATTATGGGCTACTTTTTTATCTAAATATTGCGTGGACAAAGTCGACGGCAACTACTATAAATTAATATATCTCGATATAATTTCTCTTTCAACCACTTATCAATTAATAAAACCATAGAATAGGAAACGAGGTGCAAATAAATTTGTATTATTTAAGGTCTTATCCGTTGGGGCAATTTTTCCGGGCCATAACCACGCTCGCATGCGAGGTGCCCATTTATTAACCGCTGGGTGAGGGCCCTTAATAGACTGACGACAACCAAACGTCACACTGAGTTTATTTGCTTATATTTGCGGCCTATTTTCACGTGACTCTATTGTTTAGGCTAAACTAGGACAAACAATATTTAAGAAATTATACTACATTTATAATTTAAATTGAAAGCGCCTGTGATAAATAAAAATTAACTACAAATTCTAAATTCATCGAGTAAAAACATTTTTAAATCATACTTCTTACTAACATTATAAATGCGAAAGCTTGGATGGATGGATGGATGTTTGCTACTACATATCTCAAACTCAACGGGTTTCGAAGAAAATTGGCACAGATGTACTCGTAGAACATAGTCTCAAAGAACTTACTACTACTATTTGCTAAGTTTTTTTAACCATGCGGACAAAGTCGCGCGCAAAATGCTAGCGTTTTACAACATTAAATATGATTTTTAAATGTTTTAATTACATTTTTATCCATGACTCGTAGTCAAATTAATTAAATATATACGTGACGTCAATATTTTCGATTAACTATCCAATAATATTAGTTACAAGATAAGAAGTCCTTTAATAATTATATTTGTTTAGCAAAGAGCAACTTCGCGTGCCGATGTTTAATTTGAAGGCGGCATAAACTGTACCTACGCACTCGTAAGCCAATTAGAGTGATCTACTGCCTTTGCGTTTGTATTAAGTATTTATTGTTTGCTGTGTAATGAAACGGTCGAAAGTGTTATAATTAATGAAGTGAAAATGAACGTATTTAGTCGTGCATTTGAATTGTTAATTTTCAATGCAATTATTTTTACTAATTTTCTTATAGACTTGACATTAGTTAAAAAATTATTATTTTTATAATACTTACTATTACTTGAGGTTTAGTCTCTTTTCTTTCCCACACTTTTCCTTATAACAAAAGGAAGGGAAGGGAACTAGATATTGACGGTGGAGGAGACGCATAGGAAGGGGAAACATCCTCTTTTTCTCCTCCTCCATCGATGAAGGGTAGGCAAAGCATCTATTGCTAATTTCTATGGTTATCGGTCGCTTCGCAATCTTGGCGGATTCAGGTGGCCACTTGCTCGTTTGCCACCTTATGATATAAAAAATAAAAAAATGAGGTTTAGTTAAACAATATTGACAATGATACAGTACAAAATTGTGCGGAAAGTTAAACATTTACGTTAATCTTTTTGGATACAAAAGAACCGTAAATACAGCTAAGTCATATTTATAACCTAAAGATTGGCATATAAATATGATTTCATGTGTATAATGTTATCTTTTCATCTGAAAATACAATAATAGATGCGACTTAAATATAATTGTTAATCTTATAAAGCTACCAAGGATCAAGAATCCAATCCAACCACAAGCGTACAAGAATCTCTATTAAATGCCATTTCAACCGCTTTACGTCTCTTTTAATTTATGAGCAGGATCAATATTTCCGGTCGGTGTTGATTCTAACTTTCACAGGCGCCAGTCAAGCACAACGATGTTTTTGTAAGTGTTGGAAGCACGCTCAGCGACTATGGTGAATTAGCATATCCGTATGAATGCAAGCAAAATTAGATTCTATCTGCCTAAAAATAAAGTTCACGTACATATTTGTTTTGAAAGCACACATTGAAATGATTCAATGCGATATGTGTTATGGTACAAGTTATAAACCTTGGTAGTTTTAAAGTGTAAAAAAATTCGTGCAATGATTTTACTTCTAATTGATTTTTATATTTCTTACGAAACAATTTTGCCCAGTTTTATTATTTTATCGAATTCGAAACTTTACACATTATATAATTAGACATACCATCATCGTAACGTCCTAAAGAAATTCAGGGGTGGCAGATGAAAATAAGGGATGGGAAGGGTTCCGATTCCCAGACCTTGCCTTTAGTTTCAAATTAAACGAGCAATCTGATCACCGATGGGTACCTCTAGCAATAGTAAATTATATAATTACACGATTTATAAAGATAACAATATTGGATATGAAAAGCTGTTATCCAAAGTAATTTAATTCGAAATAAATGAATAAAACATCTATCACAATGTACACTTATATATGTGTATTTAATCTTTGAACTATAAAAAACTAAGTCAAGAGTTAACTCTAATAACGGATTTACTCACATGACAATGTCTATAATAAGAAATATTACTTATTGGTTTTATTAATATCTTCTTACCGTGATTACAAGTGAAAGTGATTTTTTTTAATTCTGTCATCCGTTCTTTACTTAGACCACAATAAGATAGAGGCCTCGTCCTATGGACGTCATTAAATTTATCCAAATTAATGTCAATCACGTTTATTGGCGGATACGTAAAAACAGTAGCACTGCGTCCGTCCCCGCTGGCGTCAAACTATAAACCTACTCAAAAACTTTGATAGTAATCGATACCTTTACCATAGTTTAACAAAATATCTTCGCTTATAAGTTGAAATATTTTTAGTGTTAATTAAAATAGCTCCTCCGAATTTTATTAACTTTGCGGTGTGTTTGAGGAATCGCAATATGAAAGTTTATAGAAATTCTCAATATCCTTAACCAAATTCTTAATAACATTTTGATAGCTTAGCGGTTTCTTTAGTTTTGTATAGAACAAAATTAATTAAAAAAACTGGACGGACCAATCATGTGTTACTCCGCATAACTTTGTTTATACAACGTTAATTAAGATTCGCAAATATTCGATACACAAACGCACAAAATTAAGTTTAGACACTTTAGAATACTGGTCACAGATCTGCAGCTCGGTACTACTACTTTCATTTGGCCGAATACAAAGACCGGCACCGCATTTGCAATTCCTCTACTGTTGCGGATATCCAAGGGCGTCGATGATCCGCTCGTTTGCCATAATAGACAACATAGAAAGAATTATAAATCACGCATGCTCTTATCGTTTACATTTCTTTTATCTCGTATATTTCTTAACTGCACTTATTATTCTTTTTTCATGTTAATGTTTCCATCACAATGTTTCTTACATAATTATCACAAGATTTTATCAATAACCGTAGATTATTGTTAGGAGACAATTTAAAGGAAATGAATTTATTTAATCAGGCGTATTTTATTACGTGTCCAGTAGACTCGAGCTATTATTACCAACTTCGTGTGATAGTTGTCAGTCGTACTTAGTGAATCATAACTCCTGCTTACTGATCTACGCGTTTGTTAATACAAGCAAAGGTTACAATGTAGCATATGTACATAGCTTTGTTTCTATTTTAATTTTTTTTCTATAGTAGCATATAAGAGGAAATATTTGTATTTTTGTATTGAGATAACTCAAAAACTACTGTGTTTTAATTTTTTTTTTACCGTTAAAAAACTACATTATCAGTGAGTAACATAGGCTATATTTATTTCATGAATTGTATCGTGAATGTGACTTTAAATGCAGATTGGTTTGAAAAACTACGGACTTTTATAAATGAATATATTAATAAAATATATAAAACATATAAAATCTACATAAAAAGGCATAAAAAGCGGTATTTATTTTTATTATACATTTTTAATTCTTTTACTATTATTTTTCTACCGTCTAAGAAAAATGTAATCTTAACTTAGAAGTAAACCTCCAGCGAGGAACATCGTATGTGAATCGTAAATAATTTAAAATCGTATCTGAGCAACGACATGCCGTTTACGTCGAGTAAATCAAGATTAAGTGGGGACACACGGGCCGTACCTCAAAATCTGTCGCCTATAAATCAACAGTTAAATAAGAAATTTGCCTCAACTAATTCTTACTGACTTCAAAGTGATATCAGAAAGTAACACAGATAGTAAAAAGACATTCAAGGGTTTTGTCTGCAAGTCACCGGCAAAGTAAACTTTGTTAATAAACTGACTGGAAATAAGTGTCTTTTGATGAAAGTTAGTTGCACCTGTGTATCTTGAAATTATATCTGTCTTCTTTGTAAAAGTGAAAAAGTTAATCAAGTCATAGAATACATACATGAAAACTTACTAATGTAAGAACATTAGTATGTTCTTGGACTCTCGGGTAAGAAGTTACGTAACAATTACTATTTAAACTCTAACAGTATTTGCTCTCACAATGCACTCAACAGGTAAGGAATGATTTCATAGCTGGTGGAATTATTTAAAAGCTTAGTAATCTCCCTAAGGGAGAGACTTAAAACTTTCTTTATCAAATAGAAACTTCATAGGCAGTAAACTTTGAGGAAAGCATTCTTGAAACAAACTCAACAGATAGAGAAGTTTTCTAACTTTTGCAGTCAAGCTTTAATGTAAAATTTGTATCTCTCAGTTCAGCTATTAGCGATAATCTTGGACAACTCTTTTATTGTAAACATTACCTAGCTTAGAAGTTTTCTTTTCCACTATTTAGTTTGCAGAAAATTTAGACATTGTTCTTCTGTATTTATTAATTTTATTAAGGTCTTCTGACAGTAGTAGGTATTTGTCATCATCATCATCAGCTCATTATGCTTCCCCACTGAGGGGCACGAAACCTACCTTAAGTTAGAGTGACTAGATCATAGTCAACCATGCTGGCCCACTGCGGGTTGGTTGACTTCACACATATCTTTGAATTTCTGCGCCGATATATACAAGTTGCATCATAATGTGGATATATGAATGGGATGGTATTTGCTTGTTGGTTCGAATAAGTACATAATTTATCTATTTTTATCTATCTTTGTTCTATTTTCAAATTTATCGTTATAAATAATGGTAATGAGGATGACTTACAAATGACCTATAGGTACGTTTGTTTTAGAAACATTTGTTACAAAATACATTTACACAATAGAGTAATATTAACTAACGATGCATAAAAAATCGATTCAATAAATAATAATGTCGTTCGGACTCAATATCGGCCGGTATCTTGTAATGGATCACTTAATTTCGATTACCGCGACGGACACGGGCCGGGAACAATAAGGCGCCGGAAATTACCCGTTTTCGCTTTTTGATTGTTTTTCACTTTATTTTCGATATGACCGGACAAGTCTTGAACAAATAACATGACCAATTTACGTAGAACTTTCACTCCTAAAAAGCTGTATTGGAATATTAAAATTGTTGAGTATTGGTGGTTTGTAGTATTATCCTATTAAGAGAATGCCTCTTTATCGATTCTCAAACATCGATGACGCGTATCGTTTAAGCTTGCACCCATTATTTTAATAGCCAATCGATACTTTCCCCATAGTTACAGACCATATTTCACTTCGTTTACTCAGAGTATAAACTAATTAAGTTTGTTTGACTATTTGGATTGTAAATTGTTTGAGTTGGAACATTATTAAGACGTAGAACGGGAAGCGCCCTATTTCCCATGAGCATATTGCTTTGTCACGGCTAATGATTTTAATGACATCCGAATAATCGTAATTTAAATTTAATGATGTATGTTTGATTGTTGGTATTTAATTGGTAATGAAGAGTCAATAACAAAGTTAAGTCAATAAATTGAAACGGTTGACGCGGTTACTTAATTTTAAATAGGAATTATAGTCAGTGTGATGTTCTATTCCATGTCACTTTGTTATAGAAATAATTCCTACCTCTACAATTAAATAAAATACTGTGGTTACAACAGTCAACATTCTATTTCCTTCTTCATTTTATTATTTGTTATACCAAGTGCTCGTGAAACAATAATTTTATAGGTGAGTATTTTTGAAGAGACTTTTTGGCTTCAATAACACAAATGGAGTTTCCCAGTCAATCTTTCTTGTGACAATATTATTTTATCCCCTGGAATTGAAATGTCTCCGCTGTCATCTAGGCTAAGTTTCTGCGGGAGAGTTTTTGTTTACCTATCGCGGGAATGAGGAAAAATACGCCATAATATAAGTATTATTTATTTTACAGAAGTCCCCGAGCACTTCATAATAATACCGGTAGACAGCGACAGTTTTTGCGGAGAATTTTTAGAGATTTTAATCATTTTCAGAGATCTGCCAATACAAAAACTTCATAACTTCATTTATGGTCCTTTGAGTCGGATCTTTTATTTTTTATTGTTCATTTGCTTATAGCACTATTAATGTCTTCGTTAAAACAAACAAATGCACAATAAAAAATGCAAGTCCAGCAGGACTGGCCATAGAATATTTCGTCCTTAAGAGATTATCGTACATCTCTGGCAGCATGTGCAGTACGCCACGCTCTACCGAAACCGTAGTACAAGTAATTTTAAAACATACCCACAAAATCTGTACGCGAATAACGACCCTATCCTTGAATATGAAATGTGAAACTGCCCTAACGTAACTTTTGGCTGTATTGAGTTAGCAATGTCCAGTGCATACGAGAAAAAAAAATAATTCTACCATGTCTGACCATTTCCGACGGCTATTATTCTGTCTCCCTCTATATCCGTTTCCGCCTGTCGCGAAAACAAAATACGATTGCAGGAGAAACGTAGAGGCTTTGCGCTGTGTTTTTTGTACGTCTTGCTTCATTAAAATCGACAATGATCCCACTTGTATGCACAATGAGATATCAAAAGCGGCTCTTTACTTTATTTTCACAAAAAAGGTTAAAAAATAGAATGGAAATAAGAGGATTGAACATTGGATTCAACTTTTTTTAAACTCTATTTGTTTAGCTTCAAAGCGCTTTATAAAAGTTGAATATGTTTTTGTTAGGTGCTAAAGATGTGTCTAATTTATATGATCAAATAAATGAACTTATTTATTAGAAAAAGCTACAATATAACATACCAGCTGTTGCTCGCGACATCGCTCGCGTAAAATTATGGAATAACAAAAAAATATAGCCTATATTACTGACGGATAACGGAGTATTTTAATGGTCAAAAGCATTTTTAAAATCGGTCTAATAATTTTTGTGTTATTTCAATACGTACAAAAATACAAATTTTTGCTCTTTATAATATTAGTATAGATATAGATATAGACAAAGTAACATGTATCTAACATTTAGAAAGTGAAGCCAAACATCTTAATATGTACGTAACAGTATTCCCTCGCGCACGTTAGCAACAAACAGGAAGCAGTGAGTGGAAACTTTTCGTTGTTTGTGTTTTCGAACGTCGCCCCTGAAAACCACAAAAAGTTGCTGTTTCGAAACGATTTATCCTTTTATTTCAGATAAAAAAGCTTAACCGTCTAACAAGTTTGAAAGTGTTTCGTATATTTGACTGCTGGAAATGAAGTAAATACATAAAGTTAACTGAAAATGGGCTTCAGATATAAAAATTGCAAATCAATCCAGAGAAAAACAAAAAATTTCGTTAAGGATAACAAAGGATCACTCAATTAGGCAAATTGACATTAATTTTCCGATAAGGTCTTAATATATAACTTTATTTAAAGTATTATAACAGACGCGTACAGATATCTATACTATTATAATAAAGCGTAAACACACACTTCTTTGTTGCCTAAGATGTCAGTAATTACAGCATATTTTTAAATAATTCTTTTTCTAATAAAAAGCCCTACACTTACGTCACGCTTTAGGCTATGTATTTTCACGCCATTAAACTTAGCGGCTAAATATTTTGAATAAAAACCCTTATGTGGGAAAAAGACCATAAGTTGCTGCCAACATCAAGGAAGCAAGATTGCCATAGTAAGGTAATTGGTATTTTGACATTTGACAAATGTAAACAATGAAATAATGTTTTTATAATTCCACGCAGACGAAGCCGCACGGGAACAGCTAGTATTCACTATTTTGAATCTTCAAAAGAATAACATAATTTCTTACGTTCTTTTAAAGTAATAAATGGCATTCCCTCTGGAGTTCTGTGAACTGTATTATGTCATCAACAACAGCACGACTCTAAATTTAAGCGAACGCGCTACAATTTTCTAACCTCATCTAAGAAGCGAGGACTCAAAGGAACAAAACTCCCTAATTGCCACATAAAACAGTCCTCACCCTTTTAATCATATCGAAAGACCAATCTTCCGGTCCGTTGGTCGTTGAACGTGAACTCGGATTTTTTTTCATCGCAATTAAACCCTTATTTATCATTAATACAAAGTTTAAATTCCAATGATGTAATCCTTATCCGGTATCGAGAGTAATTTCTAAACTTCCACGAATAACGATACTCTATCATATTAGAAATTCGTTCTTGATTCGTAAAAATCAACCGTCGTTGACGTTAGACTTAATATTTCTTGTTAACGATAGATTATATTTATATTTTATTCTGCGAAATTCATGTTTTGATCCACCTTCTGGCATACGATTTATGTATTATTTTTTTAAAATAAAGAACCGACAGACATCTTAAGTTAATTTGATGTCAGGAACGCGAACACATATTTGACTAAACTATCGCACAACTGTTTAGTCGTGCTTTGATTTCAATTATCTTATATGGATGTGCGCATACTACTCGAATTTCAGGTATGCATTTAACTATTCCATGGGCTGTGAAAGAATCGACAATCGCACGACAGTCGTGCGATAGTATAGTCGAAGGTGTGCGCCTGCTCTTAGGAATTGATTCAAAGAACATATTTCTCTTCTAAGTTTTAAATTGCTAGTATTAATTTAATCTTTCATATAATTAACTTGTAAAGTATCGTGTAAAAGTAGGGATGAATCGCATTTCACAATGATAACGTTAGTTATGAGTGTGAAGGGGGTACATCGGTAGAGGTTAAAGGTAACATGATCAAGAAGGGAGTGATGACTGAGATGACGTATGATAGAGTTATGTGGTAGGATAAGGAGGAATATGACGTAATGTAAAGTATTATATTATAACTATTATCATATATTTCATTATATTATAAAAGATAAATGTTTATTTTAACAAGATAATATGTACCGTGTGACACAGTGATAATGCAGATGTAATTTGAAACTGGAATAGTTTTTACGATGGACACGGATGTGACACACTTTGATAACTAAACAGCTGATGTTCGATGTACTTTTATCATTTACAATGTAATTGTTATTATTATTTATGTCATCAATGCTTAGTTCAGTAGGTCAGAGATTTTGAATGAAATGAAAATGAAAATTAATTTATTTAAATCCAAGAAGCAATGAAGGAGTGTACCATGTAAAAGTATGGACTGGTATTTATGAATCTCAATCATGATTGTCGATTGTTTGTATAAGGCTTAAACATTCAAAACTTTATATGTGAGCCCTGTCTTATAAAAAATAATCAAGTTCTCTTTTCCAATAGTGAAATACATTAAAAAACACCTCTACCGATGAAAAAACAAGAGAAAACTGACTATTGTAACTGCAGTAATCTGGTATAATATTAGGTAACCACTTATATTACATTTTAATAACCACTTATTAATATAATTCTGTAGCAGGGAGTTAAAAGATGGTGAACTAAGCTATAGGAATTTGTTTGCACTAGGCATTATTACGCTTTATTACGTCATAAACATCACTTAGCATTTTATCATGCTTGCTTTAGTACAAAGTACGGTGCACATTCATACGTTAATAAATATGAATAGGCAAGCATTAACTTTACGACTTACCAGAGGTGCAAGAAAAGAATAAATGAAAATTTATAGAAAGTCAATTACATTTTATACAGATTAAATTTTGCCATAAAATGTATCATGAATATTCAAAGTGGTAATAAATGGAAAATCATAAAATAGAAGAAAACAGTAGTTTAGAATCGAATCCATTGATGAAAGATTGAAATCCCACAAACTAACCACTCGACTATCATGAATTACTTGGAATGATTCACACTTAAAACAACAAAAGAGAGACACAGTATCTGTAGGAGGGAAGATGAAAGTTTCACATCGAAGTTCGAAAGAATAACGTTGATATCCATAACTCAGACAGCTCGAAGTAAAAGTAAGCTAAACAAAAATAAAAGACGGCGCTTGTGAATCGACTTCCAAGTTTATTTTCAAGGGGCCATAATCATCGAGAGGCGAACTTTATTACGCTTTACGGGCACCGTTAGAAGGGAAACGTAAACAGTACTATGGGGGCATAAAACACTAAATATAAACAAATTAGAGTGCCCAAGTTTACAATGGCGTTACAGCAAATTGTTTCTTTTTAAATCCGTTTTCCACATTGTCTAACTGTACTCTAAGGTTGGTACGAAAAATAATAACAACAAATGTATGTTTCCCTACTATAATACTAAGAACCAGTTTTATCACAGAATCAGAATATTAAAAAGATTTTTTTTTTAAAAAGAGACGGCCAACATGCGGCGTGAACTTCTAAGTGCTCACGGACATCTGCAATACTAGAGTAATAAGAGACGCGTTGTCGACCTTTAATAAATATACTAAAAGAAGGCGGCAAAGAGTTCTTGGATTTTATCCTGCAAGTATTGTTATTTCTAATAAACGATGATATAACTTTTTCTATGTCATATCGCGGACCTAGGAACACACCTCATTTTTAGATAAATAATATTAAATGGAGATTAAAAAAATCTAACCTTTAAAGGGAAACTTCCGATAGCGCTAAGAAAGTTTAAAAGTTAGAAACAGAAAATAGCGACAGAATAGAAAACTATCACGTCTGTATCGACTTCGGGGCTTTCGTTGGCGAAGCATCTTACGCGATACTTTTAATTCTAGGTATTGATGCATATTAGTTATTCACTTTAAACTTATAACATAGACCAGAATTCTACGGAAATCAATACTGCTAAAGTTATTTTAATACATGGAAACTTGTATTTATATGGAATCAGGAATTTAAGTGTTAGTCAGGTTTACGTATTAATTTTGGTACGTAATTTAATGTAACGATGTAATTAAATCAGTCTGAGACAAGATTTTATTTAAACCAGCTTTATTCTCTTTTAAATTGATTTGAAATAAAATGGGACCTATTTGTAATATAAAATGCTAGTTGTTGCACGCGACTTCATTCACGTTTAATTTTAAAAATAAACCTATAGCCTATGTCACTCTATGATTACGTAGCTTTTTAAAGGTGAAGTAATTTTTGAAATCGGTCCAGTAGTTTTTGAGTTATTTCAATACATACAAAAATTCAAAAATATAATCTATTCTTTTAATAATCTTAGTCTAGATATAGATATAACTAGTAGTAAAAGTCAAACTTTTTACTAGCCGTAAATAATCAACAACAAAGTGATAGAAGAAAAATATTTTCTCCCTAGTTTTTATTCACTAAAAAGAGAATCTAAAATTTAGTAGATATAACTTATGCTCATAAAATAAACAACGCAGCTAAAATATTTATTATATTTTCGTAAGGATTATAAACACATCTGTAAGTTACGTGGGGAACAAAACATGAAAGCAATATTAACATCTTTATTCCCGCAGATAATGGATTGAAGGCGTGAAAAGATATTCAAATATGTCTTGTAATTATGACACTTTTTATTACGGCGAAATGTATAAGGGCCCAATGTAATTATGCTAAAATTTAAGATGAACTCATTTGTAATTTTCTTTGTAAGAAAAAGTTGTCGTTAGCTTTTAAATAACTGCCATTAATGTTCGTTGTTAAGTAATATATTTACATAATGTCTTAATTAATTAGTTAATGTCTTAAATATAAAGGGAGGCTCTAAGAAAATGTTCTTTATGTTAATAAACGAAACGAACTTTTTTTTCAAATGCTAATCAAAATAAGAAGTTTTGAAAACAAATGCTGTTTGAACAAATGAATATCATTAGTTGACACTAAGGCACACGGTATGGAGGTCAGTCTTCTTAATTACTAGCTTCCGCCCGCGAACCCCTCCGCGTGAAATTAAAAAAAAAAAAACAAAAGTGATTAGCCTATGTGTTCTTCCAGATTATCCTTTACTTTTATGTCAAATTTTATCGAGATTGGTTCAGTAGTTTATACTACAAGCTATAACATCCATCCAGCTTTCGAATTAATAATATTAGTATGATATTTTGTACTCCATGTCTTTCAACACTACATCTTTCCAAAACAACTTTGCTTATCGTCCGCCCCTGGGTCTGCAACAAACAAGGGACTGTTAGATTAGTCTACACAATTTCACATTATCTATTTGTCTTTGCAGCTTTTTTTAGTCACACAATTCTCGAAAATCTACCACACATGTAACTTTTATTCGTTAATTCTTTAATGTTTTCATAATTCCTGTGAAAAATAAAAAAGTGTCGAAACACATTACAAATCAAGCCCCACTCTCTCACGCGAGCTCATTTTATTATTTTCATTCCTGTCACTTACGGCGGGTGTATTTTTGGCTGTTCATTGTTATTATAGCATCCCCAGCGCATGACGGAATACTCTTCATCGTACTGCGCCGCGACAGTTCGCATCTGAACAAACACTCGCCGAGTCTTTATTAAAGACCAATGCTGATTTGCGATAGATTTATATCATAATAATTAATTCTTATAAAGAATTCTGTTAATATTTCGGAAAGCTTACAATTTTTGGTTATTATTTTATGTGGACAAGAAAATGTTGCTTTGATCTCATAAAATCAAAGTGGTGTTCGAGAGATTTTCATGGATTAATAAATACGTCGAGTTAATAATTAAAAGTCAGTATTGAAAATAACTTAGTTTTATAACATGCCGCTGTAATAATTGTAGCGTGTGATTCTCGTGTGCAGTCACCCTTAAAGGAATCAGCGGCTAATCTCTCCATACATCAGTGACATTGAGCCGAGAGTGTAAACCGTCAGCCTCGGACGGGAAATGAGTAATATAGACATACCTACGTATTTGTGTATAGTACAATATGAATATTAAACAGTGGTGTTTGTAGGATTGTAGTCTATATCAGTCCCTAAACAATTCTCAAATTAAATTTGAAATCGATTTTCATTATCAAATAATTGCGGTACAATAACAAGACCACACAGAAGACACGCGTCAGTAGAAAAAATTCCTTGTTTTGTCTAAAGCTGATATCTGACCTGATTTTAGTATACTATCCCTAATCGTTCTATTCTTCTAATAAAAGGTTGGGAAAGGCAAGTGGGTTTGGTGGAGGCGACGCATGAGAAAAGAAAATATCCTCTTTTTTTGCTTCCCGTCCTCCGGGAAGGTACTAACAAACGCAGATTCCATAGGCAGCGATCGCTTGTTCGTTTGCCACGCTATGATAAAAATGCACTGGAAATCGTGGTCATTCGTAGACACAAAAAAATTTGAAACGGAGACTGACATTTTTATCAAACGCCATACTAATGACTGCGATAGGTTAACGACTGCTTACATTACCAGATACAATTGTAATCTGAACTGCATTAGCATGACGAACATATGAGTCAGTTATTTGTCACTCGATAATTATGTTATTGATAATTAAAATAAATACTAGAAATTGTAACCATTTAAATAACATGAATATAGTGGAAGAATTCGGCTATGGTTTTGCTCAAGACTGTGTTTAAATTGTTAACTACAGTAAGGCAGCCAAAAATACATATTAAACAAAATAGCATTATTTCATTTATATCAATATTTACATTTCTATTTTGCAAATCTATTACAAAAACATATTGCACGCTTTAACTTTCTTCTAGCATCTCTTGTTTTTTACAGAACTTTTTTTTTATTCGAACAGTCAATGTCTTGGTGGCCAGTATGCCACCTCTTTGGTTGTCTACGTAGTTTGTCAACCAAAGAGGTTGCATTCTGCACTGAACAGTCTGTAAGAAAACGGCGGTTCAGAATTTTATAGCAGTTGATAGAAAAGGAGTTATGATTTTTAGAAATTGAACCTCGTGTAAATTAGGTATTTAGGTTATTCTTCTCGAATGTTATTAAATGAAATATAAAATTATTTTAATTGTATATAATACCTTTAAGAAGGCCTTTAAACCTTTGTTGGCTAAAGCATTAATGTCTGTGAGCACTTTAAGTAATGACCGATTTCATTAAACTCCGTAGAAGAGGTAAAGGAAAGTGTGATTAGATAACAAAAACTCATTTTAGAGAACATTGTTGAGACATTCTGATGATAAACAACGCTGGAACAAACTTAACAGGCACTTAAACAAATTGCATGCTTCGAGAACAATACTTGAAAGAAAAATACATAAACTTTAATGTCCCAATGCTTTTCTATGAAAGTTCACGACTATTTATTTTATTATTATTAATTAATTTTAAGTATTCCAAGATCAGTTTTCAGAGCAACTAATTAAGTTACATTTTATTAACCCATACTACAATACAATCTACTTCTTACTGAAAATGTTTTTAACATAAATGTACTAAAATACTCACTTACATCATCGTCAAGACACCTATGACGTACTTTCTGTATAATGAATACGTATCACTTCGTATTTCTTTTAACAAAAAATCAAGATTAATTAAATTAATTACCAACTACACAATAACCTCGAAATAACAAAAATAGATTTAAATAAACATCAAAATTCACAGTCGAGTCGAAATTCACAGAGGCTGCATACAGATGTGTGGAGGGCGAGGCAAATGGTTTATGTTATATTCTTTTTTTTTAATTTCTGCGTACAATTTGATTTTTTTTTCTTCATTATCAGTTTTCTATTGTATTTTTAATTTAAAATATTATTATTATTACTTTAAATATTATGTATTATCACATATGTAGATATAGTGTCACATTAGATTTATTCTGTAAAGATGCTATATTCTCGTTATTAAATAAATAAATAAACAAACAAAAATCAAAGTCTTAAAAATGTGCCGGAACGCGGCTAAACCTCAGCAATGCAGCTTTTATGTGAAACTTAATGTTGCATATTTAATTCCACTGCGATGTTAGTGCTGTAACCGTCACTTGAAATAATTTAGTACAGCGTCGAATGTATTTAAACTAAAACTTTTTTAGTATTATTTCCATGTACAGTCGCGGAAATACGCGGTATATACTAATACCAGCTGTTCCCGTGCGGCTTCATCCGCATGAAATTATGAAAATTTTATTTCATTGTTTACATTTGTCAAATTATCAATAGCAAATATCAAAATGACATGACATGACAAACCTTAGAAATCTTTCTTGATGTTGGCAGCAACTTATGGTCTTTTTCCCACGTAAGGGTTTTTATCGAAAATATTTACCCCCTAAGTTTAATGGCGTGAAAATATATAGCCTAAAGCTCATGCTTTGAAAATGAAAAAACCTACACCTACGTCATCGTAGGTGTAGGGTTTTTCATAAAAAAAACAAAACCGACTTCCAAACAAAATACAATAAAAACAAAACAAAATGCACTAAAAACAAAACAAAATATTCTCAAAAAAACAGTAC
>NW_013525336.1:548359-594150 GCF_000836215.1 Papilio polytes | reverse complement strand
TCCCGTGCGGCTTCATCCGCATGAAATTATGAAAATTTTATTTCATTGTTTACATTTGTCAAATTATCAATAGCAAATGTCAAAATTACATGACATAGCAAACCTTAGCAATCTTTCCTCATGTTGGCAGTAACTTATGGTCTTTTTCCCACGTAAGGGTTTTTATCCAAAATATTTACCCCCTAAGTTTAATGGCGTGAAAATATATAGAATACGTCATCGTAGGTGTAGGGTTTTTCAACAAAAAAAAAGATTAATCAAAAATATGCTGTAATTGCTGACATCTTAGGCAACAAAGAAGTGTGTGTTTACGCTTTATTATAATAGTACAGATAATAACTAAGTATATGCAGTAAGTGGTGCAAATGAAGAGATAACAACAAGAAACTATCTGTATATATAATTAACTGACTTTTTTCGTGCAGACACATTTATAATTTCATTGTATTGGTTGATTCGCGTCTCGTTTCTAAATGTTCAAACAATTGTTGCTTTAAGGGTGTAACACCGCTAGTTTCCAAGATTGTACATGGCGATTTTATACGACCCCAGTGGGTAAGAAAAAGGTATTTTTTACATTTTACAGACGTCCATGAGCACCTATCGATAATGCAATAGGAAGTATTTGAATAATAACATCTTGAGAATATCATTGTAATTACAAGGGAATACATTAGCGGAATGTTTCCCTTGTTGAAGCGTTAATGGAAGGAAATGTGGAACAACAAGAAATCCGATATAAGTGGACTGGACGTATGTTATTTCAATAGGAGCGCAGGGTCCGACTCTGTTTGCCCTGCTCTACGTGTGAAACGACGCGATATGAGACAACAGTTCGCTACTCTTGATTCTCCAATGCGCAAGTGCGAAAAAATACAGGAAATTGGAAAAATATTAGAACAGGCCGGTGCTTCAGCAAATATTAGATGCTTTTTTTGTTTGTTCGCTCTGTTCCATTGCTTGCTCTGTAAGTTGTCTTTACAGATCTTTTGTTAGTTTTGGCTTCCGTGTTTAGATAATGTTACAAAAGATAGGTGAATCGGTGATGGCTTCGTTGCCTCTGGTTTATGATTTGACGATCGTGTGTTGAATTATTACTATAGTATATTGGCTTATTGTTACAAAAATAGTTAACACGTGCATGTTGATTAGAAATTGATATTAAAACAGTTAGATTGTAACGGAAGCGGGAATTCTGAGTTATCTATGACTAGCTGTTGCTCGAGACTTCGACCCCGTGAAATTAAAAATTAATAAAAACATAGCTTGATACTTACAGATAATGTAGCTTTATACTCGTGAACTCAGCCTATTAGTTTTTGAGTTATTTCAATCCATACAAAAACATATATCTTATTTATAATATTACTTTAGATTTCAGTATGTTATTATTGATCATATAAGCGGTGGTTTAAAGATTGAAACTGCCTCGGAAAAATTAAAAAGTGTACTTAACAATAAAGTAAATAAAGTGTCTAAGACAGCAGACTGTATTCTTCATTGCACAGCTTTGCTGGACTAGTGAGGGACTGTCAACGCGACAGATTTAGTCTCGGGCAGCCGCTTGACTTCTGCAATTACGTTGTCAATTTTTTTGCGATTCCCTCTGCGAGCAGACGACGCCGGCGGCTGAATATAAATAGAAATGCAATCGGCGGCCACTCCTTGAGCGATTGCTGACGTCGACAAATTACAATGATCGTACGGAATGTGTGTGCGAGAGATTGATCGTGTTGAAATCGATGCGTTTTCTTTTTATTTGTGTCCAAGGTGATGTACTTTAGACACTAAAAAGAAGTCACTTGTTTTTGATATTTTCATTTTTATTTCTACTGATTTTTAACGTATTAGGCAGGACCATGCACATATTATAACTAAGTACAAAGTCTTGAAATTTGATTTTAACTATATGAAAATTCGAAATTGAAACACTTGTAACAATAATTATTAATTTAAGATAATTAAATCTTTGTATTTTAATTTCGAAAAGGAACGAAGAAAACAAATATCAAAACAAATTTCGTACAAATATAAACAAAGAGATATGAAATTAACATGGGCTCGTGTTACTCGTAACGCCGTGTTTGAATAACGAACGAATCTCAAATTTTTAATTAAATCATTTGATATCTTTCAGTAAAGTTGGTGCGACCTATATTTTAGGTAAATGATGTCAAATTTCATGCCGAATAAAAACGCGTCTGTATAGACGTAATTATCAGATTCACGTTTTGTGTGTATCTGAGTTTTTTAATGGTTTGTATAATAATTAAAATTACATCTTATTGAATGATTTAAAAATTTCATTACAGCTATATTTTAAAACAAAGGTGTTTCACCACACGCTGTAAAATACTTTCATCATTTATTTTAATGATAATACACTTTCAATTTAATCATTAAAATCTTAATTGAAAAACGTGGTAACTAATTTATTTATGACTTTCATGTTTATTTTCTTGTTGAATAACAGCTTACTGTATTTACTTCATACCTATAAAGGAAAACAAACAACTACAACCTTTAATAAATGGGTGATCGTCATGCGAAATTCATTAATATCATAATACATTTACGAGTATTTCTTACACAAACAGGGACAATAAATCAATTTAATTTCGTTTAAGTAGTGACCTTGAATAGTTTTCTCAACCAGTTCACTCTTTTTGATAAAATAGAGAACAATAAAAAGGGATAGAGAGACTTTGATTGTCAAAGAGAAACAACAGAAACCGTAAATTCAATTGTTCAGGTTTCAACATTTTCTAACCTACAATATCGCTCTTGAACTTCTATATTATTTCCATAAATCAAAAGAATAACATAAGTATAATCTTAATCTACGCTCGGCTCATCGGAATTATATTTATGGCACAAGATTAATACGTTAGCGCAAGTTATCTCCCCAGAGGTTTAACAAGGAAATTATGGGTCATTTTAGACAAAGTTCACGGGCCCACCTACGTGCGTAATGAATCAAATCGTCGGCCACCCGTGATATCAAAATAGTTGATTTAGAATTACCTTGTGCTATGACTGATATACTTTTAATTTTTAAAAGGAAATATGCTTTTTTCGTCGCCACTTTAATATCATGATTTATATCCACCTTTCTTTATTATATAAAGTCACGCTTGTATTGAGTTATAAAAACGTAATGACTGTGTTGATTATAAAAGTTTTGAACACTCGTTCAAATACTTTGGAAACTCTAGTAATAAGAATAATAAAAACATATTAATAACAGTTTCATTAGAAAAGTACACATGCAAAATTAACAAAATGTTAGCTCCACATTTTTAATTTGCATTTTTTATTTCTATGTTTTTTTTTATACCATGAGGTGACAAACGAGAACGCGGCCGCCTCAATCCGATATAATGGCCAAGCGATCGCTGCCCATAGACATTCGCAATAGCGGGTGCGTTGCTTACTCTTAATCGACGGGCGCACATGAAGAGGATATTTCTCCTTCCTATGAGTGTTCTCCACCGTCAAATCCATTCCTTTCCTTTCTTTAAGATAAAGGGTGGGAAGGAAAAGTGACTAAAGTTGGGGTTCCGGCACCACACTCATCGGACGAAACGCGGAATTGCTCCCACTTCACGCCTGTGTTCAGTGTGGTCGTGGTATAATACTAGGCGAGCCGGTCCCTTCGTGCGAAAATGTTAAAGCGGATTCTACCACTGTTCAAATTAACCACTGTTCAGTGTATGTTTGTTTTATATTTTCCTTCCTTTTGAGCATTAAATTTTCCACTGCACCTTTGCAAATATAACTTTATTAAGTTACATCTAAGCAACATCAAGTAACATATAATTAATTTATTGTAACATAATTTATAAGCTTTCCGGAAATTTAGCCCGATCGGATTTACCCCGTGTAACATAAGACATGTGACTCGGTCACGCTGCCACCATTGCACTACAAATAACTAGAAGAAGCCATCATAAAATAATACATTTCCGAAAACTCAATTTCAACTCTATTCCGATATACAAAGAACTTTATTTTGCGTACTTGTATTTGTTATTTAAGACTATTAGGTATGGTAACATCGAGGACTCGTGACGTACATAATATCGGGTTTGAAAGCAAGCTTGAAAGTTTTGATGTGGCATATTAGCTCGCAAATATAGAACCCGTACAAAACACTTATTGATCGAATGTTATATTGGTGCAAGTTGCAAACTGAAATTTATGAGCGCAGAGTAAGTAAGAGCTCTTGGAGCGGTTGCTTCGCTTCACTTGGGCGCGCTTTGTTTATAGCCGGGCTTCCCCTCTGAACCAGCTCGCACTTTATGAATATTGATAACAGAACTCCTCTCCGTTCCGAACTTTTTAAAACTGAGCTATAATAAGGCCAATATCGAAGAGTTAAAGAGTACTTGCTTAAAAGTCTGGTAAGAAAAACTTTTTAAACAGTTTCTTAATGTAATCAAGGGTTTTTAAATTAGTTTTTACTTACCATAGTTTTATCTTTTGGATTGTTTAAATTTTTACATTTTTATTAACACACATAATTAATATTCAAAATTAGTCCTATAAAGCAGATACAGTTCTATCTGCATAGCGCTTGTACTATGTACAGTGGCTTTTGCTGGCGGTGCCTTCAATGCAAAATTAATTTAAACGTCTTGTAAGTTTGAAACGATACGCAGACAGTAAGCCACCTTTAACAGCTTTTTCTAAATTTCAAATGGTATCAAACGTGCAAGCAGCCACCAGAATCCGCCAAAATGGAATAGACATACGCAATAGCGGTTGCGTTGCCTTTGATCGACGGAGGAGGAGACGAACATAAAGAAGTTATTTCCCCTTCCTATGCGTCTCCTGAACTGTCAAATCCATGTTCCCTTCCTGTCCTTTTCGAAAGAAAAAGGATGGGAAAGAAAATGGACTAAAGAAGATAAGCTATATGCTTCTCCGTAAAAAGTTGGGTAAATGTTAGCACATTGCTTTTGTTCAAGGCTATGTAACTGTATCACCGCGAACGAAGATGACTGTACATTCACTCAACACTAATCCTATCTATCGATCGCGTAATAATATATTCTCTTACAAGCGCCCTTGTTAATCTTAGTAGATACTCTGACTCCCTATATTCGACGTATTCCGTTCATCGCTATTTCATTTGATCTTGTTGGTCTCATCAAATATTTAGAATGTTTAAACTTGAGTGAGATATGTGGATATGCCTCTTACACAACTTTGGAACTCGCAGTGACTCTCGAACGTGACTTGTACACTACTATTCCTTGAAATATTTACGATTTATTTTTACACAAGTAATTCAAGGAAAAGTACAGAGTTGGAGCAGTGAATCAACCCATCAAATATACCTTACTTTTTTATTTTAGATTGCATCGTAACACAGTACTTTTACAAATTTTACAGCTTAAAATTTATAACCAGAAAATTAAAGGATATACGTCAGAAATTTAGTAACATAATATTTACGTAAACAACATTTAAATCAAAACACAGCTCGTTAACGTAAGAATAGAATGTTAATGTAAGCAAAACAGCGCTTTGTAGTTTCCCAGTGAAGAGGAGGAAATCTTGTAACATGTGGACGCTCGAGCGGATTTGCTAAGCCTTTGTTAACCTTCTATAACGATCAAAGCGTCGTCATTATGATTCTAATTGCCACATTTGCATAGTGGTGTCCGTGTGCGGCCCAATTGCCGGATCATCACCGCCTCAATTATGTTTTAAAACAAATAGAGGGTCCGGCCAATCTGGCCCGGGGCTTATTAAACCTGTTTTAAACAAGTTATATCCCACAGAGCCTTCTAATTCTCTTATCCAATTTGAACGTGACTAAAATCGATTATCTATCGTTTTCAACTACATAAGAGCGTTAATAATTACTTCTTTATTAGTTAAATATTTTTGAAAAATAGTCTGAATATTTCATCACCTGGATAAAATGCAAATAGGTCTGTTCGTTTATTTGTAGTAGCTTATATCATAATATTCTATACGATATAAGCTTATATTATGGAATATTAAAAATAAATATTGATTTATATATTAAATTATAGGCGATGAATTATAGGTCAAGTACCACAGGCAAGTAATTTCAGCTGGTATACCTAATGCTTTTAAAAAAGTTAATAAAAGGTGCAGTTGGGCCATTCAGTTACCTCATTAAAAATATCACACGGGGAATAAAAATAAGGCCGGCCGGTATAAATAACTACGAGCTCCGTATAAATCTTGGTTTGCACTCGACAGGGTTGCCAAATAAACGTTTAATATTTTTCCGCTTTTTCCAGTTTCACGTATTTAAACATTTTATTTTGAATACTCAAGTTCTGTGGGATTATAAAATATTTTGCCTTTTCACATACAAAAGCTGGTTTTATTTCAAAGGTATTTTCATTACAAGTCATTAAGAAATTTTCCATATGATTTAAAACCAGTTAAAAATTATTTCACTGTACTGGTTATTTCTCTCTTTATTGGTGTACTTTACGTGTCTTTAACAAATTTACGTAGAAGAAATCAAGAAACCACGAAAGTGGTTGATTCTTGCGTCCCAAGAATTGACAACGACAGTACTAGAAGTACGTTACTCCAAGTACCATACTATGCTGGCATCCCTCAACAAGACCGGCCGCAATGAATACTCTAGTTTTCTTCAGTCGTGGGGGTGGAAATGTACGGCGATATGCGAATAAAATCCTGGATTTAATCTTCTCGCAAGTCGCCGTTTAATCTTGCAGCAGATATGGCAAGGGTAAATAATAAATGTATAATTCGCAATCACGTTAAATTGCATTGTAGGGGCGAGACTGGACTGCGGTGGAGCACGTGACGGGGACCAAGCACCTTTATTATGTTATGTGGCCTTTTATGGATTTAGTAGTTTAGTGTTATAAATTTTATGAGCATTTAGGTTCTTTTAACCACAGTTTAAATAAAATGATTTGTATAGTAGAAGTCGGTGCAACAATGATCGTATAACTTAAAGAGACCACCTTTTCCATTTACCAAGAAACAAGAAGAGTTATTAGTGAATGATATAAATTATTGCAAATTTTTAAGATTTATTGATAAGGAAAGTAAGATGGGAAAGAAGGGAAAAGAAAGAGAGATAAATACTCTGTGCAGGAAAATTCAAAAATCAGACAAAGTTAAGTTGTATAACAATCGAGACAGTACTGTCCACTATTATAAAAGAACATTCAATTTTTATTGAATTAACGTTTAAAACAATGTCAATAAATGATTAATTGAGGCATACACAGTTTTGATCTCATTAAAAATCCAATATATTTAGTAAGTAAGAGAGTTACATCCAATTAGTTCGTCGAGTAAATGTAATCGATTGTAAAAATAAACAGTACAAATTAGAGAGACACACATTGTTGCTAGAAGTGTAATCTCTTTTTTGTAAGGCCGGTGCGTAGTCCGCTCAAGTCCTCCCTTGACATAAATACGACTTAGGAATTCTTATTAACTTGTCTAAATAATGAGCCCTTAGCCTCTTAATGAAGTCGCGAAATAAACCAGGAGAAAACTTATTACGTGTGCATTAAAAAAGCAACTAAAATAAAAACATAAAAAATACATTTGTTATATACAGACAAGTTTTCTTATAATCGTAAAATTTAAGTTGCTTAAAGTGATTAAAAAAAGAATACATCAATCAGTTATTACAGAAGAATCTGGCCAAAAAATTCTCCCTATTAAAGCGTTGATGGTTTCATATGCTATTCTATTCGTAAGAGCTAGGAGATATCAATAGCTAGTAACATACTAATGGATACTGCTGCCTATCTTATGGTATTTTAATGCAGTAAACAACAACATTTTTCAAACAACACATTCTTATCAACACCATTAATATACGAACAGTAAACAAGTGTAAAGATTTTCTTTTGAATTGTCAAAATGTAACACCCACATTCGATACAAACAATACACAATTACAAACGCCTACTGACGATTGTTTTGACGCGTTATACATGGACCGGTACTCTCGGTTGTTACAGTTTCTTTTTTTAAGTGTATTATGTAATTTACATTATTCATTTCATCGACAACAACAAACATATTATCCATTCTATTATTTTCAAATCAATAATGTGAAAGTCGTATAGTTAACCTATCTTAACAACGGATATGTAGTGCAGCTGCGTAAATCAAAACTAATAATTCTAAATTAAAAATCACAATAAGTCGTTAATTCAAATTATCATTTACATTAAAGATAAGGATACATTTATCTGTCTACAATCTTAAGATAATTTGGAAAGACGATGCTACAAAACTTTAAAAGTGCATTGAGTTGAAAAAAACACATCAAAATCAAAGATCACATTACAGAAATCCATTAGGACGATCAATAAAAATAGATCCAAACCGCATCTACGACCGGCTCTAAATTCAGTCATACGAAATAAAACTTCGATAAAAAGATTATACTGATAAGAAAACACGTACGGGTAGAACAATACATAAAAAAATGTGATGTCCAAAAAACATGACTTAGTATAGCTCAATGTCAGTTTAAAAACAAAACCATGTTGAATACAGCTTTTTATAACTACAGATACAGAAATTTTTGCATTGGCTACATTATTTACAATATTCAAATGATTCTTGTGTCCAGGATTAAAAGCTTTTAGTACCAATACTTTCTACGTAACGACTTCACAAACTCATATCAATTGGTTGTTTTATTCAATTTTTAGTCGCACACATGTGTCAACAAAAATTCAATGACTATAAAGAATCAATACGAGTGTAAAGTTAGAACTATAAAGCATAACCTACAATAAAGTTTATTTCGAATACTCATAACATTAAATGATTATATATCTAAGCGAGAAAATATTCAAATATTATAACTGCTAATTTTTTGTAGCAAAGTCTCGAAATATTGATGCCACTGTTAAGAATTTATTAACATAAAATGTTATATTACATAACAAAAAGAATACCGTTTATTACTAAGTCATGTCCTATCATCCTACAATAATAAAATGTCATTCAACTTGTACCACATTTTTCTAAAAATAGTGAACAAATTTATGAATCAAACGCAATTGAGTGGATCAACTTTGATTGCAATGATGAGCGAGATCGTAAATACAATCCATTTATAAGGTATGACACGATATGCCACAAATGAACTTAACAACGCCCACAACGACGACCCGGACAAGGTCCAATGGGGTACTAAATTAGCCAAGTGAATACCAGTCATATACCAGTTAACATTGAAGTTTAAAAAAAGAACACGACATGAATATGTCGACCTTTAAATGGATGTGATTTGTGATACAGTGACAATATTGAATATGATTAATCTTACTCTTACTAATATTATAAATGCGAAAGTTTAGATTAATGGATTGATGTTTGTTAGTTTGTTGCCTTAACGAATGAGTGGATCTGGACAAAATTTGGCACACTCAGATTCAGATACTCAGATTTGTTTTTTTTAAATAGCACGAGGTCGGAGTCGCCGGTGAAAGCTAGTACGTGATAATAAAACTTTTTAAACATCTACGAAAGATGATCCAAAAAGATCCCATCACAGCACAATTATTTTGATAGTTTTTTTGGATTTACCAATTAGAGGAAATGTCCATTGCAATATTTGCAACACATCAACTTTATGTTAAGGTTTAGGAGTAATATACAATCTTGTTTTGATCTTATTTACAATTTTTTTCATAACATGGCTCTTTCTTTAACGGCTGCACTATGCTACCCTCTCGTTTCCCCTAACATTTGGGTTAAGGGACCAGTTCCTTTATTTCTTTATTCATATGATTATTTTACATAATATAACTATATGTTAAGACGGACCAGGTCAACTGTTAAATGTAACGACGTTGATTGCCTCTAACAACAACAAATAATCGAAAATAACGATGTCTTTCTCGTAATCGTTTGATGTGAACGCTCTCATGCGTTAAAGGGCCAAATTGGTAGAAAAATGTTTTATTAGAGTATACAGCGAATATCTTTATACTTATTGTACATAATTGATTTTTATTTGAAATAAATAGTCATTCGAAATTAATTTATCCTTTTAGTCTTCTCAGCTTTTATTTGAAGAATTCTTAATCTTTGTCCACTGAGCAAAAACTCTTTATTTTCGTTAATTTTTGATACGAATTCGTTAAATCACAATAGCGATATCTTCTAACATTAACAAGGCAATTAATATGCGCTCACGCATAAACCAAGATGGCCGCGGTGGGTGTGGTGTCTCTATTAACAGCAGCCGCCTATTGGTTCTCATGTTTTGATTTCAATTATAACTTTATAGATCAACGATAAAGATAGTTTTATTAGTACAATAGACGTTTACATGTTCACAGATCCCCTCATTTTTGTCTTACATGTTTGAACTATGATATCAGATTATTCTTGACTTTATGTTATCTAAAGCTTTCGCCTGCGACACCGTCCATGTAGAATTAAAAAAGGAGCCTAAGTGTTCTTACAGACTATGCTCTACATCAATGCCAAATTTCATCAATAAAATTACCCCAGAAACAGCTTTTATCATGTTTAAAACTGCGTCCCTATCCACGACATAAAAACATTAATCACCGTATTTGACCAATTACTTCCCATTAGCTAGATAGTTGTCGACAATAATTGGGATTGCTCCCTCAGCAAACTTTTAGTTTCTTTGACCAGTGTCGTCAAATTACCTTCATTATTGGAGCTTGAAGACGTTTTTTGTGAGACAGTACCAATCAGTTTTCTGTTGCAAATAATAATGGTTGAGTCTCAAAGAAAGTTAGTGTTTTATACTCGTACTAATTTTGTTGCTAGAAAAATGATCGTGTAAATGTTAATTCATGCCATACACATTAATAAAACCATTTTAAATTGATGAAGTATCTCGTCTCTTTGGTTTGCATTGTTTTATTTTATTTTATGTGTTCTTCCAGACTATCTTATATGTCTATGCCGAATTTCATTGAGATCCGTTTAACCGTTTAGGATACAAACCCTAACAAACATACATCCGTTCATACATAATAAGTCATTGGTGATAATTATAGAGGTTCATGTCTCTGCAGCCTGACCAGTAGTTACTTGAGGTATCAGATTCCGCAGCCGGTGGTGCAGTATTTTCATATAGAAAGTAAACGATAATAAGTAGTAGAAGTAAAGATAACGATATATAGGATTGTTTTACTTACATCTTAGGTTAATTTCCAGTATTTGTGCAGACTATAAAAACCAGACGGAATATAATAAAAGTTCCCACATTACCAACTATCTGCTCGAAAGTTGTTAAATTTGTTGCAAATACTTAGCCAATTTGCGAACGACACGGGCACGGAAAGTTGGTCCCTTACATGCAAATATTTGTGCAGTTCTTAGAATGCACTTCGCGATAGCTCCGAAGAACTAACACGCAACAACTGCTAACTAGAATTTTCACGTTTTTTTTCCCTGCGCTGAATAACCGTTATTATGTTTTTGTACGTATTTTTTTCTAAAACAAAAATGGTTTCCTATTAACTTAACATGTTGTAATTTTGAATTAGAAAAACATTTGGCATTTTCGTTGAATACTTTTTTAACGCTTAAGTAATGGGTCAGACCGAAGATGTAATACTTTATTTTAATTTGCAAGATACGATATGATATCATCATCATCAGCTCACAATAAGTACCCACTGAAGGGTTCGGAGCCTAGCGAGTTGGGGTTATATATAAATACAATAAAATAGAGTTCTCAAGGTTCAAAAAATGTTTTATCATGGCATGAGAATTACAAGGTCAATGGTTCTTCAAACAATGAACTAAAATCTTGATAGTTCAGAATTAAACATCGTTAAGCGAACTTATTCTTAATCGTAAGGTCATTAAGGTCATAACAGTACATCAAATGGTGATGACCACAAGGCGGTAGATGATACGCTTGTTACAGCTTTCCAAAAAACAAGGTCCGAACCCTCCGGGCGGAATTGATAATTTACTCGTTCGAAGGGCTATCATTAAGTGCGTCGTAATGATTACCAGTTGCCTCGTGTTTACAGTTTGCCTCGTCTATGCCTTAGTAGAAGAACAAACAATATCTCGGCTCGTTAACAACGAAAATTATGCTCAGACGTATTATTAGTTTGACATAACTTGATCCGGTCCGAGCGATCAATGCCCTTTTGCAGGTAGTCAAATTGATACGGATGAAATAGAAAAAAATCTCAATTATGAAGCAGAATACCACAATAATTATTGTGCAAGCAGAAAATAATGATACAACGTTCTGTTATTTGTTTTAGTAATTTTAATTACACACAGCGATAATAAATTAGAACAAAAAAAGATTACCTGCTGAGAATCAGAAACAGCATAGTTTTGAAATCGTATTTTCAACTTTTTTTAAGATTTAGGTAAAAATCAATGTTTTAAACTAATTTTGCACTTTGCTTCTTCAGTTTTTCTCATAAATATTATTATTTAAGTTACGTAAAATACGAAATGTGAAACTTTTTAATTCAAAAGCCAATAAAACCGCCTTAAAATATCATTTGAAATATAGAGAGCAACCCAACCCCATTTTTGCTAAGAACTTTTTTCTTACCATATTTCTATCGTCCTGTGGCTTTACCTTTATTCAATCTTCCGGATTAACTTCGATTATAATTTGCAGTCTTATGCCATTGTGTTAAGGTTCAATTTGGATTATGATTTACTAATGATTTTCTTTGGTAGGCGATGAATGATGCAATTGTTGCAACCACCGGTTTCCTGTAAAGTGATACTCGGATCGAACCGTGGGTGGCTACGAAATATATCGAGTTCCTGACAGAGGATAACATTTACCAAATGTCCTATTCTACAACTAAGGGTGCGATAGAAAGCACACATTTTAGACACAAATTATAATATTCTTGAAATGGTTTTCTACTTAGCACACTTCAGATCGAATTGTAAACAGAAAACTATCTTAAAAACAGTTAAGAAATGAAAAGTGTCCAAGTGGTTAAAGATATGGCGTAAGGTTTTAAGGAATCAACAGCAATCTTAAAATAAACCTGTGAAATAATACGAAACTAAAGCAAAATAAAGCAAGAACATTTCTTAAGCTGCTTACATAATGTCAATCTCATCATAAATTCTATTGAGAGAAATAATGAAACTCTTAATCTTACTCATACACTACTTTTAAATTCTCTGCACCTCAAAGCAGCGAATGTATAATGAAAAAGTTTCTTCGGGCCACGCGAAGGCGACACAAAGGCCTGGTCATATAATATTACTCTGTATTGTTCCATTTGATAATCGCAAGAACTTAGCCTGTTAAAGTCTACTTCCACTGTTCAATTTCAAATACATGTAAAACAATTAAGACAAATTGTTGCACGAGCCCCGAAAATGCAAGTTATTTGATTAAATACCTTAATGGTGTGGGTTAAGATCTAATTTGGAAATTCAATTGGTATGTTGATAAGCCATTTTGTAGTTTATAGGAAGCGAGAGACGGACGGCGGCGTTCATTAAATTATGTACTTCGAGAAATTTGCACCACGACTTTATAGTCCTCAGTTCTATTGCATTTAAATAATGCAATAAAAGAACAATTAAGTTGTAATTTTCACTCAAGCAATAAGCTTTGAAAAAAATTGTGTTTGCATTTTAGATTTAGTGAATTATCTTTTGTGTTTCCATTATCTCCCTTGTTTTCTTTAACTTATTAAAAAGACATTCTTTATAGGAATAAAACATTACATAACATTAAGACAGGACACATAAAATTTAATATAACAATCATAAAACTTTACCCTAGACATTTTAAACAAGCGGCGATCACAAACTATTGAATTTTACAATAAAGTTTCAATTACACTGACACATTAAGATTTGAGACTTATAAGTAGTTTTTAGTGTTTATTAATGTTCCCTAAGGGACACCCTTAATATAGTTTTAGTGGTTAAAGTATATTAAGTAATGTATTAAATCAATGAAATTTTAAATATACAAAAATCACATTTGTAAAACTTGAGCCGCGACACGTGTATTTTTCATAAAATTGAATACAGCGATGTTCTTTATGTAACAAAGGCATTGTAATAATATTTTGTAAGCGCAGAGTTAAGAAGTGCATTGAATAAGACAGCACAATGTCTGTCATTCAGCGCGTAAGCCTCGCTTCCTCGTGATATGTGGAAACGGAAGTTGACAATACTGTGCAACAACGTCGCCTTATCTCGGTGTAAGCCTTTGTTATATTATAATGGTTGCTTTATTGTGAAAAATTGTTAACATTAAAATAAATTTATTTTGTTACAAAAGGTCGCATCTCAGATACCTCGGGCAAAAAAGTACTCGAAATAAATATTCTCCAAATATAATACTTTACTAACAATTTTTTTCAAATTTTGAACATTCAATCATTTATTCTTGTATCACATATCATTTTAGTTTACTACGACTGAAGTCAATTATGCGAGATTTTTTTATCCTCTTGAATTTATTTAGATATGACACGCGTGCATTTTTTGTATTTCTTTTTTACTATGGTAGCGCTTAGTAATACAGTTTAAAAATAAATAGTCATGCTTAGTATACTTTATAAATATTCCTGTATTATTAAGTATGAAAAATTACAATAAGATTAATATAATAAACACATTGTAGAAGAAACAATTGTTAAAATCAACTAGCTGTCCAGTCCGTGTCAAACTGAGAAACCCCAGCGCACCCAATTCGTCGCACCTATCGCCCATAACATCTCTACAACCGTACAAATTTATAATCAACCAACAAAATAAACAAAAATCAACCTTATTACTTTGTAATACGACTTAACTGAATGATTGAAGGTAAATTGTACTATCATATACGGGCGCGTTCATTCACAAGATCCGTCCTGAGATTGTGATCCATCCATCAAGCCGAATGTCAAAACTAATACGAATTCGGTCCCGTGAGAGACTTCCTATCGTATACGTAATTATGCGTTTGAAGCCAGCGAATGTCGTCCGATTAAAATTGGCAGGCGATAGGGGAACGTGATCGATAAATACTTTAAAGATACCTCGTATCACTCTAACTGGACTAACTATATATTCAATTAATTCTAATACATTTAAGATGGGAATAATCTAAAGTGTACTCAATATCCCATCGGTATTATCTAAATATATTTAGCTTTAACGAACACATTGATAAGAAAGATTCGTCGTGTATCCCTTATTATTACTTAGATGCAATACCTATTAAATACAATATATTGCTGCTATAATTAGTCCCTTTCCCTTCCCATCCTTTTTCTTATAAGATAAATATGTGAAGAGAATGTGGATTTGACGGTGTAGGACACGCATAGGAAGGGGAAATATCCTCTTTATGTGTGTCTCCTCTTCCGTCGAACCAGGGTAGGAAACGCAACCGCTATTGCGAATGGCATTTTCGCGTATCAGGTAGCCGCTTGCTCGTTTACTACTTTATGATATAAAAAATCTAATTAAATAGAATTATATCCTTACTAGACATATAAAATCCTACCGGATTATTCTTATAAGATAGATCAAATAAATTTTAAGTGAATAGGATTTTTTGTTAGAATTAAGTAAATTTCAATAAAATAGTCATAAAAAAAATTCAATTACGTATGTTACAACAGTCATGATAAAGAAATGAAATTTAACATTTTAGAAATTTTTCCTTTGTTAAAATATGCACCATACTTCTATGCATGACATATGTTTAGCAGTGCGCCAGCTATTTTTCACAAAAGAGAAACGAGTTCAAAAGAATAGATAATGAGCTGAGAGACCGTTGTTCTTTGAACTGATATCCGTGTCACATTGATTCACACTCGCCTAAAGTTCTCGTTTCGTTTGTTAAGAATATTGTAATAGTATGAGAAAACGCCATCGGTTGAATAATTAGTCTAATTTTCACATGCACTATGACTCAAGGTGAAACTCCTAAAAAAATAACCGAATGGCTTTTAGGTTAGGTAATACGATTCACAAAAAGATGTTCGAATATTTAAATAGGCCAAATTACTATCTAACGGTTTTTACAGTTGTAGTTTAGTGGTAGTTCGATGGTGGAATTCCACGACTACAAAGAAGACAAGTGTGAATGGAGCAACTCCGCGTTTCATCAGATGAGTGTGCGTTCCGGAGGCCTAATTTGAGTCCCTTTCCCTTTCCACCCTTTTCTTATAAGAAAAGGATGGGAAGGTTAGGTGGATTTGGCGACAGAAGAGACGAAAGTATTTAAAAATAAATCAAAAGCCGCGTCTATTCGTCAGTAAGTCTTCGCTAGTTTCACCGTGACTCATTTTATAAAAGGGGGTTGCGTAAAAAGTTTAGTTACATTTGAAAATTGAATAGGCAAATAGTTTTTAATTTTCTGTCAATTTGCGACAATAAGCGACTACCTGTTAAAAGTGTTCGCTTCTTTTAAGAAAAATAGGCCCAGTTAGCATAAGCTATGTAACATTTCGTCACAAAATTAAATGTAAAAAGACATACTAACCTCAATGAAATTATCGCTAGATTGAATTCATGAAAAGCCTTTGGGATTTATGCATTGCCGTGTTATTTTTTAATTATTCATGGACTTGAGGTCTGGCAGTAGATAGCGCTGGACAAGCGGCGCTGGCGTTCTCTTGTCGAAGGCAAAGACCCACTTTTGGTTGATGTATTTAGTGTAAATTGTCGTCAATGTATAATAATTAATAGATACACCAATAAAGGTGTAAACAAAGCATACAGTAATAATGTTTTGATTAAGTAAAGTAAATATTAACAAATGATTAATACTGTTGACAGAAATTACTAGGACTTATTAGTAATAATAATTTACATCGAAACAAAGTCCATTGTTCTAACACGTTGTTAGTAATGTTATTCAATTATTCCTGTAACACGATTATCAGCGTATATACAGAAACATAGTTGATGTAAGCTTATAGTTTTTGGACACGACTTCGTATGCGCGGAAATAAAAGATCTGTGGCAAATGTCTTAAAGACCTGTATATTTTGGAGAAAATAAATGATAAACATACATCCATCCATTTAAACTTTCACACTTATAATACGAGTATTAGTAAATAGTAACATGGCTCTGACCGTAAAGAGCGTCGGTGGCTCAGGGGCCTAAGCACTTGATTTGTAATCTACAGTTCTTCAGGGTTCTAATCCCGTCAAGCACCAATGAGATTTTCAATTTTCGTATTTCATTTGTACATAATTCACCTGACGTTCTTACGCTGAAAGAAAACATCGTGATACAACCTGCACATATCGATGAAGAAATTCAAAGATATGTGTGAAGTCAACCAACCCGGACTGGGCCAGTTTGGTTGACTAATTCACCTTCAACTTAGTGTGCTCCGAGCCCCTTAGTGGGAACGTAGCTGGTGATGATGAAAATGGCGCTCAGTTTAATGAAAATAGAAGATGTAACGTCTAATTTTCGTATAGTTTAGGCAGTGTTAAAGTGTAATGTTGATTCCAATAGAATGCATTCCTAGGACTAATTGATAGATATACTAGCAAAGTCTATAATTAATTTTCTAATCAGGAAAACAATCATTGAAACAACTAGTTATTGAAATCGACGCCATTTAAATACCGTTGTAGTTTTATAGCCGCATCCGTTCCTTGTTAGTTGAACGAGTGCTAATCGCTGAAGCGATATTGCGTACAATCAAAATTAATTGCACTTTAGAAGTAATTTTATGAGGAGCAGCTTGAACGTGCTTCGTTTGTGTTACGAGCAATGAGTTTAACCGTTATAATTATAGACTTTTATATTCTTCATTGTTTATTTTATAGCATAACTAATTGAATATTTAATTGGGTATATTAGAGGAACTTTGAGAATAGCCCCAGTGGTAGAGAAAGTAAGGAGTAAAAGGTTAGCATGGTATGGGCATGTTATGAGGAGTCATGAATCGCATGATACAAGGAGAACGTTAGTTATGAGTGTGGAAGGTACATCGGTAGAGGTAGACCTAGAAAGAGATGGATGGCGTGAAAGGTGACATGATCAAAAAGGGAGTGAAGACTGATAAGACGCATGTTAGAGTTATGTGAAGGACAAAACCCTGTTGCGCTGACCCTACGGGAGCAGGATAAGGAGGAAGATGATGATGATGAACTAATTGAATATTTATGAAGAAATCTAGTAAATACCTTTACCACGTGTTAAACTACCAGCCAACTTTGTGTTGAAGTTTCTTGACATTGATTTGCAATAGCTAACAGAAGGTAGAAATGTTTGTCCATAACCAATATTCAAACTGATAGTGCTGTAAAGGCCGTAAGATAAAGAAAGTAAATATTTTTGTTTCTTACAAGAAAAATGAGTTATTTCCATTACAGTTTTAGGCACCATTTTATACAATTGTCCATAAATGGAAGAAATTAATACTACAACTAATTACACCTTATCGATTATTTAATTCAATGACAAATTCGCAATTAATTATTTATAGTTCACTTCTACAAGGCTTTCTCAATCTATCAATGTAGAACACTTATGCTAGTTTATGTTTCTCGTCCGAGTGTTTCCATGCAAGCGTACTCGATATAACGTTCTCGTATAAATCCTCAAATGGCCACCAAAACACAATCTAACTACGTGCAATCTCTGTTGTCTTTGTGCAGAATATTACTAAAGCAATCGCTGTATTTATTATGGCGTGAAAATTTTGTTACTGTATGATGTATGTGAGAAGTATTAAGAATATTGTTAATACAATGTTGATGCTGTTAGGTAGGAATTTAAATGTTAACAATTGCGGGACTTGAAGCCTACTCTACTAAACTTAGGGTGACGGAGCCAGAGTCAACCCTACTGGCCCATTATGGGTTGAAATGATAATTTCACATTATTTAGGAAGTGGTCAACTGTATTGTAGCCTAGTATAAGCTAACTTTAACGTATTGACAATCTTACATATACTACTAGGATTTTCTTACATTTTTTTTTTTAATTTAGAAGATTGTTTCATACAAAATTTAAATCTATCGTTATATTGTGAGTACAAAGCTCTCTGTAAAAGAGTTTCAAAGCTTACGAAAATTTTATTACATGCATAAACATCAGAAAAACCACCGCTAAAAGATTTCCCAGCAACCGCGAGATGTTCAAGGCGTCCCGGCGCTTTGTGAATTGTTTCTTTTTGACTTGCAACACTAAACCCGTTATTTTTATATCCCTCGGGCATATAACGGTAACATTAAACGTTTCTTGTGGTATTTTACAATTTGTTTAGCTTCAATAAGTGTAAAAATTAACCACACAGATAAAAAAATCACTATACTTCGTCAATACTCATTTATCTATTTTATTAGTGGAAATTTCCATTGTGATATTATCTATCTTATCATCTACCTCTATATGAAAGTCTGTACGGTTTACTTAAAGTAATTATTAAAAATTTATTTATTTATTTATTTATTTTCATGGAAGACCAACAGCTATTAGAACAAAGTAGGTATAGTGGTAGTTAAAGTGTACAGCCAATAAAAGGTCTCCACTAATAGAAGTATTTTACAAAAATGTTAATGCGCGGATAAACAATAAAAAACCAGAAAGTTAAACAATACAAAAAATACAAAATACAAAATACAAAATGACGATTATTATGACTCATAGGTCAAAAACGTTCATCTAGAATAATACAACCTTACAGTATAGACTCCAAAAGTCAACTGTTAATTAAACATACTCTTGACTTTTAAAATCGGAACTGGTCTTGCCTCTACTAGATGCCGTCTTTCCGTCCCTCTGTTTATCGATAATTCTTATCATGCTTCTTACTAATATCAACAATACAAAAGTTTAGATAGATTTTTGTTAGAGTTTGTAGCCTAAACTGCTGAACGGATCTTGATGAAATTTGGTATAGATGTAGAGGATAGTGTGGAAGAACACATGGGCTACTTACTTTTGCCTTTTTAAATTATATGTGGATGGAGTCGAGGTCGAAAGCTAAGTTAGTCATAGTTAGTCGAATCGTATTTACATACAATGTATAAAGTATTAGCATTAAGAGTAATCGGTGATTCAATTTATCTACAATATGTGGGCTAATCTAATCTATCGATCCGGAAACGGTTAGCATTTATCAGGCTTCTTGTTCCAGATGGACAGTCCAGATGGTGAAATCAATGAAAACGTTTCTATTTAGCATTTTTAATGAAGCATAGAATCTTATCTCAACAACTTTCATATAAAACTATATAATAGAATCTTAGAACTCGCACACCTGTGACTAAACTGTCGCACAAAGTGTTTAGTCGCGCTTTAATACCTATGAACTTATATGAAGGTGCGCACACTACTCGTTTTTTAATTGTGCAATTAAACAAAACAGTTGAATAGGCTGCGAAACAATTGACAATCGCACAACAGTTGTGCGATAGTTTAGTAATGTGCGCCTGTTAATACAACCAATAGAGTAATATATTGTATTGTATGTATATGTGTTGAATATTTATTCTTAGACTAGGCCTAATTTAGATCCTTTTCTCTTTACCACCCTTTTCTTATGAGAGGATGGGAAGGGGAAGTGGATTTGACGATGGAGGAGATGCATAGGAAGGGGAAATATCCTCTTTATGTGCGTCTTCTACGTCCGATGAGGGTAGGTAACGCATCTGCAATTACAGATGTCTATGGGCAGGGGTCGCTTCGCTATTTTGGCGGATTCAGGTGGCCACTTGCTCGTTTGCCACCTCATGTTATAAAAAAAAAGACTGTGACAGACCCATGTTGACGAGTTATTTAGAGTAAAGAAACAGTTTTAAGTTTATCAATGTTAAGGTACATATTTTAGTTAAATTAGCAAACAAACAGAAGTAGCTTAAACTAAGTACTAAATAAATTCTGTTTACATTAAATTTATCAAGTTACGACTCTTTCAAAGGCATTATGTTTGTGGTTCTCTCAAACGTAGCTGCGTCGTCGTTTGTCTGTGGAGAAACAAAACAGTACCCAAAGCGCTGCTTCATGCAACCTCAACTGTCTTTATTCAGGAAACGAACGTACTCGTATTCCTTTACAGCTTTCTGTAATTTAGAACTCAAAAAAAATATTTTTCCTAAGAAAATCTTATAACATTTTAGTATGAGGTACACGCAATATAATTTACGATAGATTGAAGGTTCATCGACTTAGATTCTGTGTAGAATGTGCACATTAGATAATGTCGTAGTAGCTTTACTATTTTGTAATATTGCTTGCTTGAAAAAGATTGAAAAGCAAAATTCGTTTATCGTAAGATGTTTTTTAAACAATTCTAAAACAAAAGGTCACATTAACACAAATCTTATTCTTATTCTACTACACTTTCCATTAAAATTTTTATTTGTTTAATTGTATTCTAATTTCAAAGTAATTGAATCGTTTTAATTTATGCCAAAAACGTTACTCAAATTTTACTTTGTAAACAGTAATTTCTTCTGTAAATTTTGTTTTCATTAATAAGACATAATTAAAATTTACCCGAAGAAGATGTTTGAAATAAAAAACATAATGAGTATAAAAACGTCGGTATAATTTATTACGGCTTCAAGATATCTTTGTACATTTTTATACAAAACAATAATTTTCATTAAGACTAATAATTACAATCCAAAAATTACATTTATTTTCAAATTTATAATTATTATATCTAATATCACGATTTACCTTAATTACTTAAATAGTTCAAGCGACACATCTATGCCAATACAAAACGATAACATAGCAAACATTTATTCTTATATACAAGTTTATATCTTCGCAAGCACATTAATAAATGCATTAATAGTATATTTATAACATAAGTAAATAAAAGTAACAACAAAATATGTAATTTATTTGCACAAAGACTAAACATAGCAAAAAAATAAGTACGAAATAAATGAAATCATGACAGGGTGAAAATATTAAATGACTTGGTTTTATATTAGGGATCTTATTTACTTCTCGTGACAATGAATTTTTTTTTTATCTTAATACTATTTGGTGTTGCTTTACAGTGAATTTTCGAATGTCCACACGTATAAACTATGTAAATACAATCAATAAATTATCTCTATATTAAAAAAAAATGTTTTATATTCAGACTTAACATTTTCACGTGAACTTTGTACAAAATATTTCATCATAGAAATTTATTACACGTACTTACAATTCATATTTCATAGGTTTTATTACGTATGCAAAAATTGACAAGAATTTATATCTCGATTGCTGATATTTACAAAGTGTACGATCACTTAGTGATCAAATGTATGGGAATTGTGCATTACAATAATTTGAATTATAATAAATCGTAAATACGAAAAGTTTGGAACATGAAGCGTTTAATTTATCTCATACGAAATACGTGCGTCCTTTAGCCGAACAAGAGCCTGTTATAGAGCGAGGTGTGGTCGGAGAAATGTCCTCGACTCTAGAATAGACGTGACCACTACTAGGGGATAGCCTGAGGTCATAATTAAAACGAGAACATGTCCTGTTGTCGATCGACATGTAACTATTGTTAGACTCGTTCCCTTCGCCGTACGTGTTATTATCTGAGGAAGGGGAACTTTCGTTGTGTGACGACTCTCCATCGTTCCTTTTGCAATACTGCAATGAATTTGTAAAATTAGTCTTTGAGCAAGTATCGTTCGAGACCGGCATTGTGGTATACCTTAAAGTTGGTGTATGCCTCAAAGATTTCTTAAAAACACTCTTTTCGGAGCTTTTTACGGTTATAATTGTGTCAGTGGAGTTGAGCAAAGCTACGAATCTGTCCCAAAACCGTGGGTCGTTCCAAGATAAATTCTTAAAATTATCTAATAAAAATCCCAGCTCGTCATTTATTTGGTTGTTATCAACTATCTTAATGAATATTACCTTATTCAAATCGCTACGATTTAATGATTTTAAATAGCTATAAAACATGTTCTTAAAGTGAATGTCACACAGATCGTTACATATAAAATTAGTTGTGAGAACTATTAACAAACGTTTAGTTAATTTAGGAGATTTCGAGAAACTATCCAACGTTAGAATATTCAATGTGGACTCGTTCAGTGACAGTTTTTTGGCGGTCATTTTTCTGAACTCTATCTCAGACATAATATTATGATAAATAAATTGTGTATCTTTGGTATTGCATATCACGTAGTAATCGTACATATGATTCGGATTTCCCTCTAACATATCCACGTTAGCGCACGACTGTTCTTTGAACAAAGGTACACCGTACTTTGTATACAACCAGTCACTGACGTCGTATCGAAAAGCGTAGAAAATTGCACCTATGAGACATACAAGAACAACAATTATTATAACGCCACAAATAATTGCAAAATAGTTGTCAGGAAGGAATAAAGATGTCGAAATGATCTCATTTTTGGAGACATCAGGATCATTCATAGAACCCATGTACTCTTTACAATGACTTAAAACTGAAGCAATAGTTATTTTAGTGGGGTTACCTTTGCTGTCTGTGCATAACATTTTTTCTGGGTCACCTGGATCGCGTCGCAACCATGAATCTAACTCGGCAATGCTTTTACAATCACAAGAGTACTGATTGCCTTCTATGGAAACGTGTGCAAGACTTTTAGAAGAAGAAGCTAATAATTTCCAAGGGAAAAAATTCACAAGCTTATTGTCGTCGATACGAAGAACGGAAAGAGATTTTAATGACGAAAAAGTGTTATTGGCCACATGTACAATTGCATTGTGATCTAAATATAGTTCGTTCAAGTTATTTAAATGAAGAAATTCGTCACCTTTTAATTCAACCAATTTATTATTTTCCAAATGTAATACTCTCAAGGAATCTACTCCTTTGAATGTTTGATTATTAACTTCTTTTAATTTCGTATTATTTAAATAAAGGACTTGCAATTTCTTTTTTCCTATAAATACATGATTTCCTAAATTATTTATATGATTTCCATCTAAATATATTTCAGTGGCATCCATAGGGATTCGCTCCGGAACTTCTGTGTACCCCGCATTAGAGCAATCAACAACATTTGCGTTCCATGTTATATCGTGATAGCATTTGCAATTATTGGGACAAATCATTTCACAATCGCATGCGACAAAATCACAACAATGACAGAGGGCGAAACAATGGCTTTCGTAGGGACAGAGAAAATCAGAAGGTGACATGTCTATAATCATTTTTTTCTGTTTTGTACGTGAGTGGACGAGTGAACAATACGCTTTGTCTAGATCTAATACACGCGGGTACTGTCGACTGTGGCTCAAATAATTAATGCGTTGAATCCATTCCATTGAACAATCACAAACAAATGGGTTTCCGCTTATAAAGAACTCGGGCAAATCACTATCTTCATCGATTTGATCTAAACGAAAGGCATTCATGTCAAGTTGAACGAGTTTATTATTATTTAAAGTTACCATAGAAAGTCTTTGTAACTTGGAAAATGTAGCAACTTGAATATGTTGAATATAATTATCGTTTAAATACAACTTTTCGACTGTTTTCGGTATAGATGTTACTGTTAATTGACTTATATTATTATGGCTAAGATCCAATAGTTTTATATTACCAGTATAGTATAAATCGTCATTTAAGAAACTTTCGATATGATTCATGTGCATATCTAACCATTCTAAGCTGTTAGGAAAACTTTTGAAATCAAATGATACTATTTTGTTCGCCGACATATTGAGCCAAACTAAATTATTTAGAGTGGAGAAAATTCCATCGAATGACGTTATCTCATTCCCATCCATACGTAGTAATTTGAGATTAATGTTTTTACGAAAACAACCAGGAGTTACGTGTTTTATTTTATTTGATGCTAAATTAAGTACTTGTAATTGAGGTAAATGTTCGAAGGTGTCTTCATTTAAATAAGTAACTTTGTTATCTACCAGCCGCAACCCGAAAAGCTCAGACAAGCCGCGAAAATGATCTCGGCTTAGGTGGCTTATGTTGTTGTTTCCGATGTCCAGTGACCTCAGAGACCGTAATTTGCGTATAGATGAGGGTATGGACGACATCAAATTATCATTCAATCCCAAATCCTCTATAGTTGTCATATTGTCAAAAGCATTTTCATCAATATGTCGTATTTTATTATTATCAATGAATAATTCATGTAAAACGTGCAAATCTGTAAACAAGTGCGTGTGGAGATGGGAGAGTTTGTTATGCGACAAAGTAAGAGAATGTAGGTTTCTTAATTCTATAAAAGCATGTTCCTCAATATTTGTAATTTCATTGTGCTCTAAGTTTAATTTTTGCAAACTATACAAATCTTGAAACATGTAACGATCGATCTTTGTAAGTCTATTATATGACAGGTTTAAAATTACCATACGCAGTAACCCTACAAATGATCCCTTATTAATCCACTGACTAGTGAGTTCGTTATGTGAAAGGTCTAATGTTTGAAGTTGGTCTAAGCCTTCGAAAAGACCGGGTGGGAGTACATTTATTGTATTGTTACTTAATATTATTTCCTTTAAAGATTTGGTATCGGAAAACAAATCCGGAGGAATCGAATTTATAAAATTACTAGATAAATTTAAAACGTGTAAACCGAGAAGTCCAGCGAAAGCTCCTACTTCGAGACTTGAAATCGCATTGTTTTGAAGAAACAATCTTGACAATGAACGAAGCTTCGAAAGGCTATTATCAGTAACAACAATCAAATCATTGTAAGACAAATCAAGGGTCTCTAATACTAAATTACAACTTCTTACGCTCAAATTTTGCTCTCTTAATGAATCTGAAAAACCAACAGTCTTGATACTCTGCAAGTGATTTTGACTTAAATTTAAAGTTTTTAAACTATACAACCAACAAAACGTCTCAGTTTTCGTACTCCAAATGTTGTTATCACTTAAATCGAGGTCGATGAGTTCATTCAAACCTGAAAATGCCTGCTCGTGCAGCTCCATTGTCATAGGGGACCATTCACTGTTGTGAGTCGTAACATGCAATCGTTTCAGATCCTTAAAGTTTTCAAAAGCACGCGCCGGTATCTGACGGATCTTGCATTTGTCAATGACGAGATCTCTCAGTTTACTCAAGTCACTACTCTTTCCGGAATTTTTGTCGGTGTGAGTTGCGAGCGTGCTTTCAAAGAAGAGAATTTCACTGCATTGCACGTGCAAGGAAATCAAATCGTCGAAATGCGTTCGGCTGATGTTCCGTAACAGATGCTCCAAACTGCTAATAGTTCGGATCTTGCAGAAAAGCACTGCGTTCTCCGGCGTTTCGGACTCGAAGCTGCGGTAGGCGCACTCGTGAGGCATCTCTGCCGCGGTGCTCCTTTCGACAACATAACAGTAGAATAACACATACACAATAATACAATTGAAAGTTCTACGTTCGAGTCCATTCACAAGATTTTCTTTTATTGGCATTTTAAAGTCTTTAGCGTGCTATAGTAAGACAGCGTGATCGGCTTTGCCATTTATAATGAGGCGGTGTGCTCGATCGCGTCATAAATATTCACGCGGTAGTAACGACATCGCGAATCGCGTGGCATAGTGGTGTCGCGTTAATTGCGAGCGTGCGGCTCGGACGACGGTGGGCCACCGACTGAGCGTCGCTACGAGGCTCCGCCCCACGACGCCGACGCCCCGCGCCGCCCGCCCGCCGTCTAAGGAAACTTCATCTCATAGGTATTATCAAGGGTGCATAAGCCGTTAAATTATTTATTCCCGTGCGAGTATATCAAGCGTTAATTATGAATAACGGCTAAATAAAATAATGTGATTTTTTTTCCATAAATTAATTCATTTATCATATTATAAATAAAAAAAAATCGCAATTTGTAAAGTTTAAGGCGATTTTTTTTAAATCGATTATTTATAAGTTATAATGATTCTATTAATCGTGGAATCAAGTAGAGATTTTAAATAATTGACAAGAGTTGGAAGTTTTTTGCCATCTACAAAATGGTGTCTTAATTGACAAGATCGTGGCACACTTATTTCATGCTTTGTATATCTACATAGATCAATAACCAATCAGTATAGAACAATGGTCACCATTGCCTTTGTTGAGTAATCTACTCTATAATGTTGAGACACTTTTGGCTCTCATCCAAAAATTGAATGGATAAATAAAAATCGTATTCTGCAAATGTTTATTTATTTTTTGTAACTTCGCCACAAAAAAATAACCCACACTGTGTGCAAAACTGTATATTCTCGGGTATTTTTTTAAGACTTCGACATCAAGAGCACCTGTTGTGTTGCTCAACTTTACAAAACTTTTACTCGGCCATCCGCGAAAACGAGATAAAAGCCTCGCGTAATAGTTTCAGCGACACCATATGCTGCTAAAGTTAACGTATTCACTTATATTTAGGGCTATAAAAACGATTAAGCAAACTTTTTTTCAGTCATTTTACGTAGAAAATAGGGTTGCCACTTTACTGTGTGCTTTAAAAATATAGGAATGATTTAATAAGCCACACATTCTATTTAAGCGCGACGTTTTTTTTTTAATTTTATAAGCTTAAATGTCTTTGAAATATTAAGATCACGGCTATAAAATGTATAAAATCAGTAAACACTGAATAAAATCTTATTTATTATGCATTGGATATTAAAATATTTATTAAATTACATATTGTGAAATAACCAGTTTTCTAAGCTGTGCTTATCGTATCTTGATCGGGGATGAATTTATTATACTTCTGTATGTAGATGTTCTTTAACGAGAAGCTATTAAAATTTATCGTATTCACCCAGTCCGTGATATCACCTACTTAACATACGTTGAAACTAGCTGTTTAACTTATATCTTGCTGAGAAAACAAGTCGATGTGCGCTAGGACTGGATCTCAATCTTATTGTTTTACGGACCACTATTATTGAGACTATAAATAATTCAATAGCATTATAAAAACTAAACAACGCTATTCAAAAGCGAACGCGTAATTACTGAGTATCTGAGATGGTACAGGACTGGTCAAGTCCATGGGAACAGTGTAATTGGCCAGTCGACGTAATTGAGATATGCTAAGCCTACACAAGTATACAACTGTTTGTTGCTCGTCATATCCTCATTCCCGTTGGACCACCCGCAGAACTCTTAACTCTTCTATAAACCAGTATCATTTATATCATCCGCATGAAATTATGAAAATTTAATTTTATTGTTTACATTTGTCAAATTATCAATAGCAAATGTCAAAGTGACATGACATGAGAAACCTTGGCAATCTTGCTTCCTTGATGTTGGCAGCAACTTATGGTCTCTTTCCCACATTAGGGTTTTTATTCAAAAGATTTACCCCCTAAGTTCAATTGTGTGAAAATATATAGCCTAAAGCGTAACGTCATGTAGGGCTTCTTATCAAATAAAGAATTATTCAAAAATATGTTGTAATTGCTGACATCTTAGGCAACAAAGAAGTGTGTGTTTACGCTTTATTATAATGGTATAGATAGTATTGAGTATAGATGAACTTTAATGTTCTTTTAAGACGAGTTGTCGTTTGTAGCTTTTAAATTAGAACTGCAAGCGGCACAATTGATGGTAATTTTTTTTCTTTTTCTAGATAATTAATTGTAATCCTCGTAGATGCTATTAGTTCAAACAAAGATGTGTTTATAAAATAAAGTATTCGTTTATGTAAGTTATATAAATTTTCTATGAATTCGAGTTGATTTATTACCGTACAGGTTGGTTTTAACGTAATTGTATCCACCGCTCGAGAGCGTTCAGGGCGATTACAGTGTGGGCCCGCACCGCCCCCGGCAATAATCGCCTTGTTGACTGCAATCAGGTGAGAGACGTGCATTATCGAATAGATTTAATATATACCAGATGCCCAAAATTGTACAAACAAGTTTGATTTAACTATTTTAGTTAATAAAAAAAAAACTTTTAATCATTAATAAATCGTCAATAATAGTAATCTAATGAAATATTAAAAATTATTAAATTTCTTAGGAGAATAATCTGTTTCAGGATATACACGATGAAAAAAAAAATGTTTTGTCAAGTAAAAAATATACCTTATTAACAAATTATTGCCTTAATTTGTTTGCTTCAATTATCATTAGCCAAAACTCATTATGGTAAACATCATTACCAAAATAAATTAATAATTCTTAAATGAATTCTAATTAAAATAAAACTATCGACATAATTAGGTGTACGATGGGACATCACTATGTACAAGAGGCTAAAAGGCATGCATATTAAATTTGATTCGCGTGCTGAAACCGTGTATTTTTTGTTAGCACCGGGAAGTGGGGCGGCCCTGGCGCTTGTCGTTATTAACCGTCGACGACCTAAACTTTTGATGCTACGGTTCGTTTTCACTAAGTTTACACAAGAAAATTATAGATAAGACTTCACACTTTAAATCTTGTTCATTGCCAGATTTGCTTAATCGGTCAGAACGTAAGAGAACAGAGCTATAACATCCTGACATAGACGTAGCAAAAAAGATCGAGATAGCATAGACTTATCTTTTACAGGACAGGCATATTTACCTTAGGAACAGTCTTATAGCGTTGATTTTCACTTTTTTTTTTGTAAAAGCGTATCCACATTTATCCAACGTAAATATTTTACAAAGTCAGGCCACTTCTTAAACAATATGCATTTTTAAATAGATCTAAGAACTTTTGTATTTCAGATATGCATGAGATCTTGTCTCTTTAAAACGAATTTTTACATTTTTTGTACGAAGTTTTTAAGACCTTAGAAAATGTAATAGCAATGATGTAATTTGCCAAAAAACGTAATAAAGCAAAATAATAGTAATGCTAAAGAATTCATTAAAATGTAACTATATAAATTACGGCCACTAATAGTACTTAAACTGATATAAAGTAGGTTAAAACAAATTGTCTCCCACTCTACCTTTCTCTATTATAAAGAAGTTTTTTATTAGTAAATCGAGAGACGAGCATTTCCTAATTTACTTTTGGCAAATGACCACAAAATGGCGTCGAAACATCGTTTGCTAAATTAAACGCTAATAGCGCAGCGAAACACGCGGTGTCTATTTAAGAACTGTCACTTCAAATTTCGTGATGTAAACCAACCGTTTCTCATATATCAGGGCTCTATAAGAAATGCTAAATCATCGCACTTCGCCATTTAATACAAGAGACACATTGCTTCCGTTTTAATTAATTAAGTGACATTTCCGTTCGGTGTGTCGATAAATTTTATTTTATGATTTTTATAGTCATAATAAAGTAGTGAGTGTCACTGTTTTAAAAATGGAATTTAAAAAGATTTCGTTGGTTGCTTATAGTAATCAAAACTAATGTAGAGGAAAGATTTGCATCTTTGTATGTATTGAAATAACTCAAAAATTACTGGGACGATTTCAAAAATTATTTCACGGTTAGAAAGGTAATTTATCTGTGAGTAACATCGGTTATATTTTCTGTTATTTTTTAATTTCATGCGGGCGAAGTCGCGGGCAATAGCTAGTTTGTATTAAAGATACCAAGCAAAAAAATTGATGCTACTTTGTAAATGAGGTAATTATTGCACCTAATTGAAGTATTTACCAATGTTTTTAAAAAGTTAACAAACTAAAGTAGTAAATAACAATGGATATGTACTACTTCCTTGTGGTTTAAGAAAAACAGAACTTAACCCCAAATATGACATATGACGACTATGAACGACAGTCATGAGAAATTATATTTTCTTATAACACACGTCCACTTTATCCAGGCCTGAACAAAAACAATCTATACAAATAGAGTCCCCTATTCCGTTTTTGTTTACTCAGATCTCGTCAAGATGAAAAATTAAATCGTCTGTCAGAATCGTATCCGAAATGACAACTTAACGTGTGGAGGATCTTAGTTCGAGTACACAAATACAAAAATAAATCCACAACACGTTCACATAAAATAGCTTTTAATCCCTTTGTTTCAAAGACTGTATTCGTTTGACAACAGTTTTGGCGACCGCATAACTATGTTGGCGTGTTACAAAATAAACATAGTGTAAATTAGAGTTGGGAGTAGTCGGCACAATTAACATATAGAAGAAAGGCGAATGGAATCCGACAAGTCATTAGTCATGTTCAGGCGATAATCTTTGAATAACACCGTCTGTTGTTCGGGTTCAAGTCTTGTCACTATAGTAGTTAATTTTGGAAGGGTCTTGCTATGAACTATGATTGTCTTATCGACTCTCATAGTTCACACTTAAAGCTTTGACACCGATGGTTTGGTTCAATAAATTTATATAATTTAAATACGCAACTCATTTCGTTATTACATTTTAAACCAATGATGGTATAAATTCACGAAAGATAACAGTAAAGCGCTTTGAAATGCATAAAATACGTCGGTCAACGTACCGATAGTTAGATGGTCCATATAAATAAACGCAATTAACGTAACACAGTGGCTTATTCAAGCGATAAAGTCAAATTGTTGCACGACAGGCTTATCGCTGACAAAACAACAAATTACAGCAACGGTGCTTACTGCATTTTACTGTCATTCCGCCTGTTTACACGATACCAATGAATTAAAGGGTTTTTATTGTTCATATACTGCTCAGTATATAACCTGATATTAATTTAGTAACTCATGGCCGGTTTCCTAGCTACGGTTAACAATTCGTTAGTGTTTTAGTTCGATAACTTCACGAAATGCGTTTCCGATATACGTAGAGTTTTACTCCATAGAGTTGTAGTCAATGCAAACTAAAGAATCATGGAATTGATAAAATAAATGGAATCTTCAGAAACATTATAAACAATAAAAGGCACGTGACTTTATCTGTTGAATAAGTTTTAAATTTCCTAGTTCTTTTATAACGTTATACTAACAGCAAATTTTACTTACATATAGTTACTAGTAATTTAGACGGATCGATGTTTGTTAAAATTTACAGCCTAAACAGTTGAACGGATCAAAACGAAATTTGGCATAGATGTCAAACGATGTTTGGCATAGTCTGGAAGAAAACATTTGCTACTTAATATTGTTTTTTTTTTTTAATGCCACGTGGAATTAGTATTTTATCATTATTCATTGAATATGTCGGGAGTGATAATCGACTGAATATAAATAATTAGATAAAATAAACAATTGTATAAAATATTTTAATGCACATTGCCATTGCATGTGTTAAAAATAATTGGGCAGCGACATTAGCTACTGAAACTGTCCGATCACTAATTGATTGATTGTATAAAATTCATATAAAAAGTGAATCCAGCCAAAGAATTTGGTAAATTTGGTAACAGTAACTGTCTATATACAAATAGTTTTATGTTACAATGTTTTCTTTAGTCTTAAATTGTTTAAGATTTTGTTAATGTCGCAATCAGAAGAAGAAATCAATTTGAATTTAAGTCATAATTAGAACACGAGCGCCGCCAAGCGACTTTCGTGAGAACTTAGGTTAATCTGAAAATAGGGATCGTTGCGAGAACATTGTTTGAACGATATGAGCTTGGTAGATCGATGATATCCTGACTGGGGAGTATTGTGAGTGTGTTCCTGGAATCCGACTTTACCCGTGACCGCCCACATGTGATCTCGAGTGGTAATAATTCTGATATAGTGCTAGCCCAAGCCGACATATAAGTCAACATTGGGACAATAAGACATTATTAATATTATATTATTAGTGTTGTATAGTAAATTGTATAAATTACGCAAAATTTGAATTTAACTCCGGCACGACGTTGGTGGTTTTTGCAGACGCGATGACGACCCTTGTTTGTTTTACTAAGGTAATACTGTTAATTAGTGTTACAAATTGTGTGTAAGTTTTATTTTTTAATTTAAAATTGAAGTTTTTATTGCGTCAATAAAAAAGTTGGTCGTGTTAACTGCGTAAATGGGTATAAAAGCAGTTCATTTCACCAACGTAAACACAATCGGATTACTCTATTATGTGGCAGCATTAAGCTCTGTAACAATGTAGTGTCGTTTGCTTTTAATTGAAATGCCTCTGAGTTAAAAAAAAACATGTTTTAAAATTTGTAAGGATTTAAAATTTTTATAAACTTCGGGTAAGTCCAAGAAACGAAAATACTAGAACACAATAAAGACGTTACCGTCCGTCTTAAATTAACGACATTAAAACAAGCTTCTCTTATTCAAGATAAGACTTTTGTGAGGGGAACAAATTGGATAGTGTTATGCCTTAGCCAAAAAACTATTTATTCACCGGAAAACTAAGTCTACACTAAAATGTAAAGAATTTCGTAATTAATTAACTTTACTCAATTAATAGTAAAAATTTCTTTTAGCGTTTACATCTATAGTTATAGTTAAATGTATTAGTCAAGTACGTCGTATATTTAAATTTGATTTGTGATTATTTTTTCTCGTTCTTGAAAAGTTACCTGCAATAATATCACTGGAAGAAAGGTCAAAGCTTTTACAAATATTGTATAATGTGTTTGAGTTGTTGCATAACGTCATCCACATTGTTGTTGTATGATATTCTTAAAGTCCTCTAGCGAAATTGGCCTGTAACTGGAGTCACGTTTCGCCTATTAGTCCGCGGTACTTATATTAAAGTTTCATCGCGAAACGATCAATAGACCACTTACCGTTGCGCGGGGAAAATATTTTATGAACGATGAAAGTGGTCCGTGACTTCTGACTGTGGTTGAGCGCGGGACAGCCAGCTTAGCGGGGAATTGGCAAACGCTTTGAAGAGTGTTTGATGCTTGAAGTCACAATCAGAGCGGCCAGCCGGTCCCGAGTACTAAGCAATTCTCAGAGCGGTCAATAGATCAATGTGTTAAGGAAATAAAATTGGAAATTGAAAATGACTTTGATTTGCAGATACACTTGTGTAGTGCATTATTTGTATAAAATTAAATGCTACTTATTGTAATAAAAACCACCAATTTTGGTCGAACATACTTTTATTCAAAGGTAAGACAAAGAGTAAGTTATAAAAGAGTACAGGCATAGACTATATAGAACGCCATAGAGTATAGATTACAAAGATAGATATATAGAATATAAATTAACACTTAATTAACAAAATAAAGATAGATAATATGCTTTGCCATTATGAGTTCGTATTTCCTACAATCTGATATGATTTGGTTACAACGTTACAACTATAGAGTGTGCGCACACATAAACTAAAAATTGAGTCGTGTGCGCACCTCCATATAAGCTTATAGGAATCAAAGAGTACACATTAGTGCGAAAGATTATTTTAAACATCGCACAACAGTTGTGCGATAGTTTAGTCAAATGTGTGCGCCCGCTCTTATACATTAGCATATAAACATCGTGTGTTGATTTCAAGCACATAATCACATAAAACACAGATTAACTAAACATCAATTACTGATGCGTTGTTTGAATTATTAATACGTTAGTCAAACAAGACGTAAACTCTTAACTAGTACCTTGTTAAACAGTTCGCAACGGAATCCCTTCAAAGGTCCTTTATCAGACTAAAGTTCATAACAAATCTCTCACTAATAAAGCATATTCTCTCCAATTATGTCTGAAATTTCAGTCTAAAATGTAGTCTTAGCAACTGTGTAATCTATTTTAGCCATTAAGTATGAGTTATGCAAGATTATTGAATTCGTTGTAACGATTGGTAGGTATATTATGTTTTATCTTACTAATATTATAAAAGCGAAAGTTAAGATGGATGGATGGATGTTTGTTAGAGTTTATTGACTACACAGCTGAACGGAAATTGAAATTTTGCATACTTGTATAATATAAAATGGAAGAAGAAATGAGCTACTTATTTGGGTTTTTTAACCCCACTAAATAACTATAGGAAAAACAAGGAATTTTGTAACCTAAAGATATCCATGCATATATTTTCCTTCTTAATTCAGGGATTATCAACGTCAAAAAATACGAACATTCTAGAATAGGTAATCCAATGATGTATCACTGGCTTTATATTACAACTTCGTCCCAATTTGTTTTGACATGAATCCGTGTCGCGTTGAAATTTTACTGCATATTACGCACCCTTATACCTTCTGCCAAGAGCGCATTTATTCCTGAGACATTTTTTTCTCGCTCGAAAAAAAGTGAATTTTCAGACAAAGGAAACCGAACATACATGTTAAGAAAAAATATATGGAATACAAATGCATATTGGTTTGTTTGTTTGAGTTTTAATTTCACTAATAACATAAATACGAAAATATTTTTTTTATGGTTGAATGTTTGTTCGAGTTTGTTGCCTTTAGGGCAGCTACTTTAGCAGTTTACTGTTGTATGGATCTCGATGAAATTTGACATATGTCTAGAAATTCTGAAATAATCCATAGGCTACTTACTTTTTTTATTCAAGAGTCACGGGCGAAAACTAGTAATTTCATGAATCGATTAAAAACACTACAATCACCGCTAATTATTGTTATTGATACTAACCAACGACAAACATACTAAATTGAATTACGCGTCAAACAGCAGTCGTGTCTTGCACCCTTTGGGATGTCTTGTCAGTGAACATTACACAAAATACCCATTAGTGTATTAAACTGCATACCTGAAAGTAGGACAAATACTTAGTATTCTTTAAACTATTTTTCAAACTTATTTTTCAAAACAAAAATACTCATAGAAACCTTTTCTATGTACTCATCAATAATATATTTTAACTTATGATACATTACTTATCTAGGATATAATTGTTAACTGTCCGATAAGAAACTTTGTATGTATGTCAATAGGGTTTATTTTTCTTTTTTAAGCTTACATTATTATTTTTCATCTTCTTCCTTATCTTAATACGCTAAAGTCTTCTTAATCCTGCTTGGTCGTAACTATTAAGATTGTCGAGGTTTCACATATAGTATGCATTTAACAGCACTGCGATATTTTGCGTGTGCAGCCGTCACTTCACATAACAGCTTTTCACGGTTGCGCAATTCGCAATGGACGGCTGAACAAAAAAATAGGGTTGACTATAAGTTTGATTCAGGGTTGTCAAAAATTTTATAATCTATACAAATATTATAGAATGAAAAGATTCGTATTTCTGTACGTATGTTGTTATTTCAAAAATTCTTCTTTCATTAGAAAGCTATGTTATCACTGAACATAGGTTACATTTTTACATTTTTTTATTTTATGCGGACGAAGTCGCGAGCTACAGCTAGTGTGTTTTTACTTTCATTTTCTTTATGGATTTAATAGAAATAATTAATTTGTTGTTAAGCGTAATTTAAAAGTTGTGGTTTAAAAAATGATGTTTCATTTGTTTTTCTGGTACGATTTTTTTGATTAGATTTATACTTTTGTTCATTAAATGTAGTACATGTATTTAATATATTTCCCTGATCTAACCTACAATCTGTAGGTGCAATAGTTAATTGTGTCTTCCTTGAGAACAGGAGACATAATTTTTTTTAAAATGTGTTTATAGTATGAATTAACATTTGTCTGATACTTTTAGATTTCTCTGTTAATCTGTGTACATATGCTAATGTCCATGTCTTACGCTTATCAAGCGGACAGTTTGCTCAGTCGGGATGTCATGTTATCTCACAGTCATCGATACTAGTGTAAGCTTCATGACATCGAGTTATACGGATCACAGTCACAATGCTATTGATTTAGAATCGACGTAGTCGGGGAATTAAATACCCTACCCACTCGTCGACACCAGCCTATGCCAGCCAGTATGTTGTGTAACTATGACAAGTTTTCGAACAAATTGCATTTCAAATATGCATGTATGATCATTCCCTAGTCTTCTTAAAGTACTTACTTCACACGTGATGCTTTTTTTGAAAGGATTTCTTAAATCGTACAAAGATTTCTTTGTACTGTTGCATACGTTTCTTATTAAAGAAGTTTGAATCCTTGCCAGAAATGAGAGATGGCCATGTGGTTTACAAAACACATACAAACTGTTTATCTTTGTAGTTACCTTATTATTTACAAGCTTTCGCTCGCGACTTCGTCCGCGTGGAATTAAAAAAAAAACAAAAGTGAGTAAGTAGCCTATGTGTTCTTCCAAGCTGTACCATCTATACCAAATTTAATCGAAAGCCGTTTAGGCTACAAACTCTAACAACATCCATCCATCTATCTAAACTTTCGCATTTATAATATACATAAGTATGATAGTAGACTTTTGAAGTTTAAAACAATTAACTATAGATATCTGATATCATCGTATTCTTCAGAATACTAGTTTATTCTTACATAATGATTTTGTTTTCGTCAAAAATTGGACGCCAATTCGAAATAATTCACCATCATCAGCTTGCCTTTGTCTCTACCGAAGTTTGGCATAGTACGTGATCTTCCATACATTTCCATCAGTCGTCATATCTGAATTCACTGCCTTCTTAATCTTCTTTCACACAATTCATCCACACTTTTTAGTCTTATTCTTGTTAGTCTGTACAAAGTGTTATTCTTGTTTACGAAATAAAAGATTAGTTAAATGTTTTTACATTCAACATAAAAGGTATTATCAACAGAAGTGGGTTTGTAACAAGGACCATGGTAGAGACAATTAAACTGTCTCCCGAGGGAGGCCACTCTTTGGAACTACTTTGTTAATTTATCTAAAACAATTAGAATATCGCACAACACCGGGGAAAGGCAATTCTATTATTTTACGCTAAACTCTAACGCAGACGGTAAATAGTGAATTTTCCTAATGAATACATTAAAATTAATTGTACTCGTTTACAGTCGGGCCGGTGTTATCTTGTTATATAAAATTTTATACAACCATTAAAGACCATTTGAAAATACTACACTTCTTTATAAATAAATTTGTTAAGCTACAAATAAAAAACTTTATTTAAGATTCAGTTTTCAAACTTAGTCTATATCTATACTGATATTAAAAAGAAGAAAGATTTGTAATTTTGTATGTATTAGATTTACGTAAAAACTACTGAGCCGATTTTAAAAATACTTACACCGTTAGGAAGGTCATTTAAATGTGAGTGGCATAGGCTATACTTTTTATTATATTTTAATTTCACGCAGACGAAGTTGCGAGCAACAGATAGTTGTAAATAAAATTCACATTATTTAGCTTTTTACATAGAACTAAAATGCTTGAATGTTACAGCATAACTTATTAAATAACATAAAAAAGGCAGGCTCCGTACAGTCCAAAGCTATAGCAAGAGCTAGCGTAAGAGTTGACACAATAGAATGAATCATGTACGAACAAAACTAATTTGCGAGTCGCTGCCGAGGAACTCATGAAATCCGTTGGAAAGCACAAAATGGACGTCGTTTGGGAATTTTCTAATTACGTTTTCAAAGACACCTCGTTTGTTGAACATGTGACATGCGAATGAAAAAGGTCACGTACGTAAAATTGGAAATTCAGTTGGGATGGAGAGTGGGGTACGCTTTGGTGGCCAGAATTTGCCTTCTGACTTTCCCATTAACAGATCTCATTTGTTTGCGTAGTTTCAAATTGTCGCGAATGTATGTTCGAATGACAAGATTTTAAACTCAACGACAGCCGGAGAGTTTAAAAGTAAATTTTTTAACATTGAATTTGGTATATATATATTAACAATCTGGTCTGTTGGACTGTTGTACTAAGATCCAATAAAAAACGTTGTATAAAGTTTACAAAAACGAGTTGATAACTTCATACTAATATTATAAGTGCGAAAGTTTAGATAGATGGATGTATGAATGGATGTTTGTTAGAGTTTTTAGCCTGAACGGCTGGATGGATTCCGATGAAAGTTGGTATAGATGTACTCGATAGTCTGGAACAACACATAGGCTACTGACTTTTGTTTTTTTAATTCCACGCGGGCGGAGTCGCGGGCAAAAGCTTGTAATTCATAAAGCAGTCTTTATCTTCTTAAATAAATGTAAACAACTGCGCAAAGTTTAACAGTTTAATTAAACATTGCGACATAATTCGCTTTAAATTTTCTTCAAACCTTAATTTCGATACGACATCTGCGTTACGCTATCGCAAAATAATTACCCTTAAGTAAGTTATGCACCCTTTAAACTGCATCCAATTTGAGCAAATAAAGTCTTGTTAAAATATATATTAAGGGGAAGGAGCCACATGGTGAACGTAAAAAGACAATTTCCTATGAGTGGATCACGCCTTTGTCGCGACAGGGGAAGATAAAATATGATATAATATTAACCAGCGTTCTGCAATTGACTGAAATATACTTTTCTAATTTCAACCACAAATGTTTAAAAGGTTTTGATTGATTAATATTTGTTACTTCTCTAAAAGTTAGCAAATGACGATAATTTTATTTCGGGCGAGTTTCAGCCATCTTTAAATCATGATTTTAGTTGCACAAAGTATATGAGTACATTAGCGTTTTAATTTGTGTACATAACTTCGCCTTTTTTTATGTAAAACTCAATTTTATCTACATCGAAAACATCAACGCGTCTCATAATAATTCCGAGGTTGAGTGGAATGAATTGCATTGCGTTATGTGGTTCAGAACCGTAATGAAAACACTTGAAGTGCCACGCGTCTCGATACAAATGGTCACAATACCGCCCGCGGAAACGCGTACCCGTGGGCAAAAAAATAAAGAAATATTTATTCAGTAAAAGCAATCGTTGCGTGTAAAAACGATTAGCACTATTCACAACAATGGACGCATGGATAAAAGTTATAACATTTTAGGCAAAAATTTCGTGATAGTAAAAATTGAAATGGCGCAATATAGGATTGTTTCCGACATGACTTGGATGCAAAAAGCTAATCTAAAACAAATTTTTATTGTATCTACGTTCAAATATTACAAATGTGTTATTTAGTTTATATCTTTTTTAGATTTCCATTGCCGGTGTATTAAAAAAAAATACAAACTATACAACTAAGTAAGAAATTTTATTAAACTGTTTTTAATAATTTTTATATTTCTAAGTAGGCATTAATTTCACAAATCTTACGATTTAAAGTAAAAGATGCAAAATCTTTCTCATTTAACAATTTAACACGTTAAAACTTCAATCTATGTAAAATTCAGTAATTAGATACTGCCAAGTGGAGACAAAAGGCATATGGGGACAACTTTGAAATCGAGTGTAAATTTTCTTGCAATACTGATCCCTAAGGCCCACGAGAACTGAATCCTATCCAAGGCAATTACTTTCCTTTTAGGCAAATTAACAAGCTGTAACAATTGAAATTCAATCCAACCAAATCTGTATGTAAATGTATTGTAATTACTGGGCCGATATTCGTATTACAATTTCTATGTTGATTAGCCGTGTAACAGCAGAATTTACGCTCACTAAATGATGTTTCTGCAGTATAATTTACTTTGTGTGTAACGCCGTTGGTATTGTTAGAGTCTAATTGGACATTTAAAATAATATTACGTCTAGTATATTTTATTTACTTATATGGTCTTTGTTTACTTAAATAATATAGCACTTACTTAAATAACAAACCGGAAGCCTAATTTTAGTCCCTTTCCCTTTCAACCCTTTTCTTAAGAGGAAAGGATGGAAAGGAAAAGTGGATTTGACGGTGGAGGAGACGCATAGGAAGGGGAAATATCTTCTTTATGTGTGTCTCCTCCTCAATTTAAGGTAGGCAACGCTTCTGCGATTGTGGATGTTTATAGGCAGCGGTCTCTTTACATTTCAGTGGATTCAGGTGGCCGCTTGCTCGTTTGCTACCTTATGTTATAATTGAAAAGTAATGTCTATACCCAAATCACTTTGTTATACTTAAATTGTTTTGCTTCAATCGTTGTTTAAAAATAATTATTCATCTATCGATATTAGATAGATTTTAAAAAATTGTCACATGGTTACGACTAAAGCTTCCGAGCTTAAGGCTGCCTGAAGCAGTCCCTACCTGTCTAGATGTTCCTGGTTTGTGAATATGTTTGAAAATGTTCTAATGTGGATTTAAAGGCAAAGAGGTCTTCCCTAGTTGCTCTTTGTTGCAAAACCTTTCGACCATTACACTTAAAATAAATTACAAACCCTCGCGCAATTTCACACCCCTTGCAGGCTCACTAATTGGACCAAAATACACTTAAATTTTCTTTGTATCTGGCGTAATTTTAGCTTTAGATGGGGTCAGCGGACCACCCAGTGACAATTAATGGGTAAGGATCCTGGTGGTGTCAAATTTAGTTCCTTAATGACTCGAATATTTGATGTGGTATTTGGAATTAATTATTTCTTACAAATATTTCTCACTGAACTATTAACATCCTAAAGAATCCAAAGTATGCAGTTCGGTAAAAATTAAACTGTTCTTTCCGGTTTTTCAATCGATAAACTCTGTAATAATATTTTGCAGTAAATAAAATTTAACCCAAAGCAAAAAAGTATGCATTTAGAAATTATACAAAAAGAGTAGTTTAAACTAAGTATAGTAACAATTATTGCTTGACCATTAAGTTATCACTTAATACTGCAGAACATATATGATGTAAGATTTGCACTATTACGAGTGCGGCGGGCGCATATGACGCGCAATGCAACCGGCTGTACATAGCCAGCGTTTACGCGTGGACATAGTTTCTTTATGTATTTAATTTGAACACCGATGGCCGCACGCATAATGGCGGCAGCATGTCGCCGCGGTTTGGCGAATGTGCGCATCCATGCATAACAAAGATATAAAGCTGTGATTCTGGAAGAGTCTAATCGATCGAGTATTTTGTTGTTTGTAATATTCTAAACAACGTTGAAAATTGTTAATGATTTCACGCTATAAAATTAATATATGTTAAAATATTCATTTGTTTAAAACAACAAAAAGAAACTTTTTTGTCTTAGTAAATATTTCTGGTGTAATTTTAAAACTTCTTTTCCTGGATTTATATCCATGTTTTATCTACTTTTCCGAAGACTATCCTGTCTTGTGAAATGGTATTTTATTGAATGATATTTAAAAACACAAATTCCAAATTCATCATCAATTAGTCAAATACGGACATTATAACTGCCCTATCTAGTAGCTTTATATGCGTGAACTATTATATGTTACGGCGATACCCAGACGGCGGATATCGCGATATTAATTTTATGCAAAGTATTTGCTACGGATAAACTTACTGCAGTTTAAAGTCGTTTACCGCAGAGACTTCCATTATTTTGTCAATTATACCACATATGAACAATTCTTTTTTTAAGATAAGAAATCCAATCTGAATACAAAGAACAATGCGTACATGACTAAATTAGAAACCAAAGAAATGTCATAAGAACATTTGTATAACAAACTTTTTAGAAAAAGATATGACAATGTACTAAAATAAAATTCCAAAAGATAAATGATCAAGATATATTACAACCGTCTAAGGTTAGGTTTCATAGTTATTATGTAATTGTATAAACAAAAATATGTGAATATCTTGGTACCATCTTACTAGTGTTACCCATCACAATAACGTTAAATGGTAGGACTCATTAGCCTCATATCTATGGAGTCTAGTCTAGACGTAGGCACCCCGATGACATCATCTCACAATGTACTACGAACTTCTATGCCTGAACTCCCGATGGCTCAATATTTCTTTTCTGTTCATTTTGCTGGTTCTAATAATATGAAAATGTTTTAATAAATTCACCTACTATAAAATGCAATTAGAGACTGAACTCTACTACAAGCGCTATTAATAATATATATTTTTAATATTGCCGTTACAAGAGACGTTTTTTCATGCGCGCCATATTGGAGCGGATACATCGTTAATATCAATTTTATTAAAAAATTTCGCCTTCGCTGGAACAAATTAAACGGCATTTTCGCTTCCACTCTTGTTGCTTTACCGTCGGCCTCGCACAAATAAAAGTTTTGATTAACAACCAACTCTTGCCTCGAATCAATCAGTTTAATTGGTTTATACTGGCGCGTTCTGCTCGACGATTTTGTAAAAATACCCCTCATTACTCTAATCGGGTGGGCAGTAGACAACTTCGTTTACATATATAAGTTTAAAGTTTTTTTTACTTATCATACATTACTTAACATAGAGGTAATAATTAATAATTTCTTAAGATTTTTCCATTCTTAATTCATGCAAAAAACAAACAAAACATAATTTCAAACAACAAACAATTGCTAATTTCACAACTATATATGATCTACCACAAAAAAGTTACATTTAAAGACAAAACAACTAAAATTTACAGGTAGACAACTCTCTTAAATTGTTGCTTAATAAACATTTTACTACACTTTTATTCATTCATTTCATATTAAAGTTTCATATTTATTTCACAGTAATTACTTTAATAGCAAAATAGTTATGAACACACATTCTATCCAAAAATGAAAATAGAATAATATTTCAAATCCAACTCCTTTCGAGTATATTTTCACACTTCAAATGACTAACCGTTAAGAAGCAATAAAAGCATTTCAAAAGTATATTTTGCACTCGTTCGTCGAATAAAGTTATAGAAAATTCAAGAGCATTGCTTGCTTAAACTCAATTTAATTCAGGTTGAAATGACGCAAACAAACTGAACCATTCCACGTATCGTCGTAAAGGGTATTTTTATTGCTTACTGTTAACATAAAGTTTATCCAGACTTCATACCCCCGTATAACTGCAATCTGAACGCAGAAGCAGAAATTATACCCACATTTACTTTCAACGTTGCTCTGAAGATTGCAAGAGTTGCGAAGTAACATTTAAAATGTGGGATTATTTTTATTTAATACCAGTTTTTCCGCTTTGATCCGGATAGCTACGACCCACTTTTCCGAACCGACGCCATTACGGCAAATGAGCCTAATACGTATTGAAGAAATCAAAAAGAAGGAATTTTTAACAATCCGCTTCATTGTGCAAACTAATGGCAAGACTTTTGCCTTTTAATTTCTATTGACAGAAAAAAACTCTCATAAAACGAACAATTTCAATCGTCTGCCTTGTGTCTACGGAGGGTGGGCAGTATGTGCTCTTCCATACATCTCTACCAGCCGTAATATCTGATTTCACCCCCTTCTTAAGCTCATCCTCTTTCACACAATCCATCCAAACTTTCATCTAATTAATCAATTTCTATGGGACACTTTACTTAATTTGGATATTGTAAAAACGTAAAATGAATTGAACGTAGCAATTGGAGTGATTCTTTTATAGGTAATGAATGATTTCACTTTAATCTCATTTTAAAAACTCACGTATTTTGAGCATAAAAGCTTCAGGAGTACGACCAGTGCGGAATTATTTTCTCTAAATGGATAATTTATATGCTGAAGCCGTATCTAGCATCTACTCGTTTCACTTATTTCGATATTGGACCCCACTAATTTTGTTTACTTATTCATTAAAATGGAGAGCGATTGCCTACCGGGAGCGAAATGTTTCCTATATTCGATTTTTATGGAAAACTGATTCAGTCCGCGTAGACGGTAAATGCAATATTCCTACGCTTTAATGCCCATTAGAATACTTAAGGTATTGATGTGCTAAAACTCAAAAAACAGCTATATTTGTTATAGACAAAGTAAAATAATAATGCTACATAGGTTGAAATTTGGTCAATAAATTTATTTTCATAAAATAGTAAAATTTACATTATGTATGTAATAGGAAACCACAAAAAGATGCATTAAAAATAAAAACATTTATCAGACATACTTCTTTCGAAAGGTTACGGTTAACTTTATAGTATCACTATGCTATATTTAAAAGTTCTATATCTTCTAAGAGGAACAATAGAAAAACGGGATAAATATGAATATTGTTCATGAGCACCGCATATGATATCCTATGATATTACCACAGATTTGCGGACAAAATGCACCGACCTGTGTGCCCCGGCGAGGTTTGACGGACTGCCGATTCGCATTCTGAATTATTCATTCAGTTACCCCGAAAACTTTACCAGTTTCTAACCGAGGGCCCCTTCCAATATTGCTTTGTTTAACAGTTTATGAAATTTTACTTCCGCCAATATTTGCCAAGTTTGAACAGCTGCATTTATCAATGTTTGAAAATTTGATTTTGATTACAAGAGATTTCTATAATCGCGGGAAATATCGTTTATTTCTAAGACCGTTTCTGAGTATCGACTAAATTTAAATACTATGATTATTATCATGGATTTTATTTTAAAAGAATGTGATATCATTTCAATAAATATTTTCAAATGATCTTTTTTCCGTTTAATATCGCAAACACGTCAATAACTGAATTAGTTATTGCGAGGTAACACAGGGAAAAGGTTACCGAAACGTAGCAAAATAGGGGAGATGTAAGTCCAAGTGAATTACACCTTTAATGTAATTCACTAATAGACTAGTGGGCGTTCTGCTAAGTCGGGTTACTAATAAGTCAGCCGTCGGCCACGTGCCTCCATGCAACATTCGTTACCCATTCGCCGACACACATATCGGTTCGTTTGCGAAGACAAATGGTAGACCCGTCTACTCGCCTGCATCTACATTCCATTTTCAAAAATTATTCCAAAAAGAGTTTGGAATCCAATAATTGTCGCTAGTGGCATTTAAGTCTGATGTTAATTTTTTCCATCATCGTACAAACCGGCTTCCGATTTATGCGTTTTGAGGTACGCTTTCGGTTGGCATTAGGGGCTTGCTAAATGTTTTATGCGGCGCGGTATGAAAAGTGATATGTCATCGATATTCGACATCGCATTGTCAGCGTTCTCGAAGCGTGTCACCCTTTGCCGTGTTAAAATTCACCTTTTTGTTTATCGACAATAGAATTTTCTAAAGCGCGATGCACGCTATGTCCATTGTTTGATTAGCGATCGGCACCCGTCGCGTTTTGAAGGAATCCAGCCTGTGACATTTAACGCCGACGGTGGCATCGCAAGGCGCTTCGTTAGTGCCCGCTTAGAATCTAAATTACGGTATTAAGTTTGTAATTAAGATAAATATAGACGATAAGAGTTCCGAACTACGTGGC
>NW_013525336.1:541190-548326 GCF_000836215.1 Papilio polytes | reverse complement strand
AAAGGTATCTATTTAATAATTCGGTGACGCTATGCGATACTTCTTGCCACTGTGATATTTAAATGCCGTCTATTGTCTCGTGTTAACTGCATTCATTTATTTATTAATAACTTATTACTATAAAAAGTTTACTTTGTAATTCCTCTATCATTCAGGCAGACTAAAAAATGATCCTAAATAAAAAATAAGAGTACACATCTCTGCCCAAACTATCGCACAACTATTTAGCCGTGCTTTGATTCCTTATATGGTACACTACTCGATTTTTAGTTGTTCAACTAAACAGTTGAATGGGCTGCGAAACAATCAACAGTTGTGCGATATTTTTGTCAAAGGTGTGCCCGCGCTATTGATAAATTAGTTCATATTAAAAAAAAATTACAGGAATTTTAAATAGCCATGCCATCTTTGTGATGTGCAATTCAGTATTGCAGCATCATCATCAAGTTTATTTAAATCAGATATACATCGAAAATAAATAAGGTAGATAAATATCGAAAGTACAGTGTCTATATCAGACAGTTGTTGGTGCGTTGCCAAACCGTGACACCGCACGAGCACGACACGACTGCGATGCGATAAGCAAATTAACGATATATCTTACAAATGGCCATACAAATATATGGTCATACAAAATTACTTTAACATCAGCCTTGTGATAGAAGAATTTTTAGGTGATCAAATCACATGCAACAAAAAGATTTGAAGATGAAATTTGGAACATAAATAGATTACAATCTAGACCTAACAAATAGTAAAAGCTACTAAGTTATTTATTTATTTATACTCTGACAAAGGCGTGGATGATATTTAGTTATATTAAACTTGTGATAATAAAAGTTCAATATTAAATACAGAAGTAATCGTGTGGTATAAAATCAACGGCATATTTTAAATTAAAGACCGTAAACAGCACGCATAATAAATATCAGTGAAAAAGCATCGGCGTACAGCGTGTTAACAAAGATTTACTGCTGGATTATACTACTTTAATAGTTACTTAAATAGATATTAGCTGTCAATAACGACGGGCCCGCATGTCGCTTTCTATCAGTGAGGGAGGAATCCACAATAAAAGGGTATTTTAAATTTAAATATTGTTAAATGCAACTGTTAAAAATAACTATATCGAATGCAGAGACTAACTCCCAAACAAAACAGTAAAGATTGCCAATCATCTTTTAAATTTTACAAACAGAATATGAACCAATTGGTTCTTGGAATCACCTTGTCTCTTTTCTAGAGAAGGTCTACAACATCTATGTTGACTATAAATTAAAAACAATATAGAACAAAAGTGTGATGCATTAAAACAAAGTTTCAGATAAAAGCAATCGAGTGAAGCGATTGTAAGATATTTTCAGAAAAGTACGTAACTAGTTTCGAAGCTGAGCCAGACATATAAATCAGCGTGATGCGTTTTGCGAATCACTACATCCGATACCTACAGATTGGTATCGATGTGCCTACATGTTGTGTTCCAACTCTAAAACAATTTTATACACCAAGATTGCCGACAAAAGTTAAGATTTACGAACTCTATACGAGACTACTGCGGATTTGTTTAACGTTAACAAAGTATAGATACGACTGAATTTAGTTCATGATATTAGTAAAGAATATTTCGTATTATTCGAGTTACACTTTATTTTAAAAACTTTTACAAAATGTACCTTTAGTGTTTTTACAATGAAGTTCTATAGCTTACTTATGTTAGTAGTGTTCACAATTAAAATTTGTGTATAACATATTTATTTCTTTTACTTTTGAACTTGTAATACAAGTTGTTACTAAAGGTAAAAGTAAACTGCTATATTAAAACTATAATGAAACTTAAGTCTTATCCATACCATCCAATGTTTTTTTAATCCCAAAACGGGCACCCCGTTTTGCGTGGAAAACAAACAATTGGCGTCGAATTTACAAGGAGCGTTCAGAGCCAAGCCGCTTATTGAGATCACTGCGATGCTCAATTGAAATTCTCAACTCCCTGAGAGGTGCTCATGGGAAGGCCTCGTACAATTCCATCCGGGAATACTACAGATATATTGCCTGAGATGTTGCTAGCATGGACGCTTACGTCTCCTAACAATTTTCTTCTCACAATTTGTCTTGACATTACTTCGAACTCCCTTACGACTAGATACTTTGAAGGCGTAAAATACTGATTGTATTACATATAAGTGTCTGACATAGAAAGAAAGACAAATAAAACAATTTTAATTTCTACTAAGAACTCCACTTTTGTTACGTCATAATATTCCCATGACTTTGACCCGCACCCTACATCACCACTCATTGTGATTTGAAACGGATCTGTCACACTGTCGACATGAATCCTTTGTTTCATTTATAGTCTAGTGACGTGATGTGGGAGTATCATGTCAATGTCGATATCGATATCGACGTTTAAAATAATATGAAAGTTATAAATTAAAAACCATCGTGTCATCGGTGTAAATTTAATATCAAATTAAATTACAACTACATCTATTGTATTGATTATATTGCGTCGTGTATCATAGAACAGCGCCCTTCAAAAAATCCATAACTTATTTTTGCTCAGCATATTCCTGTGACAAGCTAAGCTACTTTAGTATAAAAGTAATAAAACTTTTTCCTAACATATTTCAGAAATAAATAGGAAATAATGTTGCGTGTCACTATTTCCACGAGCAGTGCAAACTCGGACCTGGAAAGTACTAGAATAATGGAAATTCCTGACCTGACAACACGCAAACCATAAAAAAGTTTCAATGTAACTTATAAATCACTAATGCTTATTCCGCATTAAGATATTTACAAGAACATTATTCATTAAAGAATTCGCTAACAATACCGCAGGAATACCAACTCTTTCTGAAAAAAGAAATACACATCTTACTGATATAAATATCTAATATTGTAAATGCGAAAGTTGAGACTGATGGATGTTTGTTAGAGTTTATCGCCTAAACTGCTGAACGGATCTCAATGAAATCTGTCATAGATTAAGAGCATATCCTAGGAGAACAAATAGGCTACTCACTTTTCCAATGCCATGAATGAAGCCGCGCGCGATAACTAGTTCTGAGTACTTTCGAATCAACATTTAACGATAATTCAGTACGTCAGTTCTTTTACATTTGCGTCTTGTTTGTCATAACGTTTTTGTATATTTTAGTATTCTTCGAAAGCGCATTGGCTTCCGATGCGGCGACGTCGCATTTCCGAATTCTGTATCCGTGTATCGTTTGTATAGCTTACATGAGCTTCACGGCACTACGTGTCTGATGTTTGAATATAACATAAACACAGGTTTAACACTTTTACTGTATTTTTACATTTAGTATAACATATTTTAAGCTATTATTCTAGGCAGTAGATAATAAATCTTGCACAAAAGAGTTACAAAGAAAAAAATATATATCGACATTATTTACGAACATCACTATAGATATTAAATTATTTTTAACTTTCTATAGCTGTAATTTGATTACTCAACTCTCGTGCCCAAAGAATAAACGAATTTCAAAGGTCAATAGATAGTTTAAACTTTTTAATTTACGAGTTTTTAATGTAATCATTGTAAATTTTCTCAGACTTTTATATAATGAATAAGTTCTTTGTTGATAAAAGAAGTTTTCTTTTATTAGTCTTTGAATCGTATTTAACACGTATAAATTTGTGATTCACAGTAAAAGTTTTCTTAAATTCGATTGACTTGACGATCCGAAATAAAAAACTTTAAACGAGATTTCAAATATTTTATTTGGCGTTTTTATTTAAAGATATGATAATTTTCTAAAACATGGGTTAAAATTCAATGAAATCATCTTAAAATGAATCATCATAACAACGAATCGTTTAATTATTTTAGATTCTGTTTCGTTGCTTCTTGTTAACCATTTATTTATTAACCAAAATCTTAACCAACTTCACTATAAAAGCTTCCGCATAAATAAAAATTACAGTAATAAAACAAGAAACCGATGCCACTTTTCATTACTGAACTAAACAAACACAATCAAATATATTACACTATGTAACAGTATATTTCAAAAAGTAAGCCGGTAACAAACGAGTGGCAAGTTAATATATTTATGGCGTATGTCGGCCAGGTAATGGCATGAAAACACCACAAAGAATTCTCCTTAAAGAAATAACACGGCAACAACACAAATGAAAATAATACAATTGGGGACCGCTCCCTTGTACAAGTGCGGCTTCGTGAATAAAGTAAGAGATTGCCGAATTCCGTTGCAACTATTTCATGTCTAACCTAACTTATGGAGCAATGCATTTTCCTTGTACTATTCGTAAAATTTATTTCAGTAAATTAACTAAATAAATCTTATTTTTACTTCGGATAACATTAAAATTTTAATAGAATTTGATTTTTAAAATCAATGAAACAGATTTTAAGAAATCTCAGAGCGCACATCTGGAACTAAATTATCACACAACTGTTTCGTTTTGCTGTCATTCCTATGAGATTTTTAGTAGTGCAACTAAACAGTTCAATTGGCTGCGAAACAATTGACAATCGCACATTTGTGCAATAGTTTAGTCGAAGGTCGCCCGCTCTTAGGCTAAAGTTACAATATCCATAAAATTACAATGCCTCAACCTCCTTCATATTTTACGCAATTTTACACATCTTCCTTTTAGTGTTCAGATTTGGTCTTTACACAATAACTTCTTATAGTCTCCATTACTTATCTTCACACGCATCGATACGCAACATTTATTACACAGCTATTACCAATTTACTTATGCAGTTATAAAATTTTACACCATATTAATGTTACTGCACTACGGTTCATATTACATCACCGTAAAGCTGGTTAACTGCAAATTCTATTTGGTATAAAGACTTGTGTGTCTTTCTATCACGTCAAAACAAGAAACAGGGAACGGAATGTATTGCAGTTCGTAATCTCAATGCGTTTCCACGGTATCTTATTGTAACGCCCCTCGATATGAATAATGTGTAGCTATCCCGGACTTTTATCTACACTGAGGGAAAATAGTGTGCTTGAATCATAATAAAACTTCGACTTAAGGATTCGTTTCAAATGTTACCAATCTCGAATATAAAACTGATTTAAAATTCAGTTTAATATTAAACAAAGATTATTTTTATAAACTACTAGTTTTTATCCAAGGTTCCGCCAGCATAAAATAAAAAGAACTTGGTAAGAAACTTAGTAATCTTGCAGACAAATTTCTACATATAGACCAAAATTTGATCGAGGTTCATTAAGCCGGTCTGGAGATACGTAACATCCATTCATATATTTATACGAACTTTAGAATTCATAGCATTAATTTGAATAAAAGTATAGTATTTGTTTTCTCGTTATAATTTGTTTAAAATGTCTTTACCGACCATTACAATATTCTGCACCAAAACATAATTATTTTCACTAAATATAAAAAACGAACCAAGGATATAAAGAAAATGAAACATTAAGCCGTAAACGAATTCTCAGACCACAGTTAATAATATTTTCTAATAAGAAAAGACACGTTTCGCATATTACAGCGTATTTAAATGAACATTCCCACCCCGGGGCATAAAAAACGCGAGTACAAATACTTGTATTATTTTTGTGGGGGTGATACTTCGGGGGTAGGATGCCAATGTTTTGCCTCGATGCGTTCATATAAAAAATGCACAGGCTCGAAGCAATATTTTAATATTAACTGTATTATGGGACGCAGCGATGCATCCGAGGGATAATAATGAAGAATGTTAGAAGAAATGTGGCTACGCCTCTTTATAAAGACGAAGGAATGTCCACGCTATACTGAAACGGACACACTTTTTTAAAAAGATGTGATAGCACTTAAAATGGAAATAAACGAGATATCCCTGTATCTTATTGCATTGAAGAATAATAAAATTTAAAGCATTGTTTATAAGAACGTAATGTTTATGTACCTAGAAGCTTCAAAATTTAAACTTAAACTAGTGGTTTGAAATGTGTATGTCTTTATAACTGTTTCTCATACAGATAAGTTTTTAAAGTTTTAGACAATTAAACAAAACCACAATATTTTTATTGTCTAGAACGCAATAACCAATTTAATCAAACTTATCTATACTAGTCCAACAATATACATAAAAAAAGATGCAAAAAATGCTCCATCTTACACGACCACTGCAGGGAGGGTAACATTGGTTTGCACTCGTTGATATTGGCCTAATATTCGGCTTACCCTACCGATATTAAAACTAAGCTATTTATCCATACATACATTGCCCCATGTCAACGAGAAAATTCCCTACGGACTAATTTTGTTAAAACATTTTGCCTATCAATATAAAATGCTCTTTAGAAAAAAATGCCGGCTTTTAAGCCAAAGGGCCGAACATTGAAAATGTTTTTCTTTTATTAGTCGTATACGTAAATGTGAGCATTGAAATGAATTTGTATTGAATTGAATGTACGGGTCATGCAAAGCTGCTAAAAGTTGCATTCAGCTCTCTACAAAGGTAAACGAATTTCACTTTAAAACGTCCCACATACCCCCTTTTTAATTTCGTTTGAAATTGAGATCTGCTTTTAACTGTCATTCTGATAACTTAAAAGCCTTTTAAACATTTTAAAGTATATCAAACTAGCTGTTGCTTGCGACTTCGTCCGCGTGAAATTATAAAATATAGCCATGTTACTCACAGATAAATTATATATCTAACGGTGAAAGAACTTTTTAAATCGGCCCGGTAATTTTTGAGTTATTTCAATACATACTAAATACAAAAATACAAATATTTCCTCATTATAATATTAGTATGGAGTAAGCTAGTTCTCATATATTTATATACTTTACCAAAATTAACTAACGTTTATTAGTTAAATAGAAAATCACAGTTATTTATTATTATAAACATTTTCAACTGTAACAGTACTATTTTAAAATGCGATATAATCTAGATTTAGAAATAAATTCGCTTTATTGGCTCACATTAAATTTGCTAGGGAATTAAAAAGTTCGAGTATATTTTTACAAGAAATTCGTTGAAGATATCAGAAAGAACTCTAAAAAATTATTCTGGTACACAAAACATTACATAGTTTATTCCAAAGGAACTTGTATTCTTAGTAAGTTTATTAAAATAATTTAAGAGAAAATTTCCAAATGAAAAC
>NW_013525336.1:502759-539937 GCF_000836215.1 Papilio polytes | reverse complement strand
ACGGGCGCTTTCATTTTTCAAACGAAAAGTTTAATAAGCGCTAAAAGCGAACGAAAACGAAAGGAAAGGTGTGAAACAATAAAACTTCACTTAGAGAGGATTTAGCAGTTGACAAATTAGCCAATTCTTTCCACCCCAGTCGAGATAAAGGCTTTTCATAACAGAGGACTTATTACTGCCCTCCTCCTATTGACTTTAATTTTCTGCGTTGTTGACGTTCCTCGTGATATATACCTTCAGTAGAACGGTGGAAATGGGCCTTCGCTTTTTCAAATAACAACCGGCTCCCCATCAATCGTAGCTGTCACTCATTTGCACTGTCCGCCTTGATAAAATATTACAGTTATCCATCGAGGAAAAAATCGACTCTGCAAAAACTATTTGGACGGCCGAAAACAATCTTTCACTTTGATTATTTTTCTATTGTAAATAATGGAAGGAGGTTATGAGAGGTTTTTATACTTTGTTTGTGACCGATTTGGAGCATGACGATTCTGGAAGTTATTACTACAAATCTTTATCTCTCATTGTTTATATGTCTAGACCAAACAATTTATTTCAGATCTAATGTAACTGAAATAATGCAATCTATTACGTTGAAAAACAGCGACAATTAAGTTATACAATTACATTGTTATAAATGAAATTATTATTAATTTTAGACGCAAGAGTCCAAAGTTAGAACCGTATCGTATTTAAGACACTAGAACGTATAATTGTTTGTTGTGAAATGAACGCCTTTGAGACAAAATATCTCCCCCGTAGATCAGAGGAGGCATGACTCTAAGTGGTATCGGTGTAAGCTATACATCGGCTTTTACCCTTTAACTAATGTAATAAGATTACAAAGGGCTGCAGACAGAAAGCCAGACAACAGGGCCGTATTCAGAGTGAGGATTTTCTTGTAACAACGCCACAGATGTGAGGATTAGCTTTTTTTGTCTCCGCTATAACAAAAACGCAACTAATTTCTACCGGCTTTTATAGTACTAAGCACTAACTTTAAATAGGCTTCTTTGTGGAAAATGCAAAAGTTTTCTTTAGACACTTATAACCTTTTCTTGTAAAATAGCAAAATTACTATCGCTACTGTTTATTTATAAGAGGCGTCTAACTTTGAAATTCAATGATTTTATGTACTTACATAAATTCTATACATAGTAGCAAAGTTATTAAGTAACAAATACATAAATTGAAATTTATTCAAAACCCAAATTCATCCCTGTGTTACTGTAACGAATCGCCACTGATGGTTTCGCGAGGCGTTAACTGGCGACCCCCAAAAGGGGTACGCGATGTTATAGCTATTACGGACGATCGTTTTAGTCGTCGACAAACAAACCGTCTCTCCTCTTGATAAAAGCCGATCCGTCACGGAACCGTGCGATAAATGAAGTTTGCTCCCCGACTGGACCCTTGCATGAAATTCGATCCATCTCGTTTGAAACCACCAAATCCCGAGTGATAATTATATTCAAATGTCCAACAAACGTCAAAGGGAAATATTAATTCTCAATGAATTACTTGAAAACAAGATATCTTACAATATTTATTGGTTCATTTTTGTATTCATGACGTATCCTTTAAAAATAATGTTTTTACCAAAAAAAGTAATTCTAATAAAACATGAAAGCGTAACCCTTGTAACATAATAATTAATGCAACTAAATAGATATTGTACATAATATGTTTTTTAAATTGACTTAACTACATTAAAGTATTCGTGGCTTCACAAAATCGTATTTTTTCCCGGACTATTATAAATATAATGGTAGATTCTGTAGGCTTTAAAATAATCACTACTCTGTCAATGGCGTATACATTTAACTTCAATGTAATAAAAGCGCCACCTGGTATGATTGTCCAAAAGTCAATAGATCTTTGTGACCCTGTAGAAAACTAACAATCAAGTCCCAAAAGTATAGATGGCGTTGGCGACTTCGTTTTATAGTTAAGCGCCATCTGTGACTACAGCACTCTTCTGTTTTACGTTTGAGAATATGTCAATAGATGGCACTTTCCAGAGAATCAAATTCGGTTAAAATAAAAACTAATCGGAATAAATTATTGTGAAATAACGTTATTATAAAAACCCCGTAGGTCATTTTTTTTAATTTATTTTGATTTCTATTTCGATTGCTTAGTCATGTTTTTATGATTAATGTAGCTTTCAATAAAGGTATTTATAACATTTCCGTAGAACTAAATTCATAATATCTCTGATTATATAAAAGAAAACATGAATAATTAGTTAAACGGTGGAAATAAATTAACAAGTTTCTACTTTGTCACAAAACATTTAAAAAAACCCTGTAATCGAAGATAATTCAACTCTATCTTAACGCCATCTATTTCGTATTGCAGTAACTTACAAGAAATTGGGGCTTTTTGACAGACTTCTTATAATGTGTAAGAATTTACATAGATGGCAATGTTGTCATAGATGAAAGTACAAAATTATTATAAGAATAATTTATAAAATTTATAAAAAAAAAGTTTATTCCGAAAATAATTAAGCTACGCTTTTAAAAATTAGTGTTGCAAATATATGAAGTCGCTTAAAATGTCCTTTTATTCTACAGAAAATATGAATACAACTATCAACTAAAATTATTTGCATGTTTGTTTAGACTTTATAGAAGTTGTGTATACCTTTCGTTATTATTCCTGTTTTAATTGTTGTCGAGTATTAATAAAATGAATTGTTTTGCTTTAAGTTAAATATTCATAGCGCCTGCCATAATATAATAGCAAATTTTTAAATATGCGTATTAAAGAATGTTTTTAAACGTTACTTAATACCATTGGAATTTAAGATATAATTTTAAAATACATCTAATGTTTGTTGATTTTGGCTTGTTTCAAAATTTCCTAAGCACATTCTGCATCACTAACTACAAAGTGTTTGTCGTGTTTCTCGCTGATTAAGTCACATTTTAATCACAGTTTAATGTCTAGTTTATGTCACTTGAGGATCATAATGTTGTCTAGAACAAGTTGATGCTGATATTGTGGTCTTAGTTCCTTAACTAATAATAAACTTTTAGCTTTGTTTCATCTGGAGGGATTTGGCAAGCTACCATCTTCAACATTAACTCTACCGAACAGTAATCCACAAGTTATGTTCCTTTATACTTTGGAGTTTCGAGACGGCTTATTAATGTAAAACTAAATATATTTAAATCTTAGTATTGTCTTATACTTTTTACATAAATTATAATAGCCCATCCCAGAAATATATTATAAATAGCTGTTGCTCGCGACTTCGTCCCTGTGAAATTAAAAAGTAATAAAATATATAGTCTATGTTACTCATAGATTATTAATTACCTTACTTACGGTGAAAGAATTTCTGAAATCGGCGTAGTAGTTTTTGAATTATATCAATACATACAAAAATCCAAAATTACAAATCTTTTCTGTTTATAATATTAATAATACAGATGGTAAAGAGATAGATGAAAATCGTCGACTTGGGGCCTGTCCCACCACTGGCTGATACTCTCAGAAAGCTTACATATAGCGTCACTGTCAGATAAGGTAACAAAATCCGATATTTCCATCACATATTTTACTCATTGGATTGTTATCAGATAATTTGGTGGGATAAACCCTAAAAGTACAGAATTCTTTCAGATATTTTAAATAATTTAAGGTAGGAAACAACATATAAAGTCAAATAATGCTATTTTATTCTAATAATAAACGTTCACTGTGTTACATGGATGCTCGGTAACAAGGAAGAGCCAAATATTTGTTATAATAACAACGCCTGCCTTACCGTTGGATATAAAACGGTGAATTTCCCTCCCAGTGATAAGGTGCTGAGTAATTTTTATAGGTACATTTACCGTAACAATAACAACTCGCAACTAATTAAAAGTGGGACGCGGACTCCAGGGAGGGAAGGTTCCTTACCTTGGTACTGCGTTTGTACAGTCGGAGCAAAAGAATCGCATTTTGTAACATTATCATAAAAAAGTCGCGTTAACTGAATGGAATTATTTCTTATTGTGCTTGTGGCCTTGTTTTACTGTCCTGACATTCGAAGAAGTAAAAAGTAATCAATGGATTTTTAGATTTTTGTATGTATTTGATTTACGTAAAAACTACTGGACCAATTTTAAAAATTATTTCACCATTAGAAAGGTAACTTTTCTGTGAGTAACTTAGGCTATATTTTCCTAACCCGAACTACAGCTAACAACTAGTGCTTTAAAATATGTGTAAAACCGCCAGGCTCTAAAAATAAACGAATTCCGTTTAATTAAATATTCGTTGTCCACCGCATTTGTAAATGCTAAAACAATGAATTGGACGCTGTAATTCAATTTAACCCTCATCTAGTGTTAATTTTAAATTGATGAATAATGGCGGCTATTTATTGTAATTGTACAAAAGGGTTTCTATTAAATTGTTTAATTACTGTGTCCGGATATTATGCAGTAAATGGAAAGTACGGAATGTACGAAAATGTTTTGTTTTGCATTTTAATAAATTTAAACTAAACTAAAAAGTGTTGCGGTGATTTAATTGTATTGAGGAATTCATCATTACCAGCTGACTATACGTCCCCATTGAAGGGCTCGAAGCCTACTCTAAGTTAGGGGTGACTAGGACATAGTCATAGTCGCAGTGAATCGCACAGAGTGGAGAAACACCCTTCGAGAGAGTGTCAAGGAGAGTGGTTGCGACCCTCAGGAATGAAGTAACGATCCGGAGAGAGAGAGCGAGGACATAGTCAACCAAGCTGGCTTAGTGCGGGTTGATTGATTTGACATATCTTTGAATTTCTTTGAAATTAGTAATTTAACTAATTACACGGGTATAAACTTAGAGATTTTTTGTTAAATTACTATACTTATGTACCTACCCATTAGCTACTGTAGACTTACTTTAAAGTGAGTACTTATGTTATTTGACTTGGAATATAATTCCGTAACAAAACTAAGTCAAAATATTAAGTTGTTTACGCTGACTGTACTAAAGTCGACTTCTAATTAGCAAGTTGAGAGCTAAATATTACATTTATGATATGTAAATTTTACTCAGTAAGCATTTGTTAGGATGATCTAGTCTTTATTTCTGTAATGATAAGGTACAAAATTCATTGTTTAATTTTTAAGAAAACTTAGCTTCCTTAAGATGGACCCATCTTATATCTTTTGCCTGTTTTATTATAGTGTCTTAGTAGTCTTGAGAGAATTACACAGCACTTGAGGGAATTTCGGTGCAAGGATGAAATTGCGTTTTATTTATAATTTGTTTTAAAGCTTATTGTTAGTACTTAGTGTTACATAATTTTAGTAAAAAAATCTTACTTTGTTTAGAAGCTAATTCAATTAAATCCATAACCTTACTAATATTGTACATGCCAAAGTTTAGATGGATAGATGGTTGTTTGTTAGAGTTTGTAGCCTAAAGAGCTGAACAGATCTCAACGAAATTTGGCATAGACGTAGGGGATAGTCTGGAAGAACACATAGGCTATTCACTTTTATTTTTTTTAAATCTAAACGGATAGAGTCGTGGGTGAAAACTAGTAACTTTTTTAAAATTGTGACCTTTTCAGTATGATTAAAGTGACGTTAAAAGTTTTATTGTTAGTGATAGTTTATGCGTCGTTAGGGTTACTGTGGTTGGTCGTATTTAAGCTAAAAGTTATAATGTGAAGTCTTATTATTCTGTAAATAAGATCATCTTACCTTTCTATGAATAATATCAATACTAAACTTGACCGTTTCTCAATGATTACAAAACGAAATTTATCATAATGGAAAAATATTGCGTATTAGTGTGATAGAATGGATGAATAGATGGACACTTTATATGGGAATTTCATCTCAGTTCGATTTAATAAAGTGATTCACTTATAAAATAAAACTAAAATCTTAACCACATTCCTATAAGTTTGCTCATGAAAGAGAATGGAACAAATAAAAAATGTATTTTATCCACAAAATTGTCAATATTGATGGATTTTTAAAGGCTGTTTTAACGAAGTCCTTTAAAGGATTATTCGTCCAATTAGTAACTAACTATCGTGTTTAATCACTCAAACGGTTCCTATTAAATGAGTCAGCGTTGCTGTGGGAGTTCGTTTGTTACAAAGTTTTATACATTAATACGAAAAGCGGAAGCGGGAGCGGATTACTGTTAGTTGAAACGTTTGTTAGTCGACATATCGTATGAGTACTTAGAATGTTATGTTAGAACATAACATAACTTATATTTCAGGCTTGAATCATGAAGCCTAGTTTTAGTCCCTTTCCCTTTCCACCCTTTTCTTTAAAGGAAGGGATGGGAAGGAAAGTGGATTTGACAGTGGAGGAGACGCGTAGGAGGGGAAAATATACTCTTTATGTACATCTCCTCTCGGAGGAGACACTGTCGATTAAGGGTGGGCAACGGATCTGCAATTGCAGATGTCTATGGGCAGCGGTCGCTTCACCATTTTGGCGGTTTCAGGTGGCGGCTTGCTCGTTTGCCAACTTGTAATATGTAAAAATTAATCACCTTATTTTACGTATAAAACAGATTTTTAACTAATTTTATTTATTATTTAACCCTAATTTCTACAACTGTCTTTTATATATGAACATCATAACTATTTTATTAATTTTGTCTATCTCATTATTAATTACGCACTAATAAAGCACTAAAGAAAGTTATAATTGTGTTTCAAATTATCCGCTATTCGCGTTTTTTACTAAAGCCACACCCTTATCAGCGTACGGAATTTTAACAATACTTCCGTCCTGCATTACGGAATAATAAAATCCGAACGACATTCAACAAATAAAACATTGTGCCGCAACACATTAACATCATTTTGAAAGAATCTCATTAAAATGTTTTCGTCTATTACGAGAAATTCCGGAAACTCCTTTTTACGGTGTCTGAGTAAGCTAACGCGTTGTACGAAAACGTAGTACTAATTGATTTATTTTATAGACATGGAACTTGGGACCTTAGGTCGCATTGTTACAGTCGACATCCATTTGTCAGGAATTAATGTTTTGTGCTTCGAGATAAGTTGACGTTAAGATGCAGTTTGAAAAATGGGAAGACTAATTGGGAACTAAAGATAGTTTAACATTTTATTGTATTGCGATGCTTTGAAAGAAATTATTTCTTTGTTACAGTTTCTATTTATTATATTTACGGTAAGATAACTATACAAAAGTATCTACATACTATATTTATACAAGCACTTTATACTAAATGAATTTAAAACGTAATCCTTGTTTTATTATTCACAAATTATTTTAACCCCAACCAATAACAGTATTTAGGGAGTAATAATAATATTATTTTCTATTTATTTAAATAATAACAATATTATTTTCTTTGTATTCAAATTTGTTTTTCAAGATATAAGTGCCTAGAGAATAAGGCAAATTACAATATCGAATATACATTCCAAATATCTTTACGATAACAAAAATCTTTTTTATCTAAAGTAAATCACAATATGATTTCTTTTTAACATTTAAACACGATTTTAAAAAATATTTTTACATAAATGAATTTTTAAAAATTTCGAATAAATTAAAACTTTTAGGAGTATGGTAAATAGCATAAATAATAAATAAAATCTACTTAGCTATAAAAGGTATAACGTATCAGTTTTAATTTATACTCTGTATTTGACACCGAATGTTACGCAGGTATAAAAAAAATCTCTCATAGTTACTTCTATCTCTTACAAAAAACATCCTTAACAATACTTAGTTTCAAAAGTGACATCTGTCGACAAAAGTATTCAACAAATTCCATCTAAAAAGATAAAGAGATACGCAAAGAAACATCCGAAACAATTAGACTCATCAACGTATAGGGATCATTAATAATGTTTTTTGGGAGCAAAAATGGTTATTTTGTTTACATTTATTAGACTAGTGGAGACGATCAATCAAGTCTGAGAAGACGAATTGGGGCGGCAAAGTTTGATACGTTTCTTTTACTTGTCCTTTGTCTCCAGTGCGTATTAAATCTTGAAAGAAAGTTTCTTGTATCGCAACAACATATCTTAATAACATTGAACTATCTACTTCCCCCAATTATGTGATGTTTATCTTATTTCTTTTATTAACTTTTGTAAGATAACTATTCGAAATCGATTGCGTTTGTACGTAGTATTTTTTTAGTACGATTTTATACTGGCCAAAACCATTTAGAGCGTGCGCACATCTGAAACTAAAGTGAAACCTGAAGCTTATATGGAGGTGTGCACACTACTCGATTTTTAGTTGTGCAACTAAACATTTGAATCGTTTTACATTTCATTTACCAGTTATAATTCTAATAATGTCCATAATTTTAATATTGTGCCTGTAGTCTTAGTAATATTTATTTTAATCTTAACGTATCTTGGCTTGTGTATTTTAAAAAATCTGTAAAAGTAAAAAGTAAAATGTATGAGATAAAAATGTAATGATGCAGATGAATTATATGAAGCTTAATAAAGGCTCTGGCTTCCATGCTAGAGGAATTGTATAATTTAATAAAAAAAAAACATTTGAATCGGCTGCTAAACAATCGACAATCGACAGTTGTGCGATAGTTTTGTCAAATGTGCGCCCGCTCTTACGATGCTTTTATTTTTCTGTAGTAATTTAAAAATCAGTTCGCATTAACGCCTTTGAATGTTCAAAAAAATCGTATAGGAGATAAACATGAAATAAGAACATATTTTAAACCTTAATAAATAAAAGATTGCAGATATTACAAATTTTAAGTGGACGTCATAAATTTAAGTTATTCTTATCGAAGTTGTAAATTATGTATCTAAAAATTGGACATAGATAAGCCTAAAACTTGAGGATCTTAATGTATCCAGTATATTGGGAAAGTTCTTTGTAAATGACCGAAGTTCCGTTCGCTCCCTCACTTTGTTTCGGACTAATATTCAGCCGCTGTGATATTATCTAGATTATCTTTGACAATACTTTCTGTCGGCAAGTATAAATCTGTTCTATGTCCGCTAATGAAGTATTGTGAAATATGTTCATGAAACTCAGTTTGTATGCGACATTGTTTCATCCAAGTTTGACTGCGCACTTCAAAAGCGCCAAGCCTTTATAATATTGCACATAACACTTTCATATGAAAGGATACAAGGTGACTAACTTTGAAGAACACATCTTGTTTGTTCGTTACTTAAAGTGTGCACTAAAACCTTGGGATAATTTTATCAACATTAGCATTAGGGCTCGAAACCTTCCCTAAATTAGGGTGACTAGGCCACAGTCAACCACGCTGGCCCACTGCGGTTTGGTTCACTTCACACATATCTTTGAATTTCTTTGCCAATATGTGCAGGTTGCATCATGATGTTTTCCTCCACCCCAAGAACGTCGGGTAAATTATGTACATATGAGATTCGAAAATCAAAAATCACTTTTTTTTTATTAAAATTGTTAATTATTAAAAAGTAACATCCTGTATTTGTAATGATGTTTCATTAAAAAGATGTATCGGAACTCAAGAGTCACATTTCTAGCGTAACACACTAATGTGTCGTTATACCAGTGCACATGCTGTTTAGTGGCCCCGGTGCGTAAAAAATGTCTCCTTTTGTAGAACAAAAAGTGCCAAATTAACGTTTTTTAAAGGAAACGATCTGTTTTAGGAATGCCACGTGTGACAGCGTGGATTCGGAGTCGAGTTCTATTTCGGAGACGCCACATGGTGCTTTGTTGATACTCACTTTGTCGTCGAATGCGCCTCATCATTGGGGATATGTATTTTTAGAGCTGGCGGATTGATGACGCCAAGTTCGAGAGCTTAACTTGACTTTAATACGCCAGTGATATATTGTGCCTCGCTACAAAGTTGACACGTCCAAATGAACACAGTTTATGAATTATTCCTTCTGCCATTTGTACTATGAAGCATCATTCATATTTCAACTGGCAAACTTTACATCGCTAACAACAAAGGGAATATTGAAATTTGCAACGAAACGCCCCAATCTGTATTTTATTTCGCTGATAAATTTATTCAATAGTAAGGAATGGCAAAAGACAAATACAAAGTTATTCTGTTTCTTTATAAAAAAAATCCCTCGAGAGGGAAATTGAAGGAACAACATTTCTGCAAGAATAGAAAACTTACGCACAATAGAATAGCAAGATAACGGGAATAGGAACATTGTAACTGGTTTTGACATTATATTCGCATTTGAGAAGATCAAAGAGTATGTTGCGACACAAGGAAAAAGTTCAGTAGGCGGGCGCTAGGTGAATACCGCCCGAGGGTTTCTGAGCAACACCATCCTTAAGGGAGCTAGGCTTTGAAACAAAATGCGTTTGCATACATTAAACTGTAAGAATGTTGGAGATAGGGTGGGTAATACCGACGGATCCCTTGGGAAGTGTGTTTCGGCGATTACGCGGACGGAATTTCCCAACTATAAGTTAACTTCTTTGTTAAATAGTTTGAACTAAAACTCTTGGTAAAATTCATTCAAAGGCGTTTGAACATAGCGCTTCAAAGTATATGAAAAGCAAATTATATACACATCTAGTTGTGTTTGAACAACTTAAACTATGTTAATATTTAATGTGAAGATAATTAGAAACGTCCTTCATTACATTGATATTTACGTTCAAAGCTTTGTTGTAATGAAACAGGAGAGCAAATAGAATTAGCGGCGTGACAACATTAATCCCGCTAACAAACAAACGAGAGTGTAGATAGGCGCGCTGCGTAACAAATAGGGAACCTGGCATACAATCTCCGAGCAAATTTTAAGCCCGCAGGGACCCGGCCGGGAGTAATGCACGTGTACATAAGACCAGTTTTACAGACAAGACGAAAATTGGCAGAGCTTGAGATAAAGCGTAATACGATTTTTCAAGAGTGAATTATTTAACAGAGCACTCGGAGTTCTTATTTTTGTTAACCTGGTGATTTTTATTAATACATTCCAACGTATTTTATTTGATGAGACTTAGTGAAAAAATCGCCAGGAGTGAATTTGTTTCTGTTCAAATTCTTCTTTCAATTATAATATGTTGATCGAACAATACTAATTAAATGTATTACAATCAAACAACAATCCTAATTAGTTAGTAACGGGTATTTATTCGGATGGGATGATTATTTTTGTACATAACATTAATTAGAGAATCAGTCGAGGCATAGATCCTATTTATTTTTTGTATTAATTATGCCGTTCATGGGAACTACATAGTTACGATAATTAAGGGACACGGTTTTTCCTAATCAAATCAATAAGAACATTATCTGATGCAATCTTACTAATATTATAAATACAAAAGTTTAGATAGATGGATGGATGGATGTTTGTAAGAGTTTGTAGCCTAAACGGCTGAACTGTACTCGATGAAATTTGGCATAGGTGTAGGATATTCTGTAAGAACACATAGGCTTCATGCTTTTGTTTTTTTTTTTAATTCCGGGCGGATGGAGTAGCGGGAGAAAGCTAGTAGAAGATAAATCAAACGCCTACTTGCAGAACTGAATTAGGATTTCTCAAGAGTGTACCTACTGTTATTTTTTGGAGTCTTAGCTTTTGGAAAAACATCGATTTTTTTATCAACATCCCAAAAGGAGGTTATCAATTCTGTATTTTAGAAATGTTCAAATTAGCTCTATTGTTATGAATATCTTTGAACTGGTGTGTACCTGAGATGAGCAGTTCTATTTTCCTCCAAAGTAAATCCCTTGTGTAAGATAAAAGAGGGGTCCTATTCTCAGAGCGTTGGAGAAATAATTAATACGCTAGATTAATACAAGGGAAGACACCTATCATCTATCCAAAGCACGTCCCGACCATTTAATTTCTCGAGCGTCCATTATAACCAAGGGTGACTTTATGTTGCATCTCATGCGCTATAGAAAGCAATAACTGTTTATAGTCACTGCGGTGATAAACTTAGTAGACGTTGTCCTTGGACAAAGGATTTCTACCGGCCAATGAACATTTAGGGTTGTTATTACCATGAAATTGTCTATAAACAATATTTATTGGAATACGAATCTCTACATTAAGTAAATAAATTGGAAAATATAAATTATCATCTACATTCACGATCTTTGATAAATTTGACTTTAATAGATAAAGGCAACCTTTAGTTGTTAATTGTTTTATAAAAATTAAAGGATATAATATTGTACTTTGCAGCAGAAGTGCGTGAAAGATCACAATAAACACTTCAAAGTGTAAACGAGCAATCGATTTGAGAAACGAAGTTTGAAGCGATAAAAACCCTGCCTACTTCTAGTTTCGTGTTGTGCGTCACGCGAGCGGCCGCGTTCCAAAAAGTTTTTAGTCTTGACAGCCCTGACTGAACCAATTTAATGCTGTAAATCCACCGGGTACACTTACCTCCCTTCCAACTCATGCGATATTGCGTTTTTTTTCTAAACCGCAGCCAAGGGGCGGCGTAATCTTTTCGTGTAGTCACGGAAATATTTCAAAAGTACGATAACTAAGAAATGAAAGTACTCACAATTTCGAAATGTTTTCTTGAATCTATAATAATGAGCTCACCTTTGGTCTTATCGCATCGCATTAATTACATTGAGAAGATTGAGAAGAAATTGATATAGTGATAGATGGATACATGGAATTGATTCTACGTACGGCGTTTCTTTACACAAATTCTATAGATAAACTCGTCGTGTCCGTTTGTGTTAACAACCTTAATTGAATGTCATTTTGACAGAAAGTGATAAAGTTGGTAATATTTCAATAAGTCGGAGTAATGCTTGTGTAGTTGTTCTTATGTAAGTCGACAAAGATAGTAATGTCCTATTATGTTTACTTGTAAATTTTATCTTCATTATTTTGATACCGAGGGTATAGGTTATATGGTGACATCGCTGAATACGTTGTAACAACATTTGTCGCTGTCGATTCTTTTTAGTCATCAAATTAATTATAGAAAATGATTTAATAACGCATGATAAGGCTGTATTCAATTTTGTCTCATGATTTTCGATTCAAGATTTATTCAATTTTGAATACGTCATTCTTTGAAATGATCTTATCACCTTGACAAGATTAGTATGGGTCGTATTATATAATCCTAGACTAAAAAAGACTTTATATTCGACTAACTGTTGCTCGCGTCTTCACACGCGTGAAGTTGAAAAATATAGCCTATGCTACTCACATATTGATTACCTTTCTAACGGTGAAAAAATTTTAAAAATAGGTTTAGTAGTTTTTGAATTATTCAATACATACAAAAATACAAATCTTTCCTCTTTATAATAACTACTAGTATCGATGTAGATTACTATAGATTAAAGAAAAGCAAATTAGAGGAAAGCATTTCAATTCTAGTTTAATACATCTATTAAGAATAATTGCGACTGAATTATTTCAAATTACATCAGTAACTGTTTTATTTCCATTTATCCCCTTGTTGTCTTAAGTCTAACATTTATTTAACAAATAACAATTCTTAATAAATTGGCAACAGAGGCTTGCACAAGTTTCGTTAACATATCACATCGCTCCCAAGAGAGTCCCAGACAATGTATTTGTTTTTCTGTTAAAACCATAACAAATTTCTAGATTACTCACATGAGGGAGGCCGGGCCTCCCCTTAATATCTCACTTTTCTCTATTTATTGCGCTCTACCCTCGCCTAAGTTATCGAAAATATAATCCCTCTTCCGCGGGGAAACTTCTACAGCTGATTACTACTTGGCTTTGATAAGATTCGGTTATATTTGTATGGACATGACTCTCGAGAAACCATTATTAGCAAAACATTATTCTAAATATGAAATCTTGAGATCAAGGATTTCACTACAAATGTTTAACAATTTTCAGTAGATATAAGTGTAATGTATGCTTAATTAGTCCTGAATGTGAATCGAAGTCGATTTAATCATCGATAAGTTTTAACACTTTTCAAAATTGCAGTAAACTTAGTACAATTGTGAAACACAAATTACATAATCAATAAAAGAGCGTATCCTCATTATGCTCAACGGCGACTTATCAGGGGCTATTTTCGAAGTTCCGAATGCGGATAGAAGAATAAAATCCAAGCGTAATCCCCGCGAGATTAATATTATTTTATCGCCAACAATAAATAACGAGAGAAATTCAATAGACGAACGGTAAGCGGAATTATAAGTTTTTTGACACACTAGTGCAAAACTTTGCCGGATTCAATCTTGCGGGGATTTGCTGGAATTGCTTTATATTCCATCCCTCAGGAGGCCGTCGCTGGTTACTCGAATAAGGCGAGTGTGTAGACATGATATGTTGTTAAAACTATGAAAATTTTGAACTCAATAAAAAAACGATTTAGTTTTTTCCTACTTATTGTTTATTTTCTTATTATATATTTACGACATAAAATGCAACAAAACATACAAAAGCATTTAAATCCAGATATCTTTTTCTCCTTTGTATTATTTAACTCTTTTTTTATTCAAAGTCGTTGTAATGATAATGCAAGAATATTTATTCTATCATCAACTTTTTGTGATGTAAAATTACCAAATAAATTTAGTAAACCGATAAAGGATAGTTGGCAAAAGTTAAATCTCAATAGAATGTCTCACTGGAGTACAATTTGCCGTACAAATGAGGTATATTACTGTACTCTCCGACTTTTTCACATTTCCAATGAAGCGTAAGGGTTAGTGGACTATAAATAAAATTAGACTTCAATAGTAACAAAATATTATAGCGAAAGGGTTTCCACTCATTGGTCCGTTAGCAGATTTATTATTTGCTTGTCCACGCGTTCAAACTGCTCCCGTATTACCAATTCGTTGTGTAATGTCATGGAAAATTCAATATGATTAATTATTTTGTGTGTTTTAGATTTGATGATTGATTGTCGCGTTGTTTTGTTTTCATGAATTATCTCTCGGTTATCGTGGATCATTTATTTTGTATATCAATAGGATATGTTACATTGTTTCGTTATTATTACTAGCTTTCGCCCGCGACTCCATTCGCGTGAAATTAAAAAATAATGTTAAACATAGCCAATGGTACTGACAACGAAACTAAAACTAAAAAGCTCACTCTCTGAAGCTCTTTACTCACTGAAAACTAAAAAGCTATTTTTAATGGTGAAAGAATTTTTTATATCGGCCCCAGTAGTTTTTGAGTTATTTCATTACATTAAAAAAATTTCCTCTTTATAATTTATTTATTTTAATTAGCCTTATCAACATAATTACATGAATATTGATTTCTTTCTTGCATTAGTAATCCACACATGGCATCATATAACTACAATTGTAGATAAACACATCTTGCTTCATACTTACAAGCATTATATGCAACAGTGGTAATGCCCGCTTTAACATCTTAGCACGAATAGGCCGGCACGCCCGGTGTAATACCACGACCACACAGAAGACAGGCGTGAAATGGAAACAATTCCGTGTTTCGTCTAATGAGTGTGGTGACAGAGGCCTAATTTAAGTCCCTCTCTCTTTACCACCCTTTTCTTATAAGGAGAGGTTGGAAAGAGGAAGTGGATTTGACAGTGGAGGAGATGCATAGGAGGGGGAAATATTCTCTTTATGTGCGTCTCCTTCTCCGTCGGATAAGGGTAGGCAACGCATCTGCAATTGCGGATGTCTATGGACAGCGGTCGCTTCGCCATTTTGGCGTTTTCAGGTGGCCGCTTGCTCGTTTGCCACCTTATGTTATATAAAAAAAAATAATAGTTATTAGTATAGATACAGACTTATATAAACAAAAAAATAGTATACGAATAACGTGGTAACGTGTATAAATGTGCTAAGATAAGAGATATACATTTATGTTGAATTCTAAGGCTTCGTTTGTAAAAGACTTTATTATGATTAATTGGCAATTTTCACGTGCGTCTTCGCCCGAGGCCGTTGTTGTTAGATTGAGTAATAATTCAGGAGACACGGTATTACTTATTCTATTACTGAAATGGCCTTGTGTAAGTGATACATTTGAATTGATAACAAAGAAATGTTCAATTTCTAAGATAATAAGAAATTTATTTTTTAGAAATCGACATTCGATTACTAGACTATGATGCATTTTTTTAAAAAGAAAAAAGCGGCAAGAACAACGAGGTGATTATCCACACGCATGGACATCCTCAACACTAGAGTACAGAAATACAGATGAGTTGCCGGCTTTCGAGAAATAATAGGCTCACTTCTTGAAAGACCCTATGTAGTATTGGTTTGGAAATACCGCCGAGAACAGACCTTTCCACGAAGACACTTGGCGAGGTAGAAACTTTGCTACTTTGTCCGTGTTTTTTATATTGTGTGTTGTCCTAATAAATGGATTATCAGTAAACATTGAACACAATAAACATATCCGACATTATATTTGGTTACTAGCCGGAAATGATCCGCCTATAGTTTGTATTTTACATTACATTTATAATTTACATGGATGAATAACCGATATGTGTTCGGAACACAATAGAATTGTTGCATTAACACATTTAATATGAATTATGACGAAAATTTACAGCGTATGAGGTTACTGAATATAATTGGCTTGAAAATAACGTTGGTTATTATATCTAGAAAGTAATATTTATTATAATTTTAAAAGGGTTCAGTAAAGTCAGAAAAACGTAAAATTAATACCTACTTAACCATAGCAAATAATCTAAAAACAACAGCTACTTTGTAAAATGATAAAATAAATACTAAAATTGTATAAAGAGTTAACTAAATAAAACAAATACAGAAGTGAAAAGAACCATTTTTTTCTTCTTTTAAACTGAATTCGTTTCAGGTTACTATTTGTTAAACAAAACAACACTCACGTGTTGAGCGAATTGTAATTTCGTATGCAAGCACTCGTCGAAGTACAATGTAGGCGAGCTTTTATAATTCTAGGCAACTTGCAGATTTCCCACAGGACATCTAAAATATTTGCAAGCACGCTTCGGAACGTTAAACTGGCTTAAAGTATGTAAAATTAATTTTCATAAACTATGTTCGAAGTTTCTTTTCTAAAAATCTAATTATACTTCGAAATTTCCGGGGAGTCCGTTCCTACACAGTCACCTAGTGATAGTTACAGAGCTGCTAAATCCTATCCAACCCAGCCACAAGCATGGAGTTGTGACCCATGCCCGGTTCCTCAATGCTTTGGGCACAAACCCACTGAGATGTCATGATTCTCGGCTTAATGCTGCAGCAACCTAAGGCTCAATTGTCTTAATTTTAGTGTTTTTATAAATCGTAAATGACATTAATTTTTTTTAATGTTTTTTTTTAATCGATGTGCAAAAGTAAAGTTATGTAAGGCTATTCACCCCGCATACGGCACTTATAAATATGACATGCACCCTCACGAAGACAAATTATTTCATTTCCCTGTCCAAAGGGACTCCATACGTGACTGCGAGCACCCATCAATTGTATGAGGCGGGAATGTAACGTGGTAATTTATTACCGCGATGGTAATGGTAATAAGCCATCGTTTAACTGTCTGGTACTTAGGTGATAAATATATTTTAATATCAACGTAATGCAGACAGAATGTTCGACTTAGTTTTATTCTGGTTCATTTTCGAGACGATGAAATTCGAAATGAAATACGACGCATGATATTCGGCTTGGGAAATTCACGCTTTAAAATTCATCAAATGTAGCCAATACATAAGAAAAATCCAGTTTGTTTATCTTGATTAACTAATAATGTAAAAGACAATTTTCTTTTTATTCCTCTAAAAACCTAATATTGAGAAAATAAACTTATAAACACCACGCTAAGATTGTCAGTCTCAATTTTATTCCATTTTTTTACCTGCAAAATTAGTTCATCCCGAGCAGCCTTTCAATGTCAACAGAATTTATGTAACCTTCAGTCACCTAATAAGCCCACGTTCACGCAAAATTGTTTCCTCCCGCTCCACTTTGTCATAGTCAACGTGAAAACGTCCAGGAAAATTGGCCCAGAGTTTAAGCGGCCATAATTAGGACTGGCTAATGTCCCGGAAAAACAATTTTCATAAAACATCTCATTTCTTGCGGGTCCGCATAAAAAGAAATAAGACACTAAATAAACGTCTACTTTCACGGGTGGCTTCACTTTTATTCGGTCGACGCGACGAAAAATGCACAGTTATCCCGTTGTGTCGGGATGGCATACCGTTTTGCGTGAAAGAACGATTTGCTTAAAGCGTGGACGCGAATTAAAATGGCTGGGGGGGCGCGTACCCGCGATATTGCAATTCGGCTGTGCGTTACATATTAATTTACACTTCCATCACCTCTTATTACTTTGGAATAAAGTACATATTTAAAAAGCTGATATTCCTCGTAAATTTGCAACCATTGCAGCGCATACATTTTGAATCAAATAAAACGTTTTGCGGCGAACATCGCTTGACGTGCATTTGATCGTGAAATCTGCTGAAGAATTTTTAATTTTCCCTTTATTATACGACACATTGAATCTAGACTGTAGGCCCATCATGTGGAGGCCCTAGACTAGTCTTTTGAAAAGAAATGACAAGAATAGTGTAACGAGAAAAGGGTTAGAGAGAAAGAGCAGAATTGTGAGTGATTTTAACTCATATTATATTACGATTAGCCGCTATATTGATCTATTTATCCCAAATGTATTTCTAGAAACCGCCAGAAATGGGATGCGACTAAAATATTCACATAAAAGTTTATATTAAAATGTAGAATATGTGCTTGATTATAGTCTGAATGTGATCGCTTTTTAAATATCATTCCTACATTTCTACACATTTTGTAGAATTAAAAACGGTAAGTGTTAGCATGACATAGATTTTAACTTTCACATTGTCTTCATATTATTTTAAAAATAGTATTCTGTTAAAAGAGCTGTCTTTTATTACAAGTCACAGTGTCGAATACGGCTTTGGAATGCTTTTCGTTGCCTTTTCATAACATTTGTTGGCACAATTCCATAACTATGTTTAAAAGTGTATTTAAAATTGTTTGTTATTTTTCATAAAGTACACCCAAAGTAATAAAATCATGTTTGCGAAACATTCTTAGCATCTCGATTATTTTACGACGTATAACCTACCAGTTAATAAAGTACGGTAAACTTATTGCGATAAACTTTAGGGTCTGTCCTACTACTGGCTGACGACACTGTCAGATAAAGCAATAAAATCCAATAATTCCATCAAATATTTTACACGTTCGATTGTTATCAGACAATTTACAATATGGTGGGACAGGTCCATAGTGTCTTAATATATCGGTGGAACATTGTGACATATCGACTAGTATACGACTAATACTACGTACTAAGTCACCCCTACTGGTTACAAAACAATTGGCACTTAAATTGGTCAAACAAATGGTCAATACTCACGGCATACTAGCAATCATTGTTGCGTGCATCCGTTACGATACGAAAAACGTACTTTATCTCCCGAAAGTTATTAAGATAAGCCGTCACGGATAAACCTCGTTTGTCTTATTGAGTGGAAAGGATAAATAAGGTACTTCCCAATATTACCAGTACAGCTAATAGCTCCAGATTATAAAAGTAATAAGTGAAATTAACTGTACCATTCTTATGCAGGCGCGAGATAAATTCAATTGATATGTTGGTTTGAAGAATTAAATTACGTTATCATTTATCAGAGTGTATTTTATCTACTGGTCTATAATAAATCTATCTAAATGTAATGAAAAGGTTGCATATTTTTAATAGTACAAACGAGTGTGCGGCCACCTGAATTCTCCGCAATAGGGAAGCGATACCATCCAACAGACATCCGCAATTGCAGACGCGTTGCCCACACTTAATCGATGAAGATGGGGACGCATGTAAAGAGGATATTTACTCTTCCTATGCGTCTACTGGAGGACGATGGACCGTCAAATCCGCTTTCTCTTTCCTTTCCTTATAAAAATGGGATAGAAAGAGAAAGGGACTACAATTGGTTCTCCGACAGAAACAATAACAACCGCCTGCCGGACCACGTCAAATGTGGCTACCAGCCTCGTGTCATTTAAAAATAAACTTAGGTCATGGCTAATACGAAGAATTTTTGCTTCCATGATTGTTTTATGTACCCAATTCTTATTCAGTCATTTTTAATATATGTAAAGTTTTTTATTTTTTTAAAAAAATTATGACTTGTAATTCGATTACCAATAAAATATTTGTATTTGTATTTGTATTTGTAACATGTACCATTGTATTGGCTTGTAACATTAACATACAATAACTTTTATTGAGAAATATGAAAAAAACTTTTTCAGTGTAAATTAAAATTAAAAAGAGGCCTTTTAAGAAGTAAATAATTAAAATAATAAATAACTTCGAACCTAACTTAGTTCTGTGCAATTTAAAAGATCGTAACGAACGCGCGCGTGACTAACACTGAAATATTCAACTGTCACGATTGAGCACGCTGCATGTGACGGCAGTCCAAATTGCAGGCGACGTTTAGTCATGCCCGGTACCCTCGGCTTGTATACGAACTGTTACTCTAGTGCATGTTCATACTGGGGTACTGTAGACTGGCAGACTACGTGCTATAACTGTACAAGCCAGTGACGTAATATATAGTCAATAGGTCAACTTATTCCACAAAACTAAAATTGTCCTACATGCTTACTTTACAAAAAGAAATATAATTTTCATATCAAAAGATTACGTAATTTGAGATAGATTATTGTAACAATTAAGACAAAAGTATGTGTCAATGAAAAAGAGCAATTTTATATAAGTCCAGTATGTCTAAATAAAATATGAATAAACCAAGCAAAGTCCTTTATCAGGAGTCCACCTGTCTGAACACACCCCATATACAGCTTTTGCAAAATAAATTACGCAAACAATTAAATATCGGCAATAATGTGAACATGGGGTGCGACAATTTGTCTAGACCGGTCTGAAGGGTAACGCCACTGTTATACAGGATGTTTCCGAGTTTCGCATTACTAATTTTATATTTTTAAACAACAGGACAAGGAAGAGATGAAGAGTTACATTGATATTGTCATTACGATTATAATATTTTAAATCTATACTAATATTATAAAGGGGAAAGATTTAAATTTTTGGATTTTTGCATGTATTGAAATATCTCTAAAACTACTAGACCGATATTAAAAAAAGCTACGCTCAGTAACATAGACATATCTTTTTATATTTGTTAATTCCACGAAGACGAAGTCGCGAGCAACAGCTAATAAATAACGATACTCGAATGATATTTGACATCATGTGAAAAAAATATGATACTAAGAATTTCATTAATCATTACCGCTGCATATAAACAGTGGTAAAAATGGTTACTTCCTCCGAAACTATGGTTACATATTGCTGATGTAACCGTAATTTTTAAATTACAAATTATAACCCCCCTGTATAATCGTGTCCTCTCGTAAACGCAACGCGTAGTTAATGTAATTATGAGGCCGAAGCGTAAACGCTCCTGACTTTGTACGATTAAGGAATTGTCTCTGACCCAGAGGTTACGAACAATTTAAAAGAGTGTTTTCCTCTGAAATATCTCTCTAGGTTTCCACAATGTCGTTGCCTTAGAAAGCAAGTTAAACCGTTTACAATGAATCCTGACCCTTATACTCGTATTATCCCTTATCCTTTATTATCTACAATACAAAATGGAACATAGAGAATACTTATTATTTTGATTTTATATGTTAACTAACTTTCGCCCGCGATTCCGTCTTGTTAAATTAAAAAGAAAACACAAGTAAGTAGCCTGTTTCTTCTGTCAGACTATCCTCTACATCTATGCTAAATTTCAACGCGATCCGTTCAGCAGTTAAGGCTACACACTCTCACAAACATCCATCCATTTAAAAATTCGTATTAATTTTAGTATGAAGTATGATGACAGTATTTAATATTTGAAACAATTTATTCGTGATAAAGTTACATTACTTTTATTGTACGCTTAATCTAATATTACAATGACGTGAATAATTTTATCTACCCCGATAGAATTCAAAGATGTGTTAATTTTAGCCAAATGTTGTCAAGGGATGAATTTGATTAAATGTGAAATGCCTATACCAATTGGTAACTTTAATGAAACTCAACCCCTAAGTCAATGAATGCACCCCATTTTAATCTCGAATCACCAACAACTAACAATGCCTATACATGTATTTATATTTGTATATTTCTATACATACAAAACAAAAATATAAATTACTACTTTTCTTTACGTAACTATTTACTAAATTTAATCTAAACGCAATCGGAGGTAAAGATATCACTGATTTTGTGGTTAAATTGATCCTTGCAAATTATTAATAAATACGATTTCTACATAAAGTCATTAAGCGCCGGCGCACACTTTTGACAAAACCATCGCACAACTGTTGTGCGATTGTCGATTGATTCGCAGCAATTTTTTTAAATCAATAGTTTAGTTGCACAACTATGAATCGAGTAGTGTGCGCACCTCCATATGAGCTCAGAATCAAAGCGCGACTAAACAGTTGTGCTATAGTTTAGCCATAGGTCTTCGCGCACTCTAAGTATATATAGTTATATTTTTTTTATATAATGTAAGGCGGCAAACGACCAAGCGGCCACCTGAATCCACCGAAATGGAAAGCGACCGCTGTCCATAAACATCCACAATCGCAGATTCGTTGCCTACCCTTAATTGACGGAGGAGGAGACGCACATAAAGAGGACATTTCGCCTTCCTATGCGTGTCCTCCACCGTCAAATCCACTTTTCGTTCCCATTCTTTCCTCTTAAGAAAAGTGTGTAAAGGGAAAGGGACTAAAATTAAGCCTCCAGCACCACACTCATCAGACGTAACGCGGAATTGCTTCCATTTCACGCCTGTTTTTTGTGTGGTCGTGGTATTACACCGGGCGAGCCGACCTATTCGTGCGAGGTGTTAAATCGGGCTCTACCACTGTTAAAAATATACTGTTAAAAATTAATTATAAGGCATTAATATTATAAGTAATTAACAAAAGGTACGATTGCAGAACAGAAGGTGTATTTAGCACTGTTATGTGTTCGCATTAATGGTTTCCCTGCAGTGGGCAATTACTTACAGAAATAGACCAATTAATAACTGGTGGGTCTTAACCGCCGACTATGCTTGCCGAATGCGATACTGCCTCTAGTTACTAAATTACGAGGTTATAGTTTCCTTCTATAATACACGGAAATGCACGTATACATTAAAATATTTATAATTTATTGAATGGTCAAATGTTTTCAATATCCGGAACTACTCATTAAGAGAACTTAATAATGTTTATTTTGTTTACGACCAAGCTTTTATATGACTTATCAATAAGGCGTAAATTATGAATATTATAAATGCGAAAGTTTAGATGTATTATGATGGATGTTTCTTAGAATTTTTAGCCTAAACAGTTGAACAAATCTCGATAAAATTTGACATAGATGTATAGTATAGTATGGCAGAACACATCGGCTACTCAAATTCTTTTTTTTAATGCACGCGGACGGTTAGTACTCGTGCTTCGATAAGTGATACTGGTCATTGAATTATCAACTCTTACCTTCTGAAAAAAAAAATCAAAGATTCATTATCACACCTAGTGCAATTAAAACAGGGTTTGTAATAATTATTAATCAACGTTACACACGTTCAAAACATTCGAAAATTAATTTAATTGACGCTTCAAATACATCTGTGAGTTAAGGTGCCGTACCGCCCCGGGCCATGCCACGTGACGTTGCTGCGACAGATTTCATGCCACCCTTTCCTCTCCTTATTACATTAGTTTAGTTATTGAACGTTTGGAGTCGAATAAAAAAAATCGAACACTGAAATTGCATTTCTTGATCGTTTTCAATTTGACTTGTTTTCAACAATCGAAGGATTACGTTATAAGGTGCTAAACTGTACAATTAACGCTAAATCTCTTGTTTTTAGATAGAATTTTAAAATGTCAGAAACAATAATACAATTGCATTCAATAGTACTAAATAGGACAATAATATCTTTTAAATGTAATATCGATAAAAAAACTAAAGACATAGAAACCTACGAATTCATATAGAGATAAAGTATTTTCTACGATTGATGTTTCATAAAACTTTAGCCTAGTAGCAGGCGCTCACCTGTGACTAAACTATCGCACAGATGTGCGATTGTCTATTGTTTCGCAGCCAATTTAACAGTTTAGTTGCACTAAAAATGAAGTAGTTTGCGCATCTCTACCTAAGTTCATAGGAATCAAAGCGCGACAAAACAGTTGTGCGATAGTTTATTTAAAAGTGTTGCGCACACTAACTCTATATAAATAATGAGTGCGGGAATCGACGCAATAAGATGAATTAGATGCGTAGTTCTCACTCCGAGCGTGTGTCACATTCGAGAGAAAGATGATAATTTTATGCAATCCTGATCTCAGATAAGACCATAGGAGGGTGCGGAGGCCTAGATAGGCCGCTTTATTTTAATGCAAACCGACAACAAATAACGAATAAATATTCCCTTTTTTTATTGTTGAATTTTGACGCGACGAACGTTTTGATTTAGGGTGAGACGAGAGGGGTTGCGCGCGACGAATTGTGGTCGAGATTATTTGGGATAGGACAGAGATTTATATTATACTGTCAGAAATTCGAGTAGTATCAGATTTCATCAATATTTGTTGTGCTATTGCTATGACAAGAATTTGTGTGAGTTTGGGAATATTATGGCAACATTAACATAAGACAACATTTCTTATTGATATTTATTTTTAAGGTATCAATTGTGGAGTCTATTTACATCACTTATTCTTTGGCATTTGTTTCGTCAATTAAAAATATGTTTGTCACAAGTTTATCAGTGGTAGAGCCCGCCTTAACATCTTCGCACATGAATCGGCTAGTCCGCAGATGTGAATAATTCCGGGAGTTCTGCGTTTCATCTGATGAGTGTGGTCCCGAAGGCCCAACTTTAGTCTCTTTTCCTTCCCATCATTTTTCTTATAAGAAAAGGATAGGAAGGGAACGTGGATTTGACGGTGGAGGAGACGCATAGAAGGGGAAATATCGTGTTAATGTACGTTTCCTCCTAGTTGATTGAGGGTAGGCAACGCATCCACTATTTCGAATGTCTATGGGCAGTTGCTTCGCCATTTCGGCGGATTCAGGTGGCCGTTTGCTCGTTTGTTACCTTATGATAAAAAAAAAACAGAGTAAATTTATTCAATATCAAAAGGTCAAGTCTCCTCTTTTCCAATATATTTTGAAGGAAATATCCAACACGTGTTACAGATAGCTTCAAACTTTAAGACTGCTCTCCCTAAATCGGGCTATAAAAACAATCAGCTCCGATTCTTGGCCGCGTATTGAGGAAATAAGAAACAGACGCTCGACCCCATGCACTGAGGGATCCCTGAAAGTTCACTTTTTATAGGGGACCAGAAATTATGTTCGGGTGATATATGGCGACACTTCTGTCCGTAGAATTTAAACGTCCCGTTGTCGTAACGGTTACTTACAGTGTCGAGGAAGGGCGTGAGTTCGACCCTTAATAAATTTAGCATGAAGGATTGGATTGCTGAAAAATTACTACGAAAAACGGTTTGTTTATTTGAACTTTTCCCTTTATGAATTTTGCCTTCTTCATCCGACGATTTGTTTAGGGTCGTTTCTCTGAAACAAAATACGTGATAAAAAATATAAGAACAACAATATTTAAATGTGCTCCAGTAAAAATGCTCTTGTGAAAATCAGAAAATTGTAATTTAAAACATATTTAAACACAAATAATTCTAGATAACGTGATAAAGGGTGATCTTTTATAGATATTGAACTGAATGGAAAATAAAACAATAATGGCAAAGTTTATCGGCTATATTGTTCCGACTTGGTAGATGTGATGATAACGGTTGCACGACTGATTCCATTCCCTCATCGTTGTGACCTCAACCTTTCTAAAGCGTTGCAACCAGGGCATAAGATCTTATATATTTTTCTTATCACTGTAAGCAATGAAGATTACCATTGAAATTGTAAAAATCTTTCACTGTTAGAAAGGTAATTTATCTGTAACATAGACTATATTTAATTTAAGTTTTTTTTTAATTTCAAGTGAACGAAGTCAAGAGCAACAGCTAGTATATAAAATATTAAATTAATAAAACCAGTGATGAGGTCATTTGTCCTTCGTTTAAAATATTTTATAGGATTGTAATAAGGAAATATATCGCAAAATTCTTGTTCTGATTAAAGAAATACGAGTATAATCCAACTCTCTCGGGTTACAGCTGAAATGGCTTGGGATTGTTTTCAGGTCAGAAAAATATTAGTTGATAAGTGAATGTTTAGTGACACGGAAATTTCATGTCGTTGCTCCGAGAACAATATTTAATATTATATTTATATCAATTATGTTAATGTAATAGCTTCTAACTGTAATTTAATGTAAATCCGAGAATACTAAGAAGTAATCTTTATTACTCTATTTTTTAAAGGAGGAAAGAAATACAAAGTTTTGAGACGTTTAAGGCGATGTAACATAATGAAATAGACGTTAGAAATCTGAAGTCTTAGTTACAAACGTAAATGTAGGTACATAATTGATTTCATTATAATAACGCTGTATACAATAATGAAAAATACACGTGGTCCTTATTTCTATTCGAGGCTTTTAGCTGCGCAAATTTTCTAATCCCGCGTTATACTTTGTCCGCTGGCGGCACGCGTTGCTTCGCCTCGGGCATTTCTGTGAAAGCCCAACTAATGCAAAACTCCTGCCTGTCCATTTGTCGAACGTCCCCGTAATAAAGAAATTCAATTTAAAAAGAGGGCTGATTTTTGTAGACATTTCATTTTATAATGCCATTTCAAATTTTATGGTCACAATGTTTACATTCATAAGCCCTCAACGGTCCTCTGATGTGTGTATTAAAGATAAAATAAAACGTGCTATATTGCAACATCTCTTAGCAGTCGACTGGCAGGAGATGGCGCAGCATTGTCGGCGCTGGCGGCAGGCATTTCCTTGATTCAGAGGCTAAGACCCAACTTGGGTCGCTGCGCCAACGAAAAAGTAAATATATTGGAACATTCAATCCACCAGAACTTAATCAATATTTGTTCTAATATCTTTAAGAGACTATTTACTGTATAGAAAACTAGCTTTCGCCTGCGACTTCGTCCGCGTGGAATTTAAAAAAAAAGTGTTCTTTATATGTGTGCCTATGTGTTCTTTCAGACTATCCTCTACATATCTACCAAATTTAATGGAAATCCGTTCAGCCGTTTTACGAGTCAATTGTCAGACTCATGTGTTCTCTAACTACCCCAAAAAGTGAGTTTGAAGAACAGTTGTTACAAGAATTGATTTTTTCACATTTCATTATGCTTACGTTCTTCAACATCCCTCTTAGCGCTGACTTAACTAAGTTTAACTGTAGAAACATGTCCCATCTTCACGAAATATATGTAAATTGGTATAAGTAATAAATTGCATATATTTATCTGGTAATGGGGCTCTAACGCGTAGGGTGGGGCTGTGTAATGAAGGGGACCGACTGGATGAATTTGTCCCATAATCTTTAACAGTAAGTGTTTCTTTTATTTTTAAGGTAATAATAGAAAATATATTCTCTCCGTTAATACATCTTTAGTTTGATACTAGTAGACTGCCTAAGTCAGCCTTTGATTATTGGCTGATTTTAAAACGGTAAAAAATTATAAATGCTTGATTTAGAAGATACTTATTATTATTAGTATTCGACTGTGCGGATGTAAAAGGAGCATATTTGTTAAGCATCTTGGATAGGCAATATCCGCTATCTTGGATATGCCCTTGTGAGAATTATACTCCAATCACCTGCACGCAACATTCAAACCCCTTAATTAATGTCATTTATGTTACTGAGGGCCAATATAGAGATTACTTATTTAAGTTAAAGAGATTGCGTATTTTAAGTTGTAGAGCTTTTGGGCTCTGATGGGAAGAAAACATAATATATTTTGAAGTTATAGAGGTTTTTAAGTTACCCAATAAAAAAAAAGTGTAATCACGTTGATAAGTCAATGACTACATTTCAAAATAGTTTGTATGTAGTCTGTAGGAATTTTAGTATAAGTCACTTGAAAATTTGTCAAATAACCACCGTACGCTAACATCACAATATAAAAGGGTTGACGTTTGTTCAAGCTAGTATGTATTTTGAAACACTGTTCACTTTTTATAAAAAGGCCTTTATGTCGCGTTTGTTTTAAAGTCTGACCAAATGCTTCCTTTCATACTAATGTAATAACAATAAAATCTCCAGTCACAACAAAACAACTATCAGTACATTTAATCTCCCGAACTCTACCGACGTAATACACAAAATTAACCGGCTTTGCGACATGCGGGCGCACTCAAACGTATCTGCAGTCATTATCGAACGTTCAGTGGGGGAGACAGATTTGATAAAATACCTCGATAGACATCGAAACAACGATAAGGGATAGTGCTCCACAATCTCCGTACACCGCACATTGACAACTGAGCTTATTCTGTAATGTAGCGGCTTGTAACAAATTACAAATGCATCCGGTAACAGATATACCTACATACCTACGTATTATTACGATGCGACAAGTCCGAGAAATTAGAATACAAGCAATCAGTTAAATGGATACTTTTTTTTCTGACTTAACAGTGAAAAAATATGGTAATCCATGGCCAGAACAGTCATATGCATAAGCTACCGACTATTTTTTTTTATATTGATTTATTTATTTTATTACAGAAGAAAGACGCAAGAGAAAGGAAACCGGAAAAAAGTCCTCATATGTCAGTATTAATTTAATATTAAAAATGCGTACTAACCCATATCTAAAATAAATAAGAGCCGAGTTATTTAGACAACGAAGTGTTCATGTTTTAAAATGTTCATGAATTCTTGTAATGTCCAATATTGTGATTAAAATATGACAACATCCACTTTATACGTACTTAGGTTTTTGTTCACAATATTTCAAAGCGGCAGCTGTCGATATTGACGGATATGAGATTGGAGTGAAGAGGCTAATATGCCTAATGTGTCAAATAAAACAAGATTCCCTCGCTTGTGGGGGTCCAATTTAGTTGCAGCGCGACTCAAATACAAAAAGGGGGCCCTTGATCTTTGTTCCACGCTTTTGATGGTTTGTCAGTCTTGATTCGATTGGGGATTCGGTTAGAGGGTGACGAAAGTCGCTCGTCATATTTAGAAGTTTACCGGTGACTCTTTGTTTTATATCTCAGGGAAAAATACATTTTTTTTTCTATTTTCGATCACTTTTTTATCAATGAATTAGTAAATTTAGCTTCATCTTGTGAGAATTTGTTGTCATCCATCAATAAAATGTAGTTAACACCTATGTATTATATATTAGGAACTGTTTAGAACGCATGGCATATTCGTTACTCTGTGGTTTGCGGTAATGTAACTCGAGTTAGTAGAGATGTTGACTTTTAATTAGGTATGTTTACAAAGTATGTGTTCACGCATCGCAAATGGGTTTGCGCGTTCCTCTCCTTTACAGTCGAGTTTTAATAAAATTACTATGAAAATTTTAATTACTCTGGTCTTTGAATATGTTTGTATTTAAAATAAAAATATTTATATGTAAACTTTACACTACTAATTACAACCGAGGTGGTCGAGTTTTAATTGGTTTTACGTTTAAATTTTAATCAAATTCGTTGGTAAAAATGAAATATTGTGTGAATACGATAATCAAAACACGCATCAATTTAAGATCAATTCAAGCATAACAGACAGCTTTTCTAAATTTTAAGTAACCTTAGAATAGCAACTAAATATTTGTTAATAAAAGCATTTTACAACTTAGATCCCGTCGATTATAACTAAATTTTCGTTTACACTTCCCAAACGATTTTCAATTAAGCAATAATTTATTCAACGACAAATAAACGGGAGGGGTGAACCTCGCAACTAAATAACAGCTTTTATAAAGCCATCATTCCGTCGAAAAGGAAACGTAGAGCCGGAAACGTAGCGACACGCTTTCATTCGGCCTGTGGACAGTAATAATAATGATCAGTCTTCCTGTCGCCGCTGCGCACCATCGGAAGCTTTTGCCATTGATTTTTCCGCAAATAATACAGTGCGTATTCCAATTCGTTTTATTTGGCCCCTATTGTTTCGTCTATCGCCCCGGCTCCGATGTCGCATGGTTTTGAGTGCATTAGATCCGCTCGGATACACGACGTCGGTTTCCTGGACGTCGTTCGCCACGTGACTGCCGATATAAAAGACTTCACGCCCGATCGACGATAAAGTATAGATGTGAATGGTATTGCCCTGCGTGATATGAGGGTGATGCAATATAAATGCAATATATTTAATGTGTTTCTTAAAATGTGTATAAAATATTTATAATTCTATTTAAATTTATATATGATTTATCTCTTACTCAGTTCAGAGACGTCAAAAACACTTAATCAACTTTGACGTTCCATGCAAATCTGTTTCATTTTTTATCATGAGCTCTTTCGTACAACGTAATGTGATTAGGCGAGTCCTCTATCGAAGTACTCCCTTTGGAAGGGCGCTAAATAAGATACGACGTTTTCCGCCTTAGGCACCTTTGATAGTACCTTTTAAAGCTCTGTCACGAATTCCGAACCTCTCTTTTATTGGCCGCCATTATGATAATTACATTAAGGACCGTCCTGTCGATATTCCGTCTTTCGAATTTGTTCTGTTGTTACTGGAAGACGTTTGCCTGTTGAATATTGAACAGCTCATTTGCCAAAATCGCACCTATTGTGTACGTGACACTTTTTTCTTACAAATTCCTCACCCCGTATTGAGATACCCTCATTTCAAATTAAATTACATCAAATTAAAAACATTTCCAAGATGTTTTTGTTGTAATTAAATAAACCACCCGTGACTTGATGTTATTATCTTGCATCCAAATTACAGAGATTCTTAACCTGAAAGTATAACTACATTTATACTCGTATAAGAGCGCAGGCACACGTTTAACTAAACTATCATAGAACTGTTTAGTTGCGCTTTGATACCCATGACTTTATATAGAGGTGCACTTCTTCTCGATTTTAGTTGTGCAATTAAACAGTTGAATGAGCTGCGAAACAATGGACAATCGCACAACAGTTTTGCGACAGTTTAGTCAATGGTGTGCGCCCGCTCTAAGAATTTGCATTTAATTCTTCGACTTGTTCTATGTCACAGTAATAGCAATCAAAGCGACGTTTGAAATTGAAATTCCGCTTGCTCGCTCACAATAGTTCAAAACAGTTTTCCGTTCGCGGAATAAACAGCTTTTTATTTATTTAAAAACGAAAAAAGCTTTGTCGTTCCGTCGATTGTATTCATCCGTCAGTTGTTCCAGGCCTCAGTGTATTCAGCGAATAGTTTATTGTATGTCTGGATTTTTAAATGCTCACGAGAGCGTATATATTCATTTACTGATCTCTCTGTGTAACGTTTTTTTATCTGTTAGCGTTTGTAACATGGCTTTTAGTTTCTTTTTTTATAACAGCAACAGTTTTAATAAATCTTTGAAGTCGTATATTGATCGCTAAGTGAGACCTTCACTTGATTTTTCATACTTAATAATTGTGAAACTATAAAACCATCTTGTAATGAGGTACCTTAGAATAGAGATATAAACAAACGTAGTATTATGCCATCGTCAACATTCTTTAAATATAGTAACTGCGGCATAAGATGCATGAATGGCATCGGTACTCCAGAATTCCATTGTAAAGAGAATGCTTTATAAATGACTTTTATCAAAATAAGTACGAAATATAAAGTAAGATTTGAAGTAAATGATATATGAAAATAGTAAAATTAAATTAAAAGACTTATGCAGACGACTGCTATACTTATAGCTACACTTTAAACAATACATAGAGGAATAAACGTTAGGTAAGTATATCGAATTTGTAACAAATTTTGATAGTCTAAAAATAAATCATAATATTTATGAATAATCTTTTATACGCATAGAATGTATTGAAGTTCTTGGATCAAAATCTAAGGTCTCGTAATTAATCATACTTTAAACTACATCTATAGTTACATCATAAAACAAAGAGGACCATCTTAGTTTTGTTTTCCTTGTTCTTTTTGTTTGATTTACCCCATCGACGACTCGTTAATTTAATGTTTGCTGAAACATGCACGGTAGCCGGCCGACATCGTCTCGAAATTGGACAAAAAGGCTAAAAGGGCTCCTCAATCCCTTTAAAAGCGCTATTTTCTTTTTATATCCAATGAACCGTGAAAATGTGGGCGAGTATAGGCCCGGATTGAGTTAGCGCCATATTGGAGGCAAACTGAAACATCAATGAGAAAGAACAAAAATACTATGGAGTAGCAACGATTGAAATATTCATAATCCAATTTAGATAACAAAACAAACTGAAAACAACACAATGAATATTTTCAAATTGATTTGTTGAATCAATTTTGTTTCGTTGTGGAATTTGGTACTAGAGTTCAGTTTTAATTGGGACTAAAATATTATGTGATAAAATTTACAAGAGCTTCTAATCTATTAGCAGATTAATAATGAAGTATTTTCTAAACGGACTCAATTATATAATAATTTTCAAGACCACTTTCAAAACACGCCAAAAGTTTTTCCTTTGATCGTCTACAAGAAATTTCCCGAAGCATTATTTATCTCGTTTATTTTTGACGTAGAAAATTTAAATTTCACCTAAAAGTCGAATATAAAATTCCTGAAGGCATTTTATAAGACGATTTGGTGTAGCGTTTATGAAACTTTGTTGAGGACTTCATTGCACTGTGAGTAAATTAGATTTATTACAAAGAAGACGTTAGTTTCGGTTTAGCCTAAAGGTTTAGCTTTAAATTTTACCTCTTTTTCATGTTATTTTTTTATATTTAAGATAGACCAAAAGGTCTATTGTCATTTATCGCGTTTCAATTTTTTATTCAAAGTACTAATTCAAGAATATTATTACAAATAAACTTTATTTAACCATATTAATACGTCAAAAATAAAAACAAATGAGTACTACATACTACACACAATAGATGTTTCCGTTATTCAAACGAACACAACTACAATCTAAGTTAATTCACTACAATAAAAAGAGAGACCAATTCTCAAAAATTGTGTATTAAATTAAACAAAGAAAAACTCGATATAAAAGTTTTATTAACAGAAATAAGCTTCTAATAAGCAAAGCAATGCCATTTTCTCAGTTGGGGTGAGCCAGTAAGGATCCTCGTATAAAAGAACCGACTTCCAATTTAAGAGGCGACGCAAACTTATTATTCCTTATTCCTTCCTATTTTCCTCAACAAGAGAAACTAATCTAAAGAAAATTTTCGAGTCCCTGTGAAGAAAATAAGCTTATAAGGAAGTGCAGTTTGCTCGTACGAATACTGCCTAGGAATACCGGCTGGCAACAAACTTTAAATTAAAGTTTTTTCAAGAAAAATAAGAATTTTCCCATTCCCCTAGCCCGCTGGCATAATTTAGTTTCGTATGTGGAAGATTCATATCGAATCCTAGTAACATAGATAATTTGAAAAACGACTGTATCCTAAAATGTATCTATGCAAGGACTAAGGGAAGAGAATCTACAATCGCGTCAGCAAAGGCTTCGTTATTTCGGCAAATCCAGGTAGCTCGTTACCATTTTCAAATATATAGAAACTGAAATACCACATTCGATAAAATAGTAAATGGAACTCCTTCTCTCTTGTCTGTTATTTTAAAGGTGATTGAGATGAGTGGCTTTATGAAAAACCCAGGAGTTATTAAAATGTTGACTCTATTTGTCGGTACATGATAATAAAGAAAATTTAATATTCCAGCTCGCGTTGAGAAAGTTTCGTGTAGTACAGTTCATTAGACAAAAGAACGCTAAGAAAGAAGAGCAGTTAGAGTTTTACGAAATAAAGTCAACTGAAAGAGAAGTTAACTTGATCGCTTTTGTGTTCAACGATTAAATTCAGTAACTATTATAAGTTTAAAATTGCTTAGATATGTAAAGGACACTATAGAACTAGTTCTATCACCCTGGTGATACAGGTAATTTCAATAATGTTGAAAAAATAAAATAGAATTCACATTATCATTTTTCTTCTACCATGTTTTTGGTACACTGCAATGCTTATTTCTTATTGTTACAAATATTAAGATATTATAATTCGTATATTTTCATAATATAAATATAAAAACGGGCCATTATAATACTTTCGCATATCTAAATTTCCCGCGAGACAATAACAATATTGCATAAAACTCATATCGATAAATTACGTTTATTTACTTTTGTTTTCGTTCTTTCCATTTTTCTTATAAAATAGCTTTTGTTTCGTAACTCTTTACGGCTTATCTTAGCGGAAAATTTGCGAGAATAAAAATATACATCTGATTAAGAAGTTATTCCTATCGTTTGTTTAAACATGAATAATCATATTAATTCCAACGCAAAATAAAATACCAATTAAAAATGGATGAAAAATCTAGTAACAAAACCATACATTATCATTCATAGTCCAACAGCATATGTGAAAATCCTTTCAAATTTACAAAAGCAAAGCCAAATACTTTCGCTAGTAAAGTATCAAAAATAATTTATTATTCAAAAAGGATGCAATCAAATTATCCTAAATCTCATATCACTTTGATCACGGTTCACATAAGATAACGGGATGGGGAACAGAAAAGTGCAATAACATGAAATGGCCAATCCATTAATGTTAATGCAGGATATCAAATGTACCGATTGCCCGGCATGCATTACTGGATAGCACTCAATGGTTCATGAGCCAACGAGATCTATGCATTTGCTATATTACTCGCGTTTTTAGACGGCTCAAAAGAATTTTATACTGCGTATACTAATATCAAATATTCGCTTCTCAAGCTGGTTCAAAAAATTTTGATTTGCCTATGACTTTAAACCAAATTTTCGGTTTAAAGTATAATTTTAGGTTATTTTTTTTAATAAATTTAAATACAAAAGCAACTTTTTAATTGATCTAGATATCTAGACGCAGATTGCATAAAATTCTAAAACATTATTTTTCTTTCTTTTTGTTGAATAACAGATAGGCAGAACTTTTCCAATCAGAAACAGGGGGGAATTTAAATATAAATTGGAACTCCGAAGCGGCGCGCCCAACAAAAAGCGGTCAGTTGGTAATGAAAATCGACGTACACACAGATTAGAGTTACCATCGCTGAATGCTTTTACTTATGACGTAATTCACGAGCTGTAGCGGGGAAACTACGTCATTAACGCCTAAGTAGGTACTGAAAAAGGAAAGCCCTTTATCGAAATATTATTATTCAGTATCTCAACTTTGAGGATTTTACTTACATCACTTATCGTATGAGTACTTAATTTATTAATGTACTTTTAAAGTTTCGCGGAATTTAAAACCATAAAATTAGTTTTAATCTTAAAAAACCTAGATGGAATCGAATGGAATGTAATAAAAGGGATCAAATTTAATGCAAGATTTTTTTTCTAAAAAAAAACGTAGTTAAATTAAATAAAGACTGAATACATACTTTTTATTTGCTTTCCTGCAAAGCTTATGACTTATATCCGCTGTGATATCGAATACAGGACAATTTGACAGGCTTAATAGAAAATAATTTCTTAGTCAAGCTTCTAGGTTAGTAGACATCTAACTTTTAGGTTTTAAATGCAGATAAAGCATTAACAGAATTTTAAAAAGAATATAATAAAATGGGATTTTTCACAAACATGGAAAATTGTATGTTTTTTTTTATTGTTAAATATAAAATTTTAGCGAACCAGACTATCGAAAATCTTACTAAATACTTGCCTAAAAATCGTAAGCCGCTATTTTATTCAAGCAATACACACTAGTAAAAGTACTCTTATATTCAGCGAAACACAAAAACAGTGTTGGAAACGATTGCATTATTGAAAGTTTAATAAAACCCCTTTCACGGCGTCGATTTGTCGAGATTGCGCTCAATTTCTTTTATTTCATTAAATCCACGTGAAACGAGGGGGAGCTCACGAAAAATTTCATAAGGCGGCAATCAGACGGAGCGAACAATTATTTCCCAGGAGCCTTCGTATACATGTGCCGACTCTGTTTCTAGACGTGCCTTATTTGTCGAGCTTCCCACAGCGCTGTTAACATATGAACTCTAAACGCAGAGCCCTGATGCAGTTCTCGCTGAGGTTTGTAATTGTCACAACTTGGGTTTTAATTCAAAATGTTTTATTGTAATGTAAAAGTTTTATTTACAACTTAAAATTTGATTTTGAAAGGTACTAGCGACACTTAATAGACTTTTAATTGATGCTATTATCTTAGGACAAGAAACGACTGTTTAGTAAGACCAAAAATTATTGACAACTTAGATATGCATTGCATAGAAAAATACCAGAATAACATTAGGAAATCCGAAATGATAAAATTAAGCATATCTCAGTTATAGTAATGACGTAGACCAAATAAAATAAGAAACCAATCCTTTTAAATTGTGTAGATATTTGTGATTTAAATAAATAACAAGGTTTTAGTTAAAAATTCAGTTTCCGATTTCTGAATTGCTGCCCCTCGTTACCCTGATAGAATACAGCATACTATTACGATGATTGATTTCGGCCGGTGAATTTTTCATGGATTATGGAATGCAATTCGTGAAAGCCCGCATTGAATAGTGCACCCCAATATCAAAAAGGGTACATATTGAATAATGTACCGTATCGTTTCCGCGGCAACGTGGCCTGTACCTGGGCGTCTTACAGTTGCACCAAGACACTTTAATTTCCCCGGGGTTGTTGGAGAGTGGAGCTCATAATTCATGCCGAGTTAACATTTTGTCAGTTCGCATTTGTTGCTCAACACGGACGCATACTCTCCTTTGAACTTTAATTCCGCCTCGTAGAGAAACATTTTCGTGTTTCCATAATTAAGTGCCGTCTTCGTATGGAGCTTGAATTTTGATCGAGTTATCTCCAACTGCTTTTGTGGAGCGATGTTACAAAGTCGTTTCATTTGAACTCTGCCGAATTTCAATGTGACGTCTTCGAGTACTTTTAAGTAGGTTTTAATCTTTCCTTTCCATACCAATTTGCGTAATCAATTTCAATTATTTAAATATGTTTCATTTCATAACAGCTTTTTATTTGTTTTTATTTTCATTACAACATTAGATCTTATTAAATTACGCAGTAACATTAAATTTATACCAAGTACCAATTGTGTAGCATTCAAAACTGTTTGTA
>NW_013525336.1:467910-502717 GCF_000836215.1 Papilio polytes | reverse complement strand
AAGATTTTACCACTCAAACCAAAAGCTTCTGCTAGAAAATTATATTAAATTTAGTAAATAGTACGGCCGCATGAGACGCCGCAGCGACTTTGGCGAACCGCAAATTGTCTTAATGCGAATATTTTCAGTAATGTTTAACTTTGTTATATGAGTATTAAAATAACAATGGGGTATTCGCAAATATTTGCTCAGGTTAATTGTACTCAGGCCTGCATCTATTCGCAATTCTATTTGTGTTTCGACCCCTAAATTTTAATGAATCAATGATTTGAACCCCCCTGTACGTAAGCTAGTTATTTATTGATGTTGCTAATCAGACAAATGGCTAATCCATTAGGTACATAGTCCACTAGAGCTGACCGATCTGATGAACGAACGCAAATAGATATCAAATGGAAGTGTCAAACTTTGAAAGTGAAGTTAGCATTTGCAGCTCAGTTGAATCTATAACGGAATTGGATGTATAATTATTACCATAAGGGATAAGTGAATAGTTAAAGTTGTAGTTAGTTTATTTGTTGTACTAGAGGTTTGGGCATAATTAATATTTAGCTTGTCGTAATTTTTATACGAAAAAATTACAAACGTTGTAAATTAAATAAACCAAACTTTTTTTATAATATTCAGAGTTTTCACTTATTTATTCGATATAAAAGTATGTTATTAAAATGCTAATTTAAATTATTCACATTGCCACTTCAATATTCTCTAAATTAATGTTAAAACTCGACAGGTAATGAAAATTGCAGAAAGTAATCAATTCTCGAAAAAATGTACTTTGCCGAGATCGGAATAACAGACTATATTAGCATATCTCCCCCGTGTGGTAACACTTCCCGTTATTGCAAACGTTCATGGAATATTCCGTTTGAAACTTTGTAGTTGCGCGTGCACTATGAAGCTATACAACATAGATGATGTTTTAAAGCCAAACTGAAACGAGATACTGTATGTTGGATAATGTACACGTTAACACATAATAAATTGATTTATATATTTGATTCACACTAATATAAAGATTGTTTGATTGTTTGCAATAAAAAGAATCCGAAACCCTTCTTCGAAAAATTTTCGTTAGTGGGATACATTGTCACTGAGTAACATAGGCTATATTTTACATCAATGGGAAAGGTATGACAGAAAAGTTATGAGTACACTCTTTGCAACCCAGACAAAGCTGGAATAGATCACTAGTTATAAAAAAACAGATGTATGATTTGCATTATTTTCTTACGCGAAATTGATAACGAGTGTATAGAAAAGAAAAGACTCAAAAAGTAAAATTCTGAAACATTTGGAAACGGACATTTTTTTTGACTTCTAACGAATTTCACATTACATCATTGATTGAATCATTGCAAGTGTAGACAAAAGGGTATAATGCCGAACGCGCTAATTAATAAATCAAGACTCGTCTGGGCAAACAGCGGCCGCGGCTCGCCAACATCGCTATTTGAGTTCGGAATTATGAAACCCATTATATGTAATTACTGAAGTTGTCCGATTATTTTGAGGGTAACCATTTTAATTAAGATATTTCAAACTATTCGATGTTTTATGTGGTTACTCTTTACACTGCTAAGGGTTAAAAACTTATGTGGTTACGCTTTGAAACATATCTAGTGGTTAGGAATTTACGATTTTGATAGGAGAAATTATCGAGAAATTTCAAATAACTTTTAAAGTCGAAAAGCTTACAGTAAAATTGAAAGAATCATAATATATCTATACTAATATTATTGTTCGGTACAGATCGTATGCGGTCATAAGAACATAATTTTGTATTTCGCGCGGGTTTAGTGCGGGTAAGCACGCCTATTTTATTTTTCCCGCACGGGCGGGTAGATGAATAAACCCTCTCCACCACGGATGGGCGCGGGGCCTGCGGAAAAAGGTGCGAGGAAAGGTCGGAATCGAGCAGCCAAGCGTGACGGTCGCGAACACTTGTGCGGATTAGAGTTGCTCTTTGTATAACGCGAAGACACAACAGGCGTGTCGATTTCGGTAGCGAACGGGGTCGCTAAATTCGGTTTCGTGTTCGAAATTACAGGTACATCTTCAGGCAGCATCGCTCGGCCTATAGACTTGACTGAACCAGACTTTGACTCGATTGGCACTGACTGAGACAAGGCACCTGCAGGAGGTGACGCAATTCATCGAGCTGGTGAGTACCGTTTTCCCCTTACGTTTACAATATTATGCTCTCCGGTGCAATCGTAGTTCAAGGGTAGGTTGTGCCGCGGGACCCGAACCCGTTTGTACGGCACAATCATAATAGGAAAGAGATTTGATTTTGGACAGTATTTTTTTTATTTTTGTATGTATTGAAATAACTCAAAACGACGATTTCAATAATTTTTTCACCATTAATAAGCTACGTTATCTGTCAGTAACATATTATTTATTAATCCATCGTGGGCGAAGTCGCGAGCAAGTGCTAGTGCGTTATAAAAGTTCTCCCACGATTTCAGTCATCATTAAATGACTGATGTAATTTATTTCCAAAAAAATATTTCTATTTATCGAAATCTTTCAAAAGATTCAATCTGAATATCGTAATATCTTAAATGAAAATATTACATTAAACACTCATGTATACCGTGAAGTCAACGCGGCTGGAAGTCGTCTCTCGAATTAGTGTCCCCCGCCGGGCCGGGAGGTCCTTTCAAATATCAATTATGTCACCGGCCTTGTCTCACTAGAGGTGATTAATTAATTAGGGGTTGTCTGCAATTACGTCTTCTTCGGAGACTCTCCAGGATACTGTCGTTTATGGAAACAATTTGCTGCTCCCTTCGACCGAGGCATTCTGAATAATGCTTATTATGGTTCTGAGACGTTATTGATAAATTAAAATTTATTGATATATCCTCCATATCGATATTTTAAGACATTTTCGTGTATAATTAGATGTTTTCAAGACTAAAAACCTTACTATTGGATACTAGCTGTAGCTTAACTTCATCCGAGTGAACATAAAAAATACAGCCTAAGTTAGTCACAGATAAATGATCTTTCTAACGGTGACAGAATTTTTAAAATGGGTACGGTAGTTTTTGACTTATTTCAATATATAAAAAATACAAATTTTGTGTTTTTATAATATTGGTTTAGAAGTGTAATATTTAATGCAACAAGAATTATAGCGAATAATAATTGTAAGGAAAAGGTTGTCTGGCATTTTGAGAGAGATGATTCGATTTAATTATATTCAAAATTATTCAAATTATACTCTAATTAAGGCATATAGAATGCTTTGATAATTTCAAACGTAATATTTGATATCAAAATAATATTACTCATCTTACATTTGATGAATCGGAATTTTTTATTAAATTATTCTTTAATAACTGCTAAAGCATGTCTATAATTAATTTAAGATCTATTTTTAATTTAACTGACTTACATCCAAATATTGAAACGGCATTTAAAAATGGAACAACAAAATCAATTTAAAATTTAACTTCTATTAGATTGTAAACGATACGAAGCGAATTATTTAAGATTCGTTTCAGTATTTGGCCGTTAAACAAATTTAGAAATTAATTCTACACAAAATTAGTTAATACCTAATTTAAATTAATATTGAAATGAAACTAGAATTGATACTGGCATATAAAAGAAATAAATTCAAGCATAACACAGGAGCAAAGAGTCTGAAATATGAGATAAAATATTGTAAATTGCAATGTATAAATCCAATAGAAACTAGAGGGGATTTCGCTCGAGTGATTAGTGCAGTGTGACATCGAAATTGCACCTCAAAGCCCCTCGTGCGAGATGAACTAATTCTTTCCATTGAACAGTGTCGTGCACGAGACGTGTCGTGTGTATATGACAGGATAATGGCCACACGCCCCCGCCGCAGTATAGTGTGTATTATAACAATTATATTCTCCAAGTAGCTACATTATCCGTATGGATTTACTCATTTTGACGAAAATATTTCGTACAACATTTATTTTTGGTTATAATTTCTAAACTTGTCGTCGTTCCATAATGAACCTTATACCTTCGACATAGATTACCAAGTTTATTGCAATGACGTTATTTGCCCAAAAATAAGACACGTTTCTTTAGATAGCGATTTTTGACAGTTTTCGATTACAGAGAAAGGAACTACAAGCAAAGGATATTTATTTCTATATGCGGAATTGATACCTCATTATTTACTGAAATGTTTAAATATGTCTTGCTTTGACAAAGTTATTCCGATACAAAACTTTCAAGGTTCTTACGAGAAGTGTGTACAGAAAAACGTTGATTTTATCTACGAGTCTATTTAATAAAATGTTCGTCTACCGATTTCTTCCGAGAGAATATTCCGATAAGTTTCGATAAAGGCTGCGAAGGCGCGGGTCCTGATTTCCTTTCATTTCCTTTTAGGAAACTTAAATAGAACTGAGACTTCCCTGACGACGGGCCACCGAATCAATTATTTGTGTTACGAAACTTTCCTACGATTTGCTCCGTATAATAGTGAAGCCTGTTTTTTTCTTATCTCACATAATTTTACATATGTGACAAAATGTTTAACTCCTTCTGACTATTACGTGCTGATTTTGAATGTAAAAACATGAAGTAATTGTAAACGTGTAGCATTCAAGCTCTTCTCTGTTTGATTTCGCGCCTTTAAAAGTAGCAAAAAGATTGTGAATTTAAAAGGTGTTTATACAACATTATCTTTATAAGACACCTAAATATTGTATACTCCTTTACAAATAAAATACTCGCATACGAATTAATCGTAAAAATCTATTGCTTTCCACAACGTAATTATTGAGCGAGCAATTAGGTGAGCTGTAATAAAAAGATAAGGAAAGAGCTTAAATATACAATAAGTTAACGAAGAAAAAGCCCTGAATTGCGTTCAAGATGTTGCTATGGAAGTTTGCAAGTGCTCGTCAGCAAATTATAGTCTAACTTGCGAATTGCCGCAGGGACAGAAGTTTGCTACGTAAAGCTAAACTTGCCGCGACGCAAACTTATGATTTCCATTAAATTTTGTCGCAGACGTGGCGATACTTCTTGATTAAAAATTATTGACCATCTCAATTATTCTACGTCTTAGAAAATTGTATTACAGGTAAGTGACTAACAAGTGTTCGATGATATTAAACTAATTTAACACTAATCATGAGTTTGAAGAAATTCCATCATAACCTAGTAATCAAATTATTCAAACATCCTCGAGACATTACATTTTAAAATTCAAAAATCGACTGCATTTAAAGTCCACTAAAGTCTATAAAAATTATTTATATTTCAATACATATTCTACAGATTTATTCAGTCGTGAATATAGTTAATCTCCTAGGTTTACGACCTCTCATACATAAATAGCAACAGACTTTTGCAAACGCGATGATACCAATGGTTGTCTGGACTCTGACGTGAACGCAAATAACGTTTATTTATTAGAAAAGTTTCTAACAGCGGCAGTAAATCAACAATATGTCAGAGTAAATACAACAAATAATGAATATGAAGCTTTAATAATATTAAGAATTCAGACCTTAGTAAAAAAGGCTACCCATTTTTCGAATACTCTGTATTGTAAATAAAGTATAGTATTAATAGTTAAGTGATTTAATTTAAAGGCACTAAGAAATTTTTTGAAGCTAGAATTTTTAATAAAGTAAGTGGCTGTATTTAAAAATCTTAAACTCAGCAAAATATCGCGACAGTAATATACAAACCTATAGACCAAGAATCATGGCTATTCGGTAAACTTTAGTTGAGCACTCAGTCAGACAAGAACTAAAAAAGAAAATAAGAAACATCATATTAAAAAAATCTTAAGTTCTTTTTTAAGTTCACAGAATTGCGGACACTTTAAACTGCCTTAAACATACCTTTACAAAATTATTATTCCTGTTAGGAACTAAATCTCATTTTACTAGTAGCCACGTAACAAGTTTGTAAACGTTATCATGTTCCTGAGGTTAATTAATAGAGGGTTTTAGGAGTATAACTAAAGATTAATGATTTTCGCAAACAATTCGCTGTTTGCGGATCGTGCCCCGATGGGCTTTGGTTTAAGTTGCGATGCGTGCGAAATAAACTGTGCGGGAGATTATACCGAAGTTTAAAAAAATATCCACTTCAAATCTTGCAGTTCAAATCGTTCATAGAATACACATCGTTTTAAATTTAGAAAAGTAAAAAAAATAGTTGAAGATTTTAAAATGTTTCATTTATTTTTATACAAAAGTAAAGAGATTCCTGATCATGTTTACCCGAGCAACTATCCAACTTAAATTGTCTATGATATATGCTTTTGAAAAAGAGATGATAAAATTAAACGCTCAGTTAATTTTCGTATACTGTTCCCGTCGCTTGTTTTTGTCGAGTTAAATCTGTTTTGAGATTAAGTCAGTGAATCCTATTTGCCGAGTTCAAACTTGTGTATCGCCCTGGCACATACCTGAAAGCTTAACTAACTGAATAAGGAGCGTCGCCCGAAACTCTACGATACAAACTTTCGACTTGCAAGATTTGCGAAAACGCTTTCTGCTACCTGCGTAAGGCTTTGAACAGGTGAAACATTTTTACACAAGTCGCAAAACATATTTGTGAATCCTTAAATTGAAAATTTTAAACAGCAATAAAGAAAAATATTTATTAAAACACAGAATCAAAAGTAGTGAATAATTTACGTTAAATGCATTTTTTCCGTTTTAAAAAAACTACAAACAAAATAAATAAAGGTGATAAAACGCGCACTTTTATTATAATAAATCATATATATTTTATAAAAGAAACATTTTAAATTAGAACAAACAGAAATAAATTTCATGCATCTTAGTGTGTTTCAGCCTAAGCAGGCACCTAAGTATTTGAAAAGCTTCAAAAGTGGATTTAGAAACACGTCGCACTCGTTTCAAGTTGCCCTGAATGCGCTTGGAAATAATTTAGTAGAAAGTTTTATGTTCCTTTTTATGACAAGCTGTTTTAATGATATTCAGTTTTACATAAGAAATGACAAAGTGTGTACTCCAAATGGCATTATGAGATTTTCTCTCCTTTTTTTCTTCTTCTACCACCTCATTAGGTTTTCTTTGCAATTGGCAAATCGATTCAAAGAACCTTAACTCCCAGTGTAGAAGAATTTTATTTATAAAATGTAAGACTTCAGTTCAAAACTTAATATAAAACAAAATGGAATATTTCACCCGCGACACGTGGTTTTGAAATTATTAATATGAGTTGTGGTATTTAGTACGAATCAGAATGACCCTACTCATAAAGGTCTCGAAATATGTTGTACGCGAGGAAGGGACAAATTTATGTAGCTTGTACACAAAAAGCGACGACCATGTTCTACGTCGGAGATACTTGTGGAAGCATGGACTTTGACGGCGGCTTGGATAAGGTTAATTTATTAGGAAAGTTCCTAAAGCGAGGGACAACAGTAAATCAGCAACGTATCTGCAGGACAACTAGTGAGCACGTAAATGGAAAATGTTTCTGAGATGTATACGGAGATATCTGAACGTATACCTTGTGAATACACTTTAAGTATTTCTAATCAAGAGGTAACTTTAAAGTGATGTTAATTGTTACCTCTATCTATAGCATTAAATGACACTAAGGGCCTGTCCCACCACAGACTGATAGAGGCTCAGATTGAATGAAAAACTTGATTATTTTCAAAGGTTTAAACATAAATAGAATACAAAGATGTCGCTTCAAATAATTTATGCAAATTGTTATGTATTAAAACGCCTTATGCCACAGTAGGAGGTCTCCTTTACATATTTGTGTTAGAACTTTACGTATTCAATTCCCCATTTAAAGATTTAAAACGCTATTGAGATTTAAAGAAGAACATTGATTACACCCTAAACGTCGGTGTACGGACATGCTATTTTATTGGTTTTTTATTAAGACATGACAAACATTAAAAGGCGATAAAATTTGACGACAGGAATTCTGTGCGTCTTATTTGTTAAACTAAATAGATATCTGAATTTAAACAGGTGGTTTAAATTCGATTCTTACCCACGCAGTGTTTACGAAGCTATTAAAACTCACGTTTTTGAGATTTTTCTAAATTATAGAAAGACATACAATAAACTTGAAGTTTATTTTGTACATCTTATGTAACTTTCCTGTTTCAATTCTAAATATTTATATATCTTTTTTGAGTCTCCTGATTACGCGATCAAGCGTATAATCAACTTTAAGGGACTTAACAAACTGGATGAAAACGGGATAGGGGCGACTATATTACGTAAAATATATGTACATAACAGTTTTTTTGAAAGGTGATGATTGTTTTTCTAAATTGAAGAGGTATATTTACTCTTTTTCTCCTACATTGCTACTCAAAATGCATAGAGACGAATTGGGAACCTTCTTCATTTTGAAGTCAGTTAAAACAATTCCAAAGCTATAGTAGTCTGTGAGGATTATCGTTTTATATGTCAACAATTCCAGAATATTTGTGAATAACCCTTCTAATTATTACAACTAGGAGGCGACCTCAAACGTTCTATTAGATTTGACGTAGGAACAATTAGTGATAAACTCATCTCTGGTCCATGCACTTGTTCCACGCTTCACTTTCAATTACATTTAACTAGTAACAACCATTTGTATCAATTACGGTCGACGCTTAATTTGGGTAAATACCAATTTTATGGGTATAGTGGATTATTCTGGCCACGATAGAGTGCCTTTAAAGGGTTTTGAATTTAATAGATCGGTGTTTGATGAACGATAGTTACAGAGGTCCGGCCGCGACCTTTTGATGAAAATTTATTGATTTTATATTACAAAGTTTTAAACTGTTTCAAGGTCATTTTGGACATGATAGCAGGAGATTTAATAACTATTGTGTGGGAACTGGTAAATTTTCAGATTTATCTTTTGGAATTTACCTTTTTTTTTACGTCGAAGAATAGTCTCTTTGTACTAATATTATAAAGAGAAAATATTTGCGTCTTTATTTGTAATGAGTAAACTCAAAATCTACGAGGGCGATTTACATATTTCATATACCATTGGGATGCTACATTATTTCTGAGGATCATAGATTGTGTTTAACATTTTTTTTTAATTCTGCGCGGACAAACTCACAGGCAAAATCTAGACTCGGACATAACTGTTGTGATTTCAAAAGATGAAGTGGTTTATTGTTAAGCGATACATTTGAACTTATAAAATAAAGTAAACATAAGAACAAATCACCTAACAATGTACGTGACTTTGCATTATCAGATATCCCATAGAGAGTTTGAATAAATTGCCTTTTAAAAACCAACCACACCAAGAACATTGACAATGATTTTGAATGTATATCAATGGGGGTTTCGCCCACCTCATCATCATAATGTATATTTACAAAGGCAAGGAATGCTTCGTCCAGTGCATTACCATTTCGATGTATAGAGTTCGATACCTTTGTCGCGACGAACATCGAAGACTGTCAGATAGTGATCGGAGGGAAAAAACGTTCGGCCCTCTTGATTTAAACTAAAGATAACGTGCCTTGTTTACTGTTCTCCACTGCGCATTCTAGTTGGATTACTCAGCAAAGTTGATAGTTTCAATGGGTCTGAACTGACACAGTTATAGTCTAATTTTTATTTGCGTTTGTCTGATAGCTATCAACAATGCTAAACTCTGGTCAACTTATCCAACTCCTTTTGTTTAAAATATTGAAATTATTACAATTCTTATTAATATTATAAATGCGAAAGTTTGGATGGATGGATGGATGTTTGTTAGAGCTTGGAGCCTAAACGGCTGATGGGATCTCGATGAAATTTGGCATAGATGTAGAGGATAATCTGTAAGAATACATATGCTACTTGCTTTTGTTTTTTTTTTTAATTCCGCGCGTACGGAGTCGCGGGCGAAACCTAGTTAATAATAAACGAGTTATCTGTATTTTTAAACGAATCGATACAATGATCAATCTAAATCAGCTTAAGTTGTGACTCACAAACGTTCAATACAATTGAATTGTCAATAGGCTTCTGAATGTTAATCCTGTGTATCGTTAACGTTACTATTACGCGTTTTAATATATTTTGTATACAAATGTCATACGAAATAATGGAACAAATGAAATGGAAATCGGAACAAAAGAATCACCATGTGGACCTGAAGCCCACGCCGGCAACACACCCACGGTAGACTTGCTTCAAAATTTTGTATCACAATTGACGTCAATGGACAAAACAAATGACAACTATTGGGATGTAATAACAATAAATTAACATGATAATATGATATTGTTATGTTATAAATGATGCATCTATAATTCAAAACAACACCGATTTATTTTAAACCGATATTTTGTTGGAAAAAGTATCATTTTGTAAAAAAATAATACTGGCTGGTAATTAAATAAAATTGTAGTAAATGTTATGTTTCAGACAGGTTAGTATTTGAGTGCAGTAAATTTGGATCCGTAATCAATTAAAAGATGGGTATGCCTACTTTTCTCGGAAATAACGAATTCACGCTTAACTCCTTTGATAAAAATCTTAATGTTTGGTTCGTCACCTGTTCCTTTAGCGTTAATTAACCTTTTTCATTCCTTTACTGAGCGAGAAATTTAGATAGTTCAAGTTGATGGCTACAATTTCCTTGATTTTTGGAAGATGTTTGAAACCACTTTTACATTGAAACTTGTTTATAACTAAGTTTTTTTTTTCTTAATTTATAGACATAAAAGAAAGGACAAAAATAGGTTTTTACCTAGTAAAATCGCTAGCGTTATGTAAAAAATGAAATGAAATTAATATTGTCAAATGATTTAATTGTTTTTTTTTACAATTGTTTTAAAGACCTGAGTAGCCTTATAACTTAACACTTAAATAATGGAAACAAAAAAATCATCTTGGAATTCAGGGTTTAATACTTTTCCCGAACTTAAAGCGTTAAGACCTTTTATGCTAAGAAAATAGTCATTCTCGTGTTGTATTGTACAAACCTGGGGCACGACAGTTCAAGTAAACAGACTAACAACAGAAGCTAATGTCTGCCAATAATCGTTATCGTGGAGATAAGTACCGTAACAGAGTACCTAACCAATTGCCCCGAGATAGGTAGTGGTTAATTGCTTTCTAGATATACATTTAGATTGTTAAACATGTAATGAAAGTAAATAAAAGCTTAAAATCGAGCTTAAAAGCATTGTGTATATTAACAACTAGGAGATAATAGTCTATTACCTTGCTGAGTGTAAAATCTTAAGTGTCAATTGATAACTATCAGCTGAATTTAACTTAAAAATGTATAAAGTATAGAGCGTTTCAATGTTTTTGGCTGATTGACCTTGAAATGTGCGATAGTTAAAGCCCTCCTCCCGAATCTCGCTACACATATGATGGTATTCTGCGTAGTGACTAGTACACACGTCCGAGCCTCCAAGTTATTTGAGATTTACTATACCTAAGATGGTTGGTGCCCAGCTTTATTTCTTCTAATCTTCATGTTTACATGGTTTCTTTCACATTTTTTTTAATATTGGTATATTATGTGTTTGTGATTTAAACAAAAACGATGACGTATGCAAAAACAAATTGTGCCCTAACGTTCCCATGATGGGCGTATCTACTGAAGTCTGTATCCACAGGGTGGGGCCCACCACACCTTTATTTATTTTCATACATAAATTATTCAAGAGCGTAAAGATATAATGCGATGTTGAGTCAGATAGTAACTAATTTGAATTTAATTTCATGCGTCCCATATTTTTTTAACGGAAATATAAAATATAAAGTGTAAATTCTGTCCGGACGAACTGGTCTTGTGTTTTTGTGATGTTCGTTGACGTGAGACGCCAGATGTTTCCTTTGCACTTTGATTTTTTATCAACTTTATGTAAATTCCTAATTTGATTACCTTTTATGAGACATCCGGAAGGATACCGTCAAGTCTGGCTTTTGGACATTTTATCTGATTAGTATTCATTATTCAAATTTCTACTAGCGGTTTTATAAAACAAGTTTCATTTGTATTGTCAAAGAAAATCTTACTTGTTTATATGTATATAAGAACTTATCTACGGAATGGCTTAACTAATCTCGATGAATGGCACAAATGTAAAATACAGTCTGGAAGAACACATACTAAATTGATTAATTCCCCGCACATGAAGTCACGGGCAAAAGCTAGTCTGTACTATTATAATAAAGCGCAAACACATACTTCTTTGTTGCCTAAGATGTCAGCAATTACAGCAATTTTCAAAATTTCTTTTTTTTTTTTAAAAAAAAGCCGTACACTTATGTCACGCTTTAGGCTATATATTTTTACGACATTAAACTTAGGGGTTTAATATTTTAGATAAAAACCGTAATGTGGGAAAGAGACCATAAGTTGATACTAACATCAAGAGAGCAAGATTGCTAAAATTTGTCATGTCATGTCATTTTGACATTTGCAATTAACAATTTGACAGATGTAAACAATAAAATAAAATTTTCATAATTTCATACGGATGAAGCCGCACGGGAACAGCTAGTATCTAATATCTATAATGACAGGTTACTAAATTTATTGTTATTCACGTTTCCAATAATGAAAATAGGAAGCCTTAAAATAGCTGTATTGTACGTTTGAGACCTTTCCATCAATGTATAAAACAGATTTATAATTTAAATGAAAAAAGCAATAAAGCGATATAAAAGAAAAAGCTGTCAATATCAATTAACTTTTATGGTTTCAACACACGCCCTGCCACACCGATACTGTCGTTCTCGAATATCCTAAATTGACACTTTTCCACACTTTTAGGTGAAAAAAATATCGATTACGTCGGAAGTAAAGTTAAGTGACGTGGAAACTGTCTCTTGCCGAGAAATCGAAATCCATTACGGTGTAAAGTGACTTGGTTTGACGTAATGACGTTTCGCTACGTCGATAAAAATATTAGGTCATTATTTAGTGTAGTCTATCTATTTATTTCTCGGTCAGAACATTTTATATGAAAACAAACACATCGCCAATGTTTGTTTCAATTCGGCGAAAGGAAAATGGCAGATCTAATTAAATCCACTGAGGTATATAGAGTTAAAATATGTATGTTATGATTGTAAAATAGTATTGAAAATGTAATAAATGTTGTTTTAGAAAATAAGCATTTTATAGAATCGCAAAATTTAAACTAATCATGTAATTATCTAAAACTAAACATCTTCCAATAGGCTGAAATCATTACGTTACCTTAATAAAGTAAATGAAATGTGAATTATCTAAAATTATAAATGCGAAAGTTTAGATGGATGGATAGATCTTTGTTAGTTTCCCGCCTAAACCGCTGAACGGATCTAGACGGAATTTGGCATAGATGTAGAGCAAAGGAAGAACACATGAGCTACTTTTTAATTTTGTTTTTCTGAAATTTCGCGCGGATGGAGCCGCGGTCGATAGCTAGTAAACACTCTATCTCTAAGATAAGAAATCCTTATGACGTTAAAAAGTCGCAACTATTAAAATAAACTATATTTACTTATTGTCAGCTTATTTCAGTAAAGTAGATCGTATCTATGTGCTTTCCATATAGTGAATAAGTTTTTCGTGGGTGTATATTTACAGGTGGGGGAGTATCTGTTTATGTTTTTATTATCTTTCAAAATTATATGAGGGGTGAATAATTTTATATGCTTATATTTTTTACAGTTCGTTAAATGCAGTTTATGACAGGGGTGTGTTTATCTTTTATATAAATTATGTGTATTTTAATTTTAATATTGAGAGTAGCCCCAGTAGTAGAGAAAGTAAGGAGCAAAAGGTTAGCATGGTATGGGCATGTTATGAAGGATGAACCGCTTGTTATAAGGAGAACGTTAGTAATGAGTGTGGAAGGGTACATCGGTAGAGGTAGACCTAGAAATAGATGGATGGATTGCGTAAAAGATGACATGATCAAAAAGGAAGTGATGACTGAGATGACGTATGACAGAGTTATGTGGAGGATAAAAACCTGTTGCTTATTAAAAATGACGATTTAATTTTAATATTGAGTCAACAAGATTCTTATATGTTTAAAGTATAAAAATTCAGTTTAGCGTTATCGCCATACAAAAGAATAATAATGTAGTTTTTCAGTTTAAAAATTAATTTTAATTTTAATAACAAATTTAAGATTAAATATATAAGTCCTCGACTTTTTTATAACTCATGCTTTGAATTTAAATTTGCTAGCAGCAATTTTCAAGTTCATATATTTGACAAACTTTTCTTTGTAATATTTGTCTAGTATTTTATGAGATACAGTAATAATATGTGACTGGCAGACGCGATGTTAAATGAAGCGTGATATTTATGATGTCCCTTCTTATAATAATATAAAATTTTACCCGTTTTGCATTTTGGACAGAGATTTTAAGAGTACTAAGCTTTAGGAGCGTTTTTCTCAATATGTAAGATTCCTTACAAGTATTTATGGTAATATGACTATGTAGTTGAGCGATTCAGTAATTTTTCTCAAGTATCTTGGATGTACGCGAGATTGAATTTGTCGATTTATATGCCTTGTCCTTAAATTCACATTGTCTAGGAACATTTATATTGATAAATAAAATCTTTTACAGATTTTTATTAAGCCAAACCTTACAAGTACTCTGAAAACCATTTTAATATAAGTAAGACATATTAAATTATCAGCAATCATTAAAAAATGGCATCAAACAATTTAGTAATGAAAAAAACAAATGTACAAAATTCTTCGAAACATGAAAAATTAAACCCGAACTACCACTTATCGGAAAAATATTAAATGCACTCAAAATCAAGTAAATATTATAACAAGAATATTTAAAAATGTAAGATATCTTACTCTAAACTATGTAATGTTACACTACACTCAATGGATACGCTGATTCATTAAAAGTCATTCGTCTCAACGGATATCGGACACAAGGTAAAGAACAAATTAATAGATGTCCGATAAATGGATATCATAAAAAGCTATCACCTGTTCGTTGGCCAGGCGGCATATTCAGTCACATGTATCGTAATTAATAAAAATAAAAACTTGCCAGCGAAGGCCTAAAACGCATTTAATTCTTGATAAGGGTAACAAATTGGATAAAGATAGCACGACGCTCGGAGACAGCGAGATCGTAAGTGCATTGCAGCGATAATTCATAAAGATTGTAAGAATTACGTGGATACGACTTTGAAATCTCACAAACACATGAATTTGAAACTCATAGGCATTTTTGTATCCATAAAAAGATAACTGGTCCATCATTTAGTTCTTATTTTATATCATAAATTGTCAACAAGTCGATAACTCCTTATTTTGTTGGAAGTATTCTTTATTATTGGGAAAACTTGTGCCTAAGAATAATAAAGTATAGTGAAGTTGTTGTAATGTTACATTCTAGGCGTATCCTCATTTTTATTTCGTGTGTCCTTTAATTCCAGATCTTAGCACTGCGGCATCGTCGATGTTTATAATCTAAAAATGTCAAAGGTATTCAATTTGAATATCGACTGTTATCTCAATCCCATACTTTAAATTTATCAATAAAATATCTATTGAAAGGATACCTTGTATTGCGATAAAATATATCTTCGCACGAAGAATTTAAGATATAGAAATGGTTAAACAACAAAACACGATTTAAATAATGAATGAAGATAATTTCATTGGATAAATAAACTATTCAACTCAATAACATGTATTTTATTCACTTATACTTTACGTATTGAAAACTGTATAATAAATAAATCTGATTACTAGATTAAGTTTACATCTATACGTAAGTTTAAAAATGATTTATTTATTTATTTATTTGCACTTTGTACACAAGGAAAACAATTTACAATAAATACATATAGAACGTTGTTTGTACAGGCGAGCATAACTCTTCTAAGGATCTTATAATCCAAGAAATGATGCTAAGGTCTTAGCCGTCTTACGTACAACCGATTCTAATGAGTTATTTTAGTTATGAGTACAAGTTCTTAAAAGTTAGTTACACGGTCCAGTAGCAACGATATTATATCTATACCGTGACATTACGAAGTTCGATACAAATGGTATATTAGTCGCGGCAGATCTATCTCGTCACTAATACTAATGCTCCTTTGTGTAACTCTGGGAGTGTCGAGATCACTATCAGCATTCTGACCATCACTTATAATCGTTCAATCATTCGTAAGCGCTGCTATTAATACCACGCCTCGAGGAATATCATGTACGTATCTAAACACACAATACAATTCTGTATCATGATTTATTTCGTATTGCAAAGTGTTTTTATACTTTTGTGAAGCAAAGCATTCAGTGGGCGTTTGAGGTCTAAGGTGAGACTGTAAATAATATGATATTTAATAGGGTTTTTTAATAATTTCTACGGTAATTTTTACCATAGTTAAATTACGAAATAAACACTATTACTATTACATATTACTAATATTTTTTACATTTTATTAGGCAGATCAGGCATTCATTTGTTATTGTAATTCTAATGTTTAACAGCCTTACAAATAAACGCGGTATAAAGTTAAACTTAGAAATAAACTGAGTAAAAGCAAAATTTGCACTAATATTTGCTTATACTCAGTTTATTCCTAAGTTTAACTTAATGTTACGTTTATTGGTAAGGCTGTTATGGTTTATTATCAGTGGCAGCAGACTTATGAAGAGATGTACGGCTTACGTCAAAGATATACTTTTTAGAAGGGTGTGACGATTGGAATTACAATCCCTACATTGCAGGCAGATAAAAATGATTTAGAATTTCGAAAATTTGAAGGAATAAAAGTGTAAAATTCATATATGATTATGAAATGTAAATTACGATTAAAATATTGAACTTTGTAGATAACATTTTTATATTCCATAAACACGTTGTTCGTAAACTCGAAACAATTTTATTGTTGCGTGACACGATACGAGGCAGTAAAGGTCCGTTAATAATATAAATATTCGAGAATTTTCGAGAATGATTTGCATGGCAGTGTTAGTCGACAGTCGCGTGTGAACCGCCCATCATTGCCTTACGTTATTAAAAGGTTATTGATGGTTCTGTCAGCTCGTATCTCTTAATCAAATTCATGAAGTTATTTTCTCTTTGAAAATAATAGTTAAGTACGCGACATGTTTGTTTTTATATTCTCAAGTATGGCGTTCATTAACGCAAGGTAAAAATTTAACAAAGAATTTAAGAATACTTTGGAAAACATTTTATATTTACTAATACCTCTAATTTCCGTCAAATATAAAATTCATAAGGTAATAACGAGTAAAAATTGAAAGGAATTTTATCTTAAACTAAATGTTGCCCACGACTTCGTTCAAGCAATATTAAGATAAAAAATTAGCTAATAACATGCCCTTCTATATCAGCTACCCTTCAGTGAAAGTCCGGTCGAAATTGGTCCAACCGTTACGGATATTACCCGGAATAAACGCGGCTTGCGGACAGACAGACAGACAAAATGTTTTTAAATGCGTTTTCATTGTCAGTAACGTTAATACATCATATTCCTAAAATCTGGAATTTTTCTTTTGTTACAAACAGACACTCCAATTTTATTATATGTATAGATTTCCAATAAGTATTTTATCAATTATGTAACTAAATCGTCTCTTTGTTAGAAATGTAACAAGAAAAAATGTGCATATTTTTCTAAGTCATATATTCAACCCTACTGTAGTGGGAAAATTTTTCCCTACAAGTGTGAATTTTAAAGCGAGAAAGCAAACCAGTGAAGTTGGCTTTTCCAGTTTGTGTCGCGGCTGTAACGGACCCTATATGAGGCTTAATGAGCATAACCTGTCCACAGTTGTACGGTTGTAAATCTGATTTTTGAGTAATTAGAACGTTTGCATATGATTTATAAGGTTAAAACGTCCCTTTTTAATTTGTAAAGGACACGCCGACTTCTCGACGGCTTTTAATGTGTTTACAAAGTGGTGCCGCTTTCAATCGTGTTTTATTCATAGGTACACGCAACTCTGTGAGTTAATTTTTCGCCCTTTTCATTTCAGCCTTTTGAAATGATTAACTCGGATGTTTTTATTTGATTTCTTACTAATATTTTTGGCAGCAAATGAAGCTATCAACTTACTATTGTTCAGTACTGATTTATTTTAATAAAAAAGCGTAAAATTGAGTTAAAAACACACAGGTTTTAGTCCCTCTCCCTTTTCACCATTTTCTTGAGAGGAAAGGATGGGAAGGAAAAGTGGATTTGACGATGGAGGAGACGCATAGGAAGGAGAAATATCCTCTTCATGTGCGTCTCCTCCTCCGTCGATTAAAGGTAGGCAACTGCAATTGCAGATGTTTATGGGCAGCGGTCTCTTGCATTTCGGTGGATTCAGATGGCCGCTTGCTCGTTTGCCACCTTATGTTATAAGAATAAAATAAACGTTATACAATTTTGCACATAAAGATGCAAGTATAATGCTGTTAAAAAAAAAGTGCTATATGCGTCAATAATTCCGATTAATAATATGCGTTAATTTGCTTTCAGATGTTTCAATATTATTGGCAACTAAATACCTATAAAAAAATTAGGTAATCAATAAATTCAATCTGTACAACAACCTTATGTTATAGACATAACATTGTTAGTATATCACCATACAGGGTATAACTGTTTGAGTTGAACCCCGCATCACAGTATTCCCTAGCAGCGCAGGAAACATAAATCGCAAATCAACGTTCAGACAAGCACTAACGAACGCTGTACAAATAGCGGAATCCAGTTATACGAATAAAAATGAATGAAACAATGGGAGAGGCCTCTATCACACTTCAATTTGTCAAAAATGTGCCGGTGTAAAGTGCAGTGTACACACGTAGGATTTGTTTTCTTTTTGAAATGTCGACGTTCTGACGTTGTGCTCTTGGTTTTACTTGAATCAGAACTATGTACGTCTAGCTGTTGCTCGCGACTTCACCCACGTCGAATTAAAAAATATATAGCCTATGTACTGATAAAGTAGCTTTCTAATGGGATAAGAATTTTTGAAATCGGCCTAGTAGTTTTGAATTATTTCAATACGTACAAAAATACACATATTTCTTCTTTATAATATACTCGTAAGTATAGACAAAGCGAACTTATTGGCATTTTTTCACCTTTGTTGTATATATTAAGGCAATAGAATAATTACCTACATATATGAAATATAATATTTATTATTAATTTATTATTAAAGTAAAGCGTAATTTTAAACAACCTAAAAATAGAGTCTATTTTTATGTAACTTATGGTTAAACTAAATGATTATCTAATTACATTTATTTAAAGGTAAGTGTGCACTACGCTTAACACTATTTACGGTTCCACGTCTCGTTCCCGAGTTTTCCTGCTCGCTATCCATACTCAGACACGGCCAATGAATATTGTTTCACGAGGAAAATGTAAAACATGCAACAAAACAGTTTAAAATAGAAGGGGCATTGAAAAGAGGTTTGTCCGGAGGCGATCATTGCCAACTCACTACGCTGTTACGTTGATCGATGACGTTACTAGTAAGTTGATGGTCGATTTTGGTTCTTTATGTCGGTGTTCATTTGTTTGGAATATCATGTCGAGATAAATACAATACTATGCTTCCCTTTATGCTAGAAAGTTTATCTATTTTTTTAATAACGCATTTCATTATTTTATTCTGAAATAAAAATGTAGTATAAGAGACTTATGAACAACTTTATGAGCTATGTTTGGGCTTGAAATTAAATATTACGATTACGAAAACTAAATTTTTTATAGGTTCTGATTTAAATAAGACATGATTCTAAGGATTTTCTAACATCAAACCTGCATAAATTACCATTTTAATTTTTATATGATAAAACATGGAACTTTGCTGGATAGAAAATTCAATCTATTAAAAATTAAATTAATTTTATTGGTAGCGAAAAATCTATGCAAATATCTGTCATTTATTACATAAATTATGCACTATTGTTATTTGAAGTGGTCGTCGATTTCGATTCTAACTGATTCATTTACGTAGGAAGCGAAAATATCCATATTTGTTCGTTATTAATATGTAAAAGTCCTGATACTTTTTTAATATTCACCCCAATATTTTCATGGTTCAAAATCGAAACAATTAAACACAATATCAACGTTAGGTGCACGTCTGAGGGGAATTTCTCGCTTTGCAACTTTAAAATTATCAAATCATCCCAAAATATATAAACGAAAATACGGCCTATCTTCATACATATAGAGTTCACATCAAGAATCATGGATATACAATCGGAGTACCACGTTATGATCTGACAATTTTCAAAGATACGTCCGTTATTAAAATGAACTCTTTCTCTTTGCAATAAGGGTTATATTCGTGATGATTTATGGGATTTTCCTCTCAGGAGTTAATCGTTACTTTCGCTTGCATCTGCATGGAGCGTGTTGATAATTCGGTGTTTAATGAAGCGCAAACATGAGGTTCGTCTCCGGCGGAAGAACGTAGAAAAAAATCTAGCTATGAATGCAAATTTTCCCCACAATTGTGCATTCCATTGTCTCGTTTATGAAACGGAGGAAAAATACACTTCATCTATACACTTTAGGTTTTATTTCAACGCCGATGAATGGTTAACGCGTGCAGTCGCTCATTTTCCTCGTTGCAAACAAAGGGGGGAAATTTTAATTTTTTTTAGAAGCGATTTATTATTGGGCGAGGGCTGAGTTTTATTGTTTCACGAGCTTATTAAAGTTTATTATTGAAACGAAAATTTTGTTTATGAAGTTTGCAAATATTAAAAAAGGAAATGAACAACGATTTTTATGCAATCATATTTTTAATGATTTTGTACTCATTAAAAAAATGAAACTTTCGTTGAAATTAATTGTTATAACTACAGAGAAGCTACAGAAAGTATGTATTGAAACGTTAATTTAAATCCATTTAAAAGTACATAAGCGTCGTATCGGATTTTAAGTCACTATTATAATTTTCATTGTTATTTTTTCCTTACATGCGTCAGCTTCCAAACAATCATAGTTATTATAGTCTTCTTTAAATCGAACCCCTTTGTATTTTAGTCTAAAATTTAGCGGTAAATTATCGCCGCTGTTTTTGTACAAAAACGATATTCATCTGTTCCATCGAATAAAATTCAGATACAATGGTACGATATAAAGAGAGCTGAACTAAGCACTGGACGTAAATAATATTGACAAGTTCTATGATCAGCCATCCATATAATACCCAATATCTGAGCGAAACGATATCCATTCCAAAACATTTATTATTTATTGTACAGCCACGAATACGTTAGTTTCGCCGAATCACTCCGGCCGCTAAGTATGCCGTCGATATTTCGAATATCATGTTCAGTTTTGTTGGACTCGAAACTTTTTAATTGTAATGGAGATTAGCCGTTATCTGATACAGGCTAGTGTGAGCATTTGTAATAACATATTTATTTCTAACGTTTGACAGCTGTAGGCGTTCTGATCGAAGAGATAAACTGGAGCAGTCTTTGATGCCGCATATAACTTGCCAACTATAATTCTATGTGATAGATCTTCAATTATTTCTTTAATCAGTGTAACAAAACTGGTTATTAATGTAGATATTTCTGATGTCCGTATATAATCTGCTTTGAATTAAAATTCTTTGAATAATTTTGCATATGTACAATTTAGATGAAAAGTTCTGTTCCAAAAGTGCATTATGGTAGAGTCTGAGGGAAAGTTGATTGAAAATATCAAAAAAAAATGTGGAAAACATTTAACAGAATAGACTTAAGAGTTCATATAGAGATTAATTTTAGTATTTAAGTTTGCATTCCTTGTACGTAAAGTAATTTTTGCAATTCATGAAACCAAAATAAATATTATGACAAAATGATCCGAGTCATTTAGCACCGTCAACTCAGACCCCCTTTTTGCTATCGCTCAGTGCAGCTCCGAAAAACTGCATCTCATGTTAGTAATAACATTTCCAGTTGACACATACAAGAAATCTATTAACGTCACCGAGAAAGTTTTTGTAATCCATCAAGTAGAACCCCTCGGGTGGAAATATTCACTCGCTATGTAATTCTTTGGCAGTTCAGGAGTTTTTTGCATTTCTCTAGTAACAAAGTTACGGAAAATGAATGTATATTATGGTTATCATTTGTCTCAGTATTACCTTGTATAGTTAATTTAATAACATGTGTTAAAAACACTTGTTCTTTTTTTTAAAAATAGACTGTCCATTGTTAAACTTGTAACAGTTTTTTTTGTAAAAAAATAAAACAAAAGAGTTGTAAAGAACCGTTTAAAGAGATATCTTGGTGGCAATTCCGCGCGATCTCATCGTCCACAACAGCGCGAATAATTTGTCGCCTGATGAATTGCGCGAAGCAAGAGGTATTCTCTGTCTAGACTCGGGCTTAATGAGTGCAAATCATTGCGAATTGCAATCCTGGTGCAGTCTTGAGTGTCATTATTAAGATTCCATTGAGAGCGATTCGTGTTGTTTCTTTTTAAAACGTTTTATTACAAGTTCTTGTCCTTTTCTTATTTTATGAATGGCGAATGACGTATTTGTTATTAATAATAATTATTATTTCTTTAACCTCGTGTATGTAATCCGGGTCTTTGTTGTGTTTTAAATACATAATGAACAGTGTAAATATCATTTATGCAAATAACATTTTAATCATCATTATCATGTGAAATTATTTTCGCCTCTTGTAATTACAATATTTGATACCATAGATTTATTTAAATGGGGAATTTTTAATATCTATTGTGGTTTCTGTTAATCTTTGTAGTTTTTTGCGAACCTGTCAATCCTCGTCAAATCTCGAACAGTGTTTTGTAATGTCAGATTTTTATGGCGATAAGGGTTCCTACAATCCGCCCAATCAATGGCGGCTTTTAGTGTGCTGTATTTAAAACTAATGGAATTTTCATAGACTAGGTATCGAAGTAGAACGGATTTGTTTTTAACCTTATCTATTTTTTTTTTGGTGATTTATTATGACAATAAATGTTATTAAACTAAAGAAAAAACGTATAAAGAAAAATGTGAAAATATAGATACTAGTGATACTTAGCAAATTCAAAATTGTAGTCTACAACACATGGAGTACTTCTACCAAAGTATCACACATAAGTATGAAATTCGTTCTACATTTATAGATTTGTCATCTGACTAATATTCATTACAAGTTCTAAACAAACAAGTTGACAATAGTCAAAAGGCAATGAAGTATGTTTACCAGAAATGCAATAATAGATTTAATTGTATTATCTACTTTTTCCTAATGTCATATCTGAAACTAATTTACAATTCTTTGAACGCCGTAATAAATTAAGCATTGAGTACGCATCTGATAAGCTTAAATTGAATCACCTTCGAGTCTGATTGAAGGCTAGTCACGGAATTGGGGCCGCGGTGGACGGACAAATTAATTAAATACGTTTTCTACATCTGCGCAATGTCGAGAAATTATGTCACGCATACGAAAACCGAGTCCAGATAGTCCATCAGAAAATCAATTACGTTTCTATTTCATTGTAAGAGAAGGAGGGTTAGGAGTAGCAGAAACACCGTGGTATTTATCACCAGAAGAACTGCAGATATGTTGCTAATCTGAGGATAATAGACTTCTTTATGTTAAGTTATTTTTCTATACTAATATTACCCCTTACTTAGGGTAGGCTCCGAGCTCCTCGATGGGGACGTATAGTGAGTTGATGATGATATTATAAAGAGGAATATTTGGATTTTTGTATGCATAGAAATAACTCAAGAACTGCTAGGCCGATTTTAAAAATTCTTTCACCGTTAGAAAGGTAATTTATCTGTAACATGCTACATTTTTTATTTTCACGCGGACGAAGTCGCGAGCTACAGCTAGTGAGTTATAATTATGTGCTTGTACAAAATACGTAGGAGTATGTTAATATGGGCTCGAGTCTCAATTATCAAAATTTGTGACCACCTACGTTGTTTCCAACTATCATAACTGTTTCTGAATTTAAATATCAATTTAATATTACACCTTACATTTCCATAATATTTTGCAACGTTATCATAAAAATACCTAGTTTGTGACATAACATTCTTTAGACGTGTAACCGTTTTCGTTTATTGATGGTATATTTTGATTAATTGAATTTAAATTACGTTGATTTAAACCTATGAAAGCAGTGGGGAGCCACTTGCTGGCTGCATGTGCTCCTGCCAACTTCACATTCCACGAAATATAAGTGGCAATCAAATATAAAGGTTATTTTAATATGCAGTAAAATTTCAAATCAATTTCATTTTGAGCAATAAAGAGGCGTTTTAGTGGCGTTCGGTGGAACAAGCGAGGTGTGCGCTGCGACGATCCGGCGCATGATTTGTTGGTATAAAGTAGTCGGAGTCCCGGCGAGAGACGTCGTAAATCATGCCGAGTGACACCCTTACGATTGCGGCAGCTGCATAATCCGTCGAAAAATAGTACCGGTCGCGACGAACACAATGAAATTTTTACTTCTTTTTACATCGTATATTTAAAGAACGTTTTATAACTGATATCTACTGCATACGAGTATTCGTTAAGTACTACGACTTGCGCGTAAACTATACAACTGACAGCAATAAAGTACCTTTTTACAATATATTATAAGAAAATTGATCGTCTTTATTGTATGTAAATGATATTTAATTTTTAAAACCAGTTGCATTCGAACATACTACAAGAAATACAAGATAGTTATCAAGAGTTTGAATAATGTGCTCAATCTCTACAATCTAAGAAAAATTACTAAAACCAGAATTTATTTATAGGAAAAGGACTTTGGTTACCATTTGTATGTGTAATGAAGATCATGTCTAAAGAAAAATAGCCTATAAACAAAATTTAGACTACAACGATCTTATTATGTCAATCATAAAGAAATGAATAAAATATAACTAAATTTTGAGACTACTAAAACTATGAACTTTAAATTCTTAATCTAATTTCATAAAAATATGATGAATATTTTATGATTATATTATCTATCACTAGAACAAATTTGTATTGGTAACTTATTTCATTCGAAATAGAAAACGGCTCTCGAGGGTGTAAGATAAGTTTTTCGTATTGACATCTACAAATATTGCTGTTACGTCAGTAACCGATATTTTGTGTGATGTACGAGGCAAAAGCGATATCGGTAAGTGAATGTATACACTTACGGGACCTCGTAATTTGTTACCACCGGCCCATTCCCGCGTATACATCAATCGAACGTAGATGGACTGATTGCATTGTAACTTAATACAAAAGGAAGTGTAAGCCTATTTGATGGAACATTTTCGGTTGTTTATCTGTTTCCTTTTTACAAATAAAAGCTACATTCTTTCCCGTACATACTAGGTTACCAGAAACAACATACAAATATAGTCTTAACATCGGCAAACTGAAACGAAATTGTGATATGTAACCGCGTATTAAATAATAAGGACTTGTCTAAAACTCCAAATCTTACTAATATTATGAATGCGAAAGTTTAGATAGATGGATGGATGTTTGTTAGATTTTGTAACCTAAACTAGTAAACAGATCTCAATGAAATTTAGCATGGATGTAGAGGATAATCTGAAAGAACACATAAGCCATTTTTTTTTTAATTCCACGCGGACGGTGTCGGGGGCGAAAGCTGGATAATGTTGACGTATGTCAGATTGTAAGCGGCGTTTAAAATTCGTTTCAATATTCGGCTGTTAGATAAATTTTTGTGTGTAAAATTTATTTTCAACATTTAGTTACAATTGTATACTACAATTCATAAACTTTTCCAATCGTAATTAACATTGTGTTGTTTTACTTCTATTGTTACGACTTTGAAACCTATTCACGGTATTTAAGTGAAGCACTTAAAGGTTAAGTTGTAAACCGACGGAGTCATAATTCAAAGTTAAATGAAACAAACCGTCTATACCGAATCGAGAACTTCAATGAATTTAACGGCATTATGGTGGTAAGAGGGGGCAATTTGCTAAAACAAACGCCCTCCATGTCTCGCAAGTTGAACGAATCGCTTAGCGAAAACATTAGCTCCGGCTCAAAGGCTGTTCGGAGCAAATTGCACGTGAAATTCGACAGCCAATGTTACTGAGTCTACAAAAATCTAGCCTCCATATTGTCTGACACTCGCTAATAATAAAACTTTACTTTCACGTATGTTTTTCATAACTAATTTTATGTTCTGCAATGTTGTTTTTCTGAACTTTTTTTCTCATGTAAAGCATTAAAATTAATATTATCACATATTTTCTCATTTCGTTAAGGTATTACTATATACATTATTTCCGGGGCGTTGTTAATACACTTTTATTGGCCATTATGTTCAGGTGAATCACAAATAACCTGATAACGATAATGTGCGCTGTTATACGTCGTTACATTGAACAAACAATTTTTCTTAACGTTATGGAATTTCAAAAATAACATAATTTGATCTTTATGTTTAACTAGCCTTCGCCCGCGACTTCGCGCCTATGTGTTCTTCCACACTATCCTCTACATATATACCATTTTGACATTCGTTTAGCCGTTTAGGCTACAAACTCTAACAAACATCTATCCATCAATCTAAACTTTCGCATTTATAATATTAGTATGATGTAATTAAGGAAGGTTAGATTAGTTAAAATTATTTAAAATTACATGAACTGCAGTATTTAAAAAGGTAACTATAAACTCTTTAAAATCCAAAAGGTCAATATATCCGTTTGGTTTGTATTTGTACAAAACTATTTGGCGTAAAAACGCAACAACTACACGGTGGGCGTTTTGTAGTGTTTGCTTTGATCTTTGTAACTCTTGTTGGAATAAATACTTTTATCAATGTTGACACAGTGTTGAGTCGCCCTCCGCAGACCGTACTGTTTATTGTGTTTACATTTTAAAATAAATAAATACGCTGGGGTCATTGTATCAAATAAACTTGAAGTAAGCGTGTGAATATTTAAACATTCATTTGATTATAAAGACGTAAAAATTTAGAAATAATTGTAATAGAAAACATTCGTCATATAGAATTATAATTAGACTAGCTGTTCCCGTGCGGCCTTATCATGAAATTATACTTTATTTTATTGTTTACATTTGTAACAACATGACAACCTAGCTTCCTTTATGTTGGCAGCTTGTAGTTTATGATCTCTTTCCCACATGAAGGATTTTTCCAATTTATTTATCCACTAAGTTTTATTAAACTAAAATTATTTAATAAAACTTACTACGCTATACGTGAAAATATATAGTCTAAAGCGTGTCGTAAGTGTAGAGCTAATAATTCAAAAATAAACTGTGATTGCTGACATCCTAAATCACGAAGTAATATTGTGTTTACGCTTTATTAAATAGTATAGATATAGATAAAATTGAGATAAGGACTATTTTGCAACATTAAAAAACACAAATCTGTTAACTTTTAACCAAAGCAATATTGTTAAAATTAAAAAGTTGCTCATAAATGTTATAAAATATAATATTAATGGACAAAATCATTCGATTGAAATCGTGAATAGGCAATTTATTTTCTACAGATTATTTGAACATAATGTGATTTGTATTAGGAGACAAAACTTTTTTTATCTGTAACAGACAACAAATTGAGTCTTTCCAAGGAGTCATGGCGGAAACAAATTTAATTTATTGACGACTTATTCAAACTGCTTACGACTTCGCAACGACGTACGACAATTATACGATTGCAAAATTACTCCTACTGACACTTGAAGCTTTGTTGCTTGGTAATAAAGTTCAAAATGCTCTACTATCTGCGAAGTTTTAGATTTGTGAAATCAACGTTGAAGTGACAGAACTTAATAGGACTTTAACAAATAGCTAAACATTTCGTAATTCGTGGAAGATTTGAATGGGTAGTTTACTTAACAAAAGAAGGGTGGACAGTCTTCATATTGTCCGCACACTCGTACCGACGTCAACATCTGCCCATTTTTTATAAACCGATTATAAACTTGAAATAGATATTTGTTCAACTAGCCAGAAAATCGGATGCTTTTGTGTTTTTATGTCGAAGGTGGTAATGTTTTGTATGTCCGAGGTTTTTGCTGTGACATCTTTGCATTGCGTTGATGCAACATCTTCATTTCTATTGATTATGTAAGAGATTACGAATTTAATCCTATTAAAATATATTAGTGTGGACAAAAAAGTGTAATAATATATATTTGTTATGCAAGTAAAGATGTAATATTTGGCAAATTTAATAAAAAGAATGTAGTGTTCTATCTTACTAATATTATAAATGCGAAAATTAGAATGGATGTTTAGATGGATGGATGTTTGTTAGAGTTTGTAGCCTATACGGCTGAACCGATCTCGATGGAATTTTGCATAGATGTAGAGGATAGTCTGAAAGAACACATAGGCTTCTTTCTTTTGTTTTTAAAAATGCCACGCGGATGAAGCCGCGGGCGAAAGCTAGTTATAATATAATTGGATATTTTGAATTAATTTGTTCTAAATATCTTTCAAGAATTTAAATTTATTTTTAAAAGTTGTCCGACACTTATTATTAATCAAGTTTAGATGAATGACTGTTACCATTTATCTCCAAAACCGCTAAAAAGATACCTTTTAAACTTTAACTGTTGTACGGAGGAAGTCTCAGAAAAAAGCTAGCGAATTACAGCTTAAAATAATTTCACCATTTGTTAAGGAACTATTGTAAACTACGATTAAATTTTGAACCAAGTAAACAAACTGGTAAACAATTTTGGTTTTTGTTTTAATTAAACAAAACAGTAAAAACAATACACAGCGAAACTTTTCTTAACTCAATTTAACTCAGCGCATAACAAATGTTGAATGTTCGAAAGCGTTTGCTTCTGCTATTACTACAAGTTAGTTCTTATTTTCAACTATTTACTTTCCAAAAGTTGTTCATAATTATAATAGGGTCTGTTCATTGGGCTGAGTTTGTGCAATTAAGCGTTATCAATTAGTTTGGAAATTTATTTGTTCAGTGAAAATTCTCAATTTTCTACCTATATTCAATAAAAAAAAATTAAAGTATTGTTAACTAATATTTGTAGAAGAATTCTAGCCTATTATTGCTATAGACTAACCTAATGTCTCAAACTGGTCTTATACCGTAATAAAAACAATCATTATAAACAATTAACATAAATACCGCTACTTAATTGCGTTCCAAATTTAAAAACGAACACTGTAGATGGCGGGAATTAAGTAGAGTGTTATCAAATAGTCGTTAATGAAACACATATAGAGTAAGAATGTTTTAAAAGAACGACCGTAGCAGCGTTGGTTCCGACTATAAAATACCCTGGATATGCAATAGCTGTCCGGCGCAGTGTGAGAGCAGGCCATTTGCATAGGAACTGAATGCGTTGAAACGGCCTCGCCAGGAATTTAATAAAACTATCTTAGAGCTTAGTCGTGTCTATAAAATAAAAATATTATGAAAATATTTTACTTAAAATCCACTTATTTATCTTTGCATTCGAGTTAAAGTGGTTTTATTGCATTTTGCATTTCATAACTTGGAATTATCACGTAGCGGACTGGATTAGTAATGTATGCGATTATATCGGCAAGAGTTTATATTTTATAGGCCGAATTAAAAGAAAATAGAAGGATAAAAAAAAAATTATCAATGAAAACAATATTCACTAATTAACCCAAATATTTCTCATAAAAGTTTATGTTTGAGCAAAGAAAGGTAAAAGTTAAGTTCCAAAATTCAATCTTAAATCTGTAAATACTTGGAACACTCCTACATGACTACCATAATGTCTTAGTAAGATTGTTTTAAAACTCTTAACAACAGCTAAACATTTACGAGTATATGGTAAGATGTTAATTGAAATAAAAAATAATATGCGCATAAAAACAAACTAAGAGCCAGTTAAGAGTAGAGTCACGTAGAGGGAGAAGAGAATTGGAATTACTTAGAGAAATAATTGTCTCTTGGTAATATCGTGTTTCTCCGGACAGGACGGTCGCAAAACTATACTGCAATGGAACTTCAGTGTTCCTACGCCATTCTTACTCGAAATTATATAAATAAATTAAAAAATATACTCTCAAGTAAAATTAAAAAAGTGTAATTCGTTAATTGCTAGAGTTCTTATCCGTCCTTCGCTGTTATATTTCAAATGTTCATAAAAAGGGGAAATATCCTTTTTCTTTGCGTCCTTTCTATACTAATATTTTAAAGAGGAAAGCTTAGTATTTTTGTATGGGCCCATAAAAAATATGTTGTACCATTAAAAAGCTACGTTTTCTTCAAGTAACATAGTCTGTATTTTTCTGTAATTTCACGCGGACGAAGTAACGAGCAACGTCTGGTGTCTAAGAAAGGTAGGCAACGAATTTCCGATGCGGATGTCTATGGGTAGCGATCGCTTTCGGAGAATTAAGGTAGGTACTTATTTGCCTCCTTATGATATAAAAAGTCTTGCCGAAATACTATACTTATCACCTGTCATGAGTCGGAAAAAGGCGATAAACTTGGAATTTAGTTAACTATTACATAAGCTTTGTAGTTCAAGAGATTTCGCACCGTAACTATCTCTTTTAGCTTCTATCCCAAAGCCAAGAAATATGTCTTAAATTAGTATTCATAAGCGAACTCAGACGACATAAATTACATGAAATATATGCTTTATTACATATAGTGATAGAGATCTGTTGCCATTTAGAATTCCGAGATGAACTTACTGACGTGTGTGTAGGCTTTGGTATAGAGGGAAATAAATATTGTTCATATGAGGAATTTCCGAAATAGAACAATAAAAACAAATGCTTTAGATTAGATATCGATAAATAAAGTGTGTGTAATAATAAATTTGTTTTGATTTTCTTTTGTTAAAGGTAACGTGAGTATGATGCGTCAATTCACACTATGAAAAATTAACATACATTACTAGGAAAATATAAATGCCTCATACCGTCGAGTTAGTACAAACCTTAAGAAAAGATTAGCTAAACGTGTCGCATACATTATAATAATGGCTACTTTAAATTACATTTTATATTAGGGATCTATTTTGTACAGTAGGCACTCAATTACGTCTGGTCTGCAGAGAAAATTGCTTGGATTTCGCGTCGGCTACAAGAGCGGGCGCGCTTAGCATATTAATCTGTTGAAAATATTCATACTTCCATTAGTATATTTATTTAGAGATCGTCGCGGCTTCATTTATATGATATACCAAGCACGTATTTGTGGAGTTGAATTTATTATGTTTAAAGGGGTTAATTAGAGTGCTTTGATACCAATGTTATGATACTAATTTTAGACTGTATAATCTTCCTCTCTCTCTCTCTCTCCGGATCGTTTCCTCATTCCTGAGGGTCGCGACCTTTCTTCTTGACAATATCTCGAAGGGTGTTTCTCCACTTTGTGCGATTCTCTGCGACGTGGATGGCGTTAAAATAGTTGTGTCGAGTGTGGTGCATATCTGGTCCGTCCAGCGCATAGGGCGGCGTCCTTTGGTTCTCTTTGGTTTTGGGTATAAATTTCCTAGACCTTTTTAATATCTACGCTATTCTTTACATACAAATTCAACAGTAAAGATCGTCTTTAGTACAATGAACCTACGAGCTAACGCTTTGTATAACTCTTAATACTTCCTAAAGAATTTTTAACTAGTCGTATAAATATGTACAGCTTTAATTGTCCGTATAACCTCTTTTCTTCGTGACTAGTGAAGTGAAAGAGTCAATGTTAACTCTAGAGAAAATTATACACGAATTATAAAGTATAATGAATTATAAACACAAGTTTACTTTGACATATTGAACTAGCGGCACATTAGATAACACGAAAAATACTTCGGATAACTATGTTAACATACATACGAGTATAGTTTGTGTAAGCGAGAAAAGGTCGAGTATCGAATTTATACGTAATTTTAAAAGTGATTTAACAAAGAATTTTTGAAGATAATCCGACTTCTTTTTTAGGTGACAGCTTCAAAAAAAAGTAGACGTTAGTAATAGTCGTAAAATAATTAGTTATAAAATGTCTCAAGATAGTTTAAATAATTAAATAATTCGACTTGTTATTCTCAGTATAGAGGGTTTTTAAGTTATAAACGAGGTTAAATAACAAGTTGAATAAGTAATAAAAAAAACACATGTAATACAAGTTTTACTACAGAATTTTTTAATGTAGGAACAACGTTTCCAGTCCTGCAGTATCAAAACAATTTTGTCACTTTTAGTTAAATTTTCCATTTCCTATGTATCGCGGGGAATTCGTATAGATGCAATTTTGTAGAGGATTTTAAAAATATAGACAATTTCCGTACAGGAAATACAGTTTACGTATTGCCCTGACATAACTCGGATGCAAAACTGCGCAGTTAGTGCAGACCGTGCAGTGCGTAAAAAATAACCTTTTTCGAAGTTTTTTTCCAATTTATTTTACTGGCACATAGTTAAAAGATTCTACCCTAGTTTAGTTACAAAAATATAGATACAGATTGTATTTTTTCTATATTCCAAATTTTTTTTACCGTTTGTTTCAAATTTTATTCGCTTCAATGTCTTGCGATTGCTAGATATAGACTTCGTCATAAATATTTTAGTTTATTAACGAAGGAATACATTTTAAGCAAGAAGTTGCAAGTTACATTAGCAAAGAGTAAATATAACATCGCAACGTAATTTATTAAAAACACAGTAACGTCCGATAGTCCAAACCACCCGGCTAAGGCGGGCGGGGATCGAGTTAAGCCAGCTTGCACTTAAATGAAATAATGAATTCAATTTGTTCGTTTAATAAAGTCAGGACAGTTTATAAAACTCGGTATGAAACTAGAAATTGTGCTTGTCGCTTTTGTTGAGTTTACGTTCGCTGAAGTGCAATTTGCAGTTGAATGGGAAACTCGCTTTTAAAATTAACAAAGGCGTTTCTATTCGGCGCATTTTAGAAGTTGCAAAACCAACTGCTGAGTTCGTATTTATTTCCACGCAATCGCCGAGATCGTAAGTTTCATTAGGAAAACAGGGGTATTAAGAGAAAGTTACTAGCTACGGACGGAACTGATCAGGCTCCGCTCATGGTCATCAAAGTTAACCTTGTCGTTAAATAAAACTTAGTCCTCCTCGCATGCAACGACAACCCACAAAATCAAATAAAACATCTTATTCCAACGACGGCAGTGAATCATGTTAACTCTTATATTAAAAAAATGGAATTCCATATTACTTTAACTATGTGTCAATAACAATGTTGAACGAAAATGAATCTTCAAATAATTTCGGTCAAAGGTCTGTACGTCCCACTGGGATCGATTGGCGGTTCTCTTAGCTCAAGATTGAAATGACTTTAAGGTCAAGTTTGGTGAGCAAGAACATGTCACTTAACAAGAGCACTTCGTCCAAGAGGCGAATGACTAAAGGTCGCTGGTTTCACATTGTATTCGTCGAGATATCTTAAAGCTTCAGCGATGATGTCTCGACAGACTTAGAAGATATTTTTCTCTTATCTATAATGTAAGATTCCATATCAATATATTTGAAATAATTACTGTTGCAATGATAGTTATCACCGTCTAATCATTTTTCATTGTCGTAAACTCTTCTCTCATTATAAATCTAGAAAGCAATTTAATTGGAAACTATAAACGGAAATAAGTATTCGAAATGGCAAACGAAAAATGCTTCAAAGGACGACTTTCTAACGTCGCCACTTTTACAGACATGCACTGAACGATAAATAAGCAATTCTAGTCTTGCTTTCAATATCTTTGAGAGAAATGATAGAATTACTTCGTGAAGATATTTCTCAAATACTTACTGCCAGAAATACGAGTAAGTTAAAGTCGATGGAGCATAAGAGAATCGCATTCGTTGCATTTTCTATATCACATCCTATATCTGAAGCAATTGCTTTCTTTGAATCTTGATACATTTTTATTCGGTTTTCTTGGAGTTGCAATAAGATATGATAGAAAAATGTTATTTATATAGTTAAAGCTGCTTAACTTTTTATTATATGAACCGTTTAATTTTACAGTTTACCTGATAATTTACTTTAGTTTTAGATCTATTTTGTTGAGCCTTTGCCCGCGACTTCGTCCGCGTAAAAAAACAAAATTTAGTAGTCTATCTGTTGTTCCAGACTTTCTTCTACATCTATACAAAATTTAATCAATTACTGTTCAGCCGCTTAGGCTGACAAACTTGAACTTACATACATCTATCAGATATAAACATTCGCATTTATAATAAAACAAATTAAACAAGTAAAATGTAAAATGTTTGCTTATAAGATTGTATGAGGTCACGGCTTAAATTCAAAGTATTCCACTTAAGATGTTGTGTCGAGTCAAACAACGTGCTTGTTAAAAGCGTTCACTTGAGTTTAACAGCGATATGTGCATGATAGAGATGTAAGTGAGAACGGCGGTATAGCAATAAGCAACCAGGGTAGCGAAGAATGAGCCGTCCTTATTCAGTTAGACAGTACATGGTATTCGTGACTTACATTCAGTATAAAACAATTCTCAGACAAAGGTTCTGGCCACGAGCTAACAACAAAGGAACAATGCGGACGACGGGAGATGCCTTTGCTTCATTTCGATTGTGGACAGCCCAGTTGGTCGCCGCAGTTTTTTTATGCCCAACAGATATACTGGACTTTCAACGTACACTCGTCAATGTTGCAATAGAGCTATTCTAAAGGTGTTTCTTGAATTTTTGATCAGTCTAATGCCAAATTATTAACGCCGAAATTAAAAATAATTTCGACAAAACAACATTAAGGGTGAGTTGCATCAAATCGCTGGTTATCGTAAAAGTTATAATAGGGTTACAAGTGCAAAAACATATTCTCTCAGAGGTTTTATGTGTTTTTCGTTTTTACAATGGAAACATTT
>NW_013525336.1:462211-467640 GCF_000836215.1 Papilio polytes | reverse complement strand
TCACAAATCAAGCACGTGTCCTTCCACAATAGATAATTTGCAACAAAATTGAGCAGCAACTGGAATATCGAAGAATAATTCGACGTTCTGAAATCCGTGCTCCAATACGATATCTTTACAATAGTGACGAATCTATTTTGTGGAGCACAAAGCGTTCAACCAGGGTGGGGGCCACCCGCAAATAATAGGGACACGAAGCTTAACCCATTGTGTGGTTACCTTAAATGTTTATAATTTGACTTATTGGCTAAAGTTTTGTTACAATGAATTTCTCTATACAACTCTAAGCAACTCCGCTTAGCATCTTAAAACTTCTTTTGAAATGGTGTTGAAAAAAATTAATCTCCAACTAGAATAAGTAAATGGCGTCAGGAAGTCGATAAATTATATTTCACACTTTAACATTAATACCTCCCAGCAGGATTTCGACATAATAGGATTAAAATGTTTGCATTCGGAGTCAAGGCACGTTGCGTAACATAGAACTTTGTGATTGAAGTTTTGTGGTATTACAATTGTTCCAACAGTCTTTATTTGGTCAAATAAAATACAGACGTAGATGTTGTGATGATCAATTTGAAAGCACGAATTTTAAATTTTATCGAAACTGCAAAGTTACGAGTTTGTGAAGATAATCACATAAATAGAGTTGACCGAAGCGAAGTCCGGATATCCATTACAATGCAAATTTGTCCTCGCCTGTCACAATGAACAAGTTACCTGCCCGCGTACAAACTTTTTGCCCAGTTGCAAAACCAAAATTGGACTGCGACCGAGTTAGTCAGTTGCAACGTGGAATCATCTAATCTTGTGTGACGTTCGCTATCAACTAAATATGGAGTTCCACTGATGCGGGAACTTCAGACATATATTAGTTTCCTCTTCATGTTAGGTACAGTTCTGTGAATTTACATATTACGTGAGCTTTTCGAAATGACATGATAGTTATATTTTAGTTTAAATAGTAACCAGTAGTGAGTAATTCTGATAGTTATTAATAGACCTATAAAATTATTTGAATTGGCAAAAGTCAAACCGTAGATGAACTGTCTTGTTATATTTTTTCTTTATGCCATTCTTAATATCTACGTAAGTATCTAACTGTCAGCGTCTCTTTTACCGAACCAAATAAGCTCATCGCATTATCGATGTAAATATTGTCGTTCAATTTTGCTAATAAATTGACCAAATATGGTTGTACTGTATGCTGGTGACATCTACTGACATGTAGCCATTATAAAAGTGTTGCCATACACACGATATTCGAAAACAAATAAAACACTATTTGAATATTGGTACGTTATTAAAATAGCATTACTAACTACTAATTGAAATAAATTTCATTAATTTGACGTCTCGTTTAAATAAATCATGCGTCAGTTAATGTGAGTGCCCGTTACCTTCGATCGACAAACAATTAACTTAATTATAACCGCAACAAATTAATACGTCGGGCACACTTAGCAAGTGCATAAAGTGCATCAAACGCGCCTGGGTAGTGGGGGGTGAAATTTAATTGCATCGTTATGTCATCGAGCGACCGTAAACATTGATCAATATTGACTATACTCTTAATAAAGCCTAATGGACATGCTCTTGTGCAAACACACCTATACATTTTGAAAAATAAACATCGAGTGAATATTAAACCTGATTAATTGTCAGTTATAAAGGGACACGAGAAATATTTTTACGCGTCATTAGTTTGATGCGTGCTCGACGTGACACTATTCCGTGTATTGTTTTTTATAGAGATTCAGTATTACTGCGATGAATATTTTAAAATTACTCTGTACGTTTATATAAAAATGGATATATTATGTAATACATAAAATGGGTTTTAACTTATACAACACTAGCTGTCTCTCGCGACTTTGCCCGCGTGAATTTAAAAAATATACCCTATGCTATTCACAGATAAATTATCTTTCCAACGGCGAAAGAATTTTTAAAATCGGCCCAGTAGTTTTTGAGTTATTTCAATACATACAAAAATACAAAAATATAAATCTTTCCTCTTTATGATATTAGTATAGATATAGATTATGTCAATAAAAATAATAATATCTTTGGATAAAATAATTTAAGAATGAACTACAGTAACAGTTTATAATAAATAGTAGCATCGTATTACTAAACCGTATTTACAACGTGACAATATCCATCGACGATTTAAATCCTCACATGCTCTGAACAATAACTTATAATGTAATTTGAACTGATTGAACAGTTTATAATGCTAAACTGCTATAAATTGAAATTGTACTCTTTTTAGAATCAACTATCTATTAATTTATTGTATTGTACTATACGTTTGTTTTGTCTCCACTTTCTTCAATTACAAAGATCTAAAATACTAGCTGTTGATAGCGACTTCGTTCTCGTGAAATAAAAATAATAATAAAAAACAGCTTATACGACTATTGCTCACTGATGTAGCTTTATAATGGTGAATAATTTTTGTAATCGTCTCAGTAATTTTTTAGTTATTTCAATACATACAAAACTTTCCTCTTCATAATATTAGTATAGAGTTAAGTAATAACTTAGTACCTATACCTATGACTATTGGTAAATTATTTGTCTTAGTTAACATTGAAGAAATTTATAAGATTACTTCGTTTATTTTATAAAAAAAATCTGTCATAACATATTCCGACAATCGCGTGTGAGTAAATAAAAGACGGCTAAGCCCGTAATGGCAACTTGATCGTGTCAACGACATCGGTTTAAGTGTAAAATGCTGTTCATTCGTGATAAAGCATCGCATTTCCATAATTAAGCTCCAATGGTTCCGTTCTGTTGACAAATAATATTAAAATTATTATTCAACTTGAATTGTTAAATACCAACGAACTTTTGCGTGATTTTTAGTATTGGTCTTTGTCCCGGTTAATCTCATTTGAAATTACTTGAAAAAAAAATTATTATGTTCGGAATTCGTACTAGAACTAGTAGATAGTTATTCGGAACTCGTCTAATAACTTCAAATGGTTGGCGTTGGAAGATAAGATCCCATACACGAACCTCAGTTTGTAGTCTCTGTCGACAACGCAACTAGACTTACACCAATAGCTCAAAGCGGTCCGTACCGTCTGCATAAAACGGATTTGTATGCAATGAAGTCAGGACATGTCTCACTGAAATTTATTTTTAGAGATTTTAATTGTCCCGCACAAACGCATGTATACTTCAAATACAATCTCATAGTTGGTTAACACCGTTATTAAAGTATATTACACCTATATCGTGAACCTCATTATAAAATGATGTGGAACATTGAAACGGTTTTTTGTAGACCTCGTATAATTTAAACTTTACAAAATGAAGGACTTTGTGCTTCAGAGCAAATGTAAAGAATGATTGCTATAGACAGGTTTATTACCGCGTTAACACGTCGTGAAAGAAAATTGCTTATCACTTTGGAAATTAAGTACAGATTGGCTGTTTGAATACACCAACTTAAATTTCGCTCGAGGTGTTAAGTCAGAGCAAGATAATTAGGTAATAAATATTTATAAACGAGGCTATGCCGACCGTTGAAATTGCGTTGCATTCGGATCCACTGTTCGTATTTTTTTCTCTCTTTCAAACATCAAAGAAACGGGATACTGTTGGCGCTTATATGTAGAAGTATCCGGTATACAATATTCATCTCTATGTCCATGTGAATTAAAGTCGCTTTTCTATAAATTGAGGATAGATCATTTATTAAATACAAGAAGAGTGTGAATAATTCCTGGACCACTTATTTGCACCCGCTTTAAGGCCTTGCAAATGAGATTTCACAGTGAGCTACTCGCTAACGTATAAGTTGTTTTCTTTGATAAGAAAAGGATATTACCCGTAGGTGAAGAATCTATCATAACAGTGGAGATGATTTAAATATTACAAGTGCATTATTGCTTAGTCACTTGGCAAGACACTGACGATATTAATCTGAATAAAGTGAACAGTTTTTCGTCTTAAGCCGCACTTTGGGGGTTCATACAGTCGCCCTACTTGGTAGTTAAGTAATTCTAAGTACTTTAAGTTGTTGGATCGTAAATGTTTTTTAAAAGCTGAGTGAAAATTGCCCACTCTCAACAAGAAAAGAACCTCGTTCTAGGATTATTGACCTGAACAAACTCTTAGTATAAGCTTAAAGCTTAAGTGGAGAGTTTAATAAAAACACTTGAGAATTTAACGGCATTACGACGTTCCTTTTAAGTGCGAATCGAGCGAGAGTAATTTGATTTTTGTTTACAAAGCGTTCTAAGAAATTTTCACTAAGGAATGTACGTAATGAAAATCTGATATTGACAACTGAGAAATTAGACTGCGATTAGAGACATAACACTGTTGATATGCAGCATATAACATGATTATTATATTTACAAAGATTTCTTTAAATACCATAAGGTGGAAAACGAGCATGCAGCCACCAGAATCCGCTAAAATGGTAAAACGATCGCTGCCCAAAGACATCCGCAATTGCAGATGTGTTGCCAAGCGTTGGAGAACGCACACATAAAGAAGACATTCCTATGCGTGTCTTCAATTTCGCTTTTCCTTCCCATCCTTTGCTCATAAGAAAAAGGTGAAAAACGGAACTAACATTAGGTCTTCAGTACGCACATCATAAACAATAGTTTTAAAACCTGTCTGTCTGAAAAATCAAATGTACTTTATATTGAAGGAAATTAAGGGAAAACAATTAATTTTTAGTATGGTACAAAAAAAACTTTTTGTATACGTTTGTTTTTGATGTCATATTTATGTGCTGGGTATCGATCGAACCAGTTTTCTAAAAATAAATAATATTCAATATTGCTTATCCATTTTAAAATATCGGTATTAAAATAATATTATTAAGAAAACGAATAGACTGACGTAGTGCCGGTACACATTTGATTTGCATTATCACCAATAAATTTCTATCTAAATTAGTGGACATTAAACTTGGACAATAAAAGTCTTTATAAATTAAATGGACGTCGAATAACAAGTTAGTTTTTGGGTCGTCACGTTGACGAGAGGCATATTGGAGCAATAAAAGCTTTTATTACGTAAAACATTCCCGATTTGATTACACATAGTGTTATTCTAATTTCTTGAGGTTTGTACCGATCAGTTACAGTTTTTTTTAGAACAGTCAGTAAACATTTTAAATTTAAATACTGTTCAAAGTATCCGATGATGATAATGTTAAAGTTCTGTTTACCAAAAACTCAACAACTGAATATTCAATATGATATCTATTCTGTTTTAATTTCTATCCTATAAACTATACATATAATAAAATCTGAGTGTCTATTTGTACTATCAAAAGTAAAATTCCAGATTTCGGGAAGATGATGTTGCTGATAACGAAAATCGTATTTAAAAAAATGTTGTCTGTCTGTCCGCAAGCCGCGTTTGTTCTGGGAAATCTCCGAAACGGCTGGGGC
>NW_013525336.1:452310-462095 GCF_000836215.1 Papilio polytes | reverse complement strand
CGAGAGGCATATTGGAGCAATAAAAGCTTTTATTACGTAAAACATTCCCGATTTGATTACACATAGTGTTATTCTAATTTCTTGAGGTTTGAACCGATCAGTTACAGTTTTTTTTTTAAAACAGTCAGTAAACATTTTCAATTTAAATAAAGTATTCGATGATGATAATGTTAAAGTTCTGTTTACCAAAAACTCAACAACTGAATATTCAACAAGATATCTATTCTATGTTTTAATTTCTATCCTTTAAACTATACATATAATAAAATCTGAGTGTCTATTTGTAATGTCAAAAGAACAATTCCAGATTTCGGGAAGATGACGTTGCTGATAACGAAAATCGTATTTTTTTAAAAATTGTCTGTCTGTCTGCAAGCTGAGTTTGTTCTGGGAAATCTCCGAAACGGCTGCGCCGATTTCGACGGCGCTTTCCCTGGAGGGTAGCTGACATGGATAGGCAAATTATAGGCTACTTTTTTTTTTATTCCGCGCTGCCAAAATGGCATAACGGGTGGTCCAAAATTGCGCTAACGAAGTTTGCGGGCGATAGCTCGTTTGATCATTATTTAAAACAAGAACAATTTATTTACTAAACAGAACTCACAAGCTGTTTGAAAATCGAACGTCTTCAAATTAAAATATTTATTTTAAGCATGTATTTAGCTACCATAGTAGCAACTTGTGCTGTCGTAAAACCGTCCAATTATTTGATCATGTTATCAGAGCTCATCGACCCGCTCGTCTTACTCAAACGTCGTATATTTACCAGAATGAATCTTCTTCGAACTTGACGAATAATAAATTGTCATCTAACTATCTTACGTCAATCAGATACCAGTAGTTAATAGAAACTCTTTCTCAACATCCGGTTTAATTGTGTATTTCGGTTCCTATTAGGTTTTTATAACGTACGTAATAATTTAATAAAAATAAATTGACTGTTTTGATATTTTCATGCAACCGTTACCACTATTTGTTTTTATTCGTTACTTTGGTCATTGAAACGCCCACAATATCTGGTTTCTACAAATGAAAATTACTTCTTGACAGTAATTATTCATATTTATGTTGTCGCCCTTATTTTCCGGTGTACTAAAAATGCAAGGCTAACGCAGAAAAACCAATGGATACGGTAGTTGTATTGACTTTTGATAAGACCATGTTGATAGCAATAATATTTTCATTTCTGGCAATTATATTGGCAACACCTCCCTTGCTGATGGTTATTTTGCATATTATTATAATTATTGTCCATTATAGTGAGTACAATATACTCTAAAGTCAAACAGCCCTACAAAATAAAAATAAGTAAAATTTTGCTTATATTAAGTTTATTCCTAAGTTTAACTTTATACCGCGTTTGTTTATGACACTGAAAATATTTGCCGTAGTATCAACAGTACATAATACTTGAGATCTTAAATCTAATCATTTTTTATTAGGTTATTTTCAATGGTTGTCAAAATCCAGTTCGAATAAGGTTTTAATTATACTTGGATTTTCTGTTCATTAGGGTCTTAATAAATTAATTTTCCAAGAAACAACGCGGGCTGTTGAATCATAAAAGACGTCCAATATATTTAACAAGGGCATCAGAACTAATTAAAACTTCAGTCCAAATGACCACAAGATGGCCGCCACAATAAACTTGTCAAAGTACTGGCAATAAAGACTAACATATGCTACTTGTAATACAAGATATAAAAACAATTGATTTATAGGATTTATAACGTTTTTTTTCTTCGTACTAAGATATTTACTAAGTAAATCAATGAATTAACAATGTTGGTTTTTATTTTAAGGATCTTGAGTATGATTCAAATATACGTCCTTCAAATTGTCATCTCACTAATATTATAAATGCGAAAGTTTACATGGATGTTTGTTAGAGTTTGTAGCCTTAACAGCTGAACGCATCTCGACGAAATTTGCCATAGAAGTAGAGGATAGTCTGGAAGAACACGTAGGCTACTCACTTTTTTTTAATTCCACGCGGAGTCGCGGGCTAAGCTAGTAATTTAAAATTGTAATATCTTTGAGTAAAATTTGATAATAATACCATTGTTACTTAAATCAATGAATAAGTTAGTTTGACAAGCATTGAGACATTTCTAATCAATGGATCCCTTCGTCAAAGTAACAGCTGTCGTGATTAGTTTTCAAGTATTTGCTAATTCATTACAGAGATGATTATTTGCGTAACTAATTACTCCACTTGCAAATTACAAATGCAAATAAAAATGACCTATTGATGTGAAGAATATCAACGTTATCGACAAAATACTACTTTTTCTAGCTATCTATCTAGCTGTTCCATTGCGGCTTCATCCGCATGAATTTAGGAAAAAATTGTTATATTGTTTACATTTGTTAAATTATCAATAGCAAATATCAAAATGACATGACATGACAAACTGACAAAAAAAAATGGCAATCTTACTTTCTTGATGTTGTCAGCAACTTATGGTCTCTTTCCCACATTAGGGTTTTTATCCAAAATATTTACCCCCTCAGTTTAATGGCGTGAAAATATATAGCCTAAGGCATGACGTAAGTGAAGGGCTTTTAATTAAAAAACGAATCATTCAAAAATATGTTGTAATTGCTGACATCTTATGTAACAAAGAAGTGTGTGTTAAGGCTTTATTATGATGATAGATAGATGAAGACAACGAATTATGAATTTTAATAACTGTATATCATAAATTTTTGTACCAATTTCTTTCTAATTACTTTGATGTAATAATTTAAGCAATACCGCGTTCTGATATCTATAAAATACGGTAGATGTAATAATTTATCAAAGTAAAATGTCTACGTTAAAAGTCTATCAATATTTTCTATCATATTAAATATAATTTATTCATTACCAATTTTTGAGCTACAGCCCTACATTATGACTGTTTAAAATCTCATTTTGGACATGTTATTAATGATAGAACATTAATCATGAACACGAAGCTATCCTAATTAAAGTATGGAAGGCAATTAAACGATATTAAATGAACTTTTTATATAAAACATTGTTTCCTATGTTTTGGGCATGAAGCATCAGAGTTCAATAGATTCTGGCCCCTGCTGTTTCAATTATATCACTGACAATACTTCAAATACCGAGGTAGTGTACCAAAATGCATCTTACTTTGGTAACTGTCAAAACAGACTTGATACTTCTTAACATATTAAAAACTAGTTGTCGTCTGCGAATTCGTCCGCGTAAATAAAAAAAAAAAACAAAAAGAGTAGCCTATGTGTTCTTCCAGACTATCATCTACATCTACACCAATTTTCATTTAAATCCGTTCAATCTTTTAGGCTACAAACTCTAAAAAACATCCATCTATCTAAACTTTCGGATTTATTATATTAGTATGGCCTTGACAGTATTCAATTTTGTTTTGTTTTTTGGCTTTTTTCGTACAATACACAGAATTAATTTAAAGTTTATATGATCGAAAAATAAAAGTAAATCTTATAAAACGAAAGACGAATTACTGAATTATTAATTACTAACTACTTAAATATGATTTGCAATAATTTATCGAATAAGCTGATAACATCACTATCAGGTATTTTTTACTTTTCTTATATACAAGAAGTCTTAACAATATTACTTGGAAATATGAATTTAATGAACTAAAAATAAACCCTTTAAAATTATTTGAATTAAATAAATTCCACAATCAAGATGTTTTACTCCAACTACAATCTTGTTATGGCCTCACGATTGAACGCATGTGCCGACAGAGCGCCGATACCATCTAATCCAGATTCTCCCCACCACTTAATTGATTATTTCATAAAGAATAATATGACTCGTCATACCTTGACGGTTCGTGGTACAGTACAGAAAAAAATGTGCCAAACAATCTCCCATGACGAGTCACGATATTAAAACAGTGATGAGTAAAGCGAGTCTTTTGTATAAATAAACCTTTCAAACAATATTATACTTTAACTACATGAAAATGATTGATAAAAAAGATACCTTCTTTTACAATATTAGGTGTTAGTATGTTCGACTGTAACACAAACTGATAAAGGGTTAATAATTCTATGTCGATCATTAATGAAAATTTTCACAATTTACACATTCAATTTTTGAATGAATTTAACTGCCTATTGTTTGTACATTTTTTATACTAGCCTTCGCCCGCGACTTCTTACGCGTGAAATGAAAAGAAACAAAAGTAAGTAGCCTATGTATTCTTCCCGATTATCCTCAATATCCATGCCAAATATATTTGAAATCCGTTCAGCAGTTAAGGCTGCAAATTCTAATGAACATCAACAAAACAAACTCAAACATTCACATTTATAAAATTAGTAAGTAGTAAGATTTTTGACTTGAAAACAAGCGATGTTAATAATGTTATATTTCATTCAATTGTTAATCCACAAATGCAACGGAAATGTAAATCTCAGAGACATTAACCGGTATCGTGACCCGTCCGAACTCGATTCTCATGATTATTTCATCTATTTCAAAGAACTTGGTTGTGTTAAAACACAATTTGTGACCAAACAAAGCATAGATTTCACTACCAGAATAGTCGATTGTCCTAGATTAACGAACCATATCATTACGCCTAATGAATCGCGGTCCACCATCTTATCTAACCATCAACGTCGGTCTAAAATCTATTACGAGACTTATACTGCTGTAAGCAACAGGCATGTATGATTTAAATAACTTGTATCAACCACTTGTTAAAGGCTCACCACTAATAAATGCTAGATACCTATTTATTAAAAAAAAAACATTCCGACATCTTCATTTACAAAAGTACAGAAATCGTAAAAATACTCCTAAAATTATATACAATAGTTTTATCAATCTATAGGTGAAAAAAAACGCGAAAATCCATACATTTAGAAATGATTTTGTTTAAAATTTCAAGTGTCTGTAGTTAATATTTGTTTAAAATCTCAGTATAATTTGATATGCATATTTATTATTTATTTACTCAATCTAAACAGAATTATACAAAATTCAGCTTTGAGCAATTTGAATAAATACAACGCTATTTCTGACTTTTAAAATGCAACATCTGTTACTTCGCTTACACTTGTTTTAATAGTATTGTGGGAATATTCAATTTAAAGCAAAATCTAGTCTGGAAAAGTCTAGACTGGAATCTACTGTTTTGCATAATCTAGCTGTTTATATGATTTTAAGTTTTTACGTTTTAAAACAATTGTACATAGTAATGTTACTCCAGGTACTACGGACAAGATCATACTAAGTCTGTTCAATATAGTAAAACTTTCGAAAAAACTGCAAGTATGTAGAAGTGCCTAATTAAAGTAGCGCCCGCCAGTGGTGGAGAAATTGAGAAGCAAAAGGTTAGCGTGGTATGGATATGTTATGGGACGAGACGATGGGGACATAAAGAAAGTGTTAATAATGAATGTGGATGGCTACAAAGGAAGAGGAAGACCATAGAAAGTATGGATGGATTGTGTGAAAGAGGATATGCTTAGGAAAGGAGTGGATTTAGATATGACGGCTGATAGAGGTGTATGGAAGAGCAGCACTTACTGTGCCGACTCTCCATAAGGGATAAGGGCAAGTTGATGTAGAATAGATGAAAAGAAATAACAACAAGTTGTCTTTTTCTAATACACTAGCTGTTGCTCGCGACATCGCCCGCGTGGTATTAAAAAAAATAATATAAAACATAGCATATTACTCACTGATAATGTAGCTTTTTAATGGTAAAAGAATTTATGAAATCGGTTCAGCATTCTTTGAGTTACATACAAAAATCTTTTCTCTTTGTAATATTAGTATAGAAGTATTGATGATTGGTATTTTAAATGCGATAAAGTTCAATATTTCTTGATATGACAGTTCTCCAAACGTTCCTAACATTGTAACTTAATAAAAAATGTATCTGTTTACAATTAAAAGGTTTCAAAATAAAACATAATAAAACACATATAAATAGCTCGCACCTCAACTATTAAGGCGTGCGTTTAAAGTTGCCAGTTGGATATGTTTATCTGTACCACTTCATCGATTCCGATGCGAAGTGACTTAGGAGATAATAGGGTACCAGGGCGGTCCTCGATATACGCCAAGTCACTCTGCTACATTTCTTTAATCGAGACATCGACAAAAGCATAGTATAGCTAAAGAATCCCAATGTACCATTTGTAGTGAAAAATGTTCTAGAATAAATTGTTTTGTCTCAAATATATGTAACTATAATATTTTCTTAGATGAGTATTTGAAAATCTAAATAATAAGATTTGTATTTTGTTTGAAATAACTCAAAAACTACTGGGTGGATTTTAAAAATTCTTTCACTATTTGAAAGCTACGTTATTAGTAACGTAGGCTATACTTTTTATTATTTTATATAATTTCACGCGGGCGAAGTCGCGAGCAATAGCTAGTCTACTATACATATAGAAAAGTCTACATGTAATTTATTAAATAACACATGTCAGTAAATCTGTAGTATCAATTCTATGTTTTAAATAAATTTTAACTGATTAAAATACATAATAGAAATTACAATCTGTAGCCTTAAAAAATTTAATTTTATTAATCATGATCAAGCTTATTAAGGATTAGAAATATAACCCTCGTTTAAACTAATTTACGAGCTTCGGGTCCGATCTCAACTATGCACCTGTTTTATTCAAAGGCAAATGTGTGTTGGTCTTGTATAAAAGACTAACTATCAACAAGAAATTTATTTATATACATATACATTTTAGTGTACTTATTTTTGTCACATGTATTTCACAGACAAACAAAATCTTAATGTACGTAAGTAAACAACGTATAGTTCGTTTTGACTTTTATCATGAAAAAACATAGATCAGAGTAGACAATATTCAAACAAAGCAAAAGTTTAGTATTGCTAAAGTATAAAACATTCCTGTAATTTACAAAACGAAACAACAAAAGAATACAAAGAATTGTCTCATTCTTTTGTAACTTATCAGGCAAATTAAATATCCTCCAGATGTAGAGATAATTTCGGGTGCCGGTGACAAACAGACGGTATACCTAGTCCCTTATCGAATTTATGTCAATGCTCGTGTAATTAATTACCTTTTAAACATTTTATGTCCCTTCTAAATTATGCCAGTTTTTTTATCATTAGATTTATCGATATCTTTTAACTTAGGAAGGCACTCAAACAAATGATCCATTGCTTGTTTGCCACTGTCTTGTTTGAAGTAAAAGAGTATGCCATCAATGCTTTAAAAGGCAAGTATAATGGGCCGCGGTGGCTCAGGCATTTAAGCTTGACTTGTAATCTACAGGTCTTGATTTCGAATGTAGCAATGTGATGTTCTATTTTCATACGTACATAATTTACTCGACGTTCTTACGGTGAAGGAAAACATTGCACATATTGGCGAAGAAATTGAAATATATGTGTTAAGTCCACCAACCCGTACTGGGCCAACGTAGTTGACTATGGCCTAGGCACCCCTTAGGATATATTAAGCTGGTGAAGATGATAAAAGTACGTAGTGAAATAATGCGTATAATAAAATTTTGCGAAGGATTATTATAATACATTTAGTTTACTTTGCTTAACTGTTTGCTTAATTATCAATACAAGTTCCGCATAGTTGTGTTGTCATTAGAAGTTATGTACCGGTGCATTGTTATGATCATTAGGATTTCAGTAAATTATCCATAAAATAATTTCAAATTAGTTCAATTGACTACACTATCTCTTACAGTCTGTTATAGATTTTAAGAACAATAAATTAATAGTAAAAATAAATAATGATTACAACAACATTAATTAAACGACAGAGAATAGCTAAATAGTTCCTGTAAAAGGATTTTTCTTTTAAACCAGTAATGGATTTTAAAATTAACATAATAAGCAACCAGTAATATAAAAAGAGAAAATACAATAAGAAAGAACTACGATTATTCCGTAACGAACAATAATTTCATCGTTCGTTAACGTCTTTAATCTTGTCCAAGTCGGTTTACTAATTTGACATTAAACATAATTACCTATAACCGATCCGACGGCGCCAACATTATAAGAACTATCTATCGGTTACAATCTAAAAAAATATCGAATGACAAAGAATGGACTGTTTATTACGAAATAACTATCCGTCGAGTCGAGAGAAGGCATCCGAAAATAAAACGATCGCTGACCGAACGACGTATAAAGTAACAGCGCAGGAAAAAAATTAGATTAGAATCGGATAGTATTTATGTTGAGGAAACGACGAAGGCGCGCGTTTAAAGCTTAACGATTCCTATCAATTAAGGTTATGGGTCGAGTCGACAGGTCTGTCGAGTAGACCCCCGCTGTGCAAGGATTTCGCACCTGTCCTTTTTAGTTTAGTTTTTCACGTCAGCGGTCCTTTGAAATATTTACAGGTGCAAAGAGTAGCGGCAGACGTAGGGTGACCATGGTTTAGGTTATTATAAACTACTCTTCTGTGTCGAATATGTTCATCGCTTACATTTTACCTAATATAAAAAATAGTAGGAACTATATTGTGCTTACCATTTAACGGCATTTGTGTTATATTCTGAAGTATGTCATGATTAACATTTTTTTAATGAAATAAAACAAATATTTATTAAAACAGTAATTATTTCATGTATTTAATGAATAAATAAATAAAAAAATACTATAAATATAATTTAATATTGACGAAACCCTACGATGATTACGAGTACATTCATAGCTTTTCACTAAAAAAGTGTTTATGTCCTGTAATATTAAAATTGTTTGGACATCCTGGTCTAAGAAACAAGACATGCTATTTCGTATTTTGGATATGATAATTTTTAATAGATATGCCAGAACCCCACAGAGGTAAAGTGGAACAAATAGGTTTAGCGTGTTGAGACACCGAGAAACAATTCATTTTGATCGCATTTGATTAGACCATAAACTCACGTATCTTATCTTATATTTTTTTAAACAATGCCGCCATCTTGTAATTAAATACGATGATTTAAAAGCACTCGTTAATTTTAAACATATTGCAGATTTTTTTATGTTCCATAATCAATTTATGTGATTAATGTATTAAAATGAATTAAGAATTCACTATAAATATTTTACTACGAGTTAAGTCAGTCTCATCTTATTCCTTGCCTTAATTTAAGTAAGCACTTCGACTTAATGAAGTGACACTAAATAAGAGATGCTCCAATGATACGTTTTCGTTTAGATCAAGATAATTGTGTTTGCTATAAGAGACCGAATTGCCTCGTCGGATAAAACATTGATTAATTTTAAGAATCACTTTGAATTACTTTTATTTTACTTACTAGCTTTCGTCCGCGAGTACGTCCTCGTGAATAAAAAAAAACAAAAGTGAGTAGCCTATGTGTTCGTCTAGACTATCCTCTACATCTGTGCCAAATTTCATCGAAATCCGTTCAGCCGTTTCGGCTGCAAACTCTAACAAACATCCATCCATCTAAACTTTCGCATTTATAATATTAGTACGATGTATGATAGCCATAGGTCCAATAGTAGATAGGCAAGCATTGGATATTAAGACCGTTGCAAACGCACAATTATAAGTGACAGATTAAATTGCACGCGAACGAGTTATTTTTTTGATGATTCAATTTATTTATTTTGTAATTGAAGTTATTTAAAAGAAACTGACATTTATCAATTTAACATAACATAGAAATAAAAGTGAACTTACCTATTTGTTATTGTAGAATTATTTCTATTGTTTTATTAAACAAAAACATACACGAAACATTTTTCATTACACTATAACATGTTCTCGTCTACATTTCCTCAAAACATAACATT
>NW_013525336.1:430860-452267 GCF_000836215.1 Papilio polytes | reverse complement strand
TAAAGGAATTTGTTATATTAGCTAAGAAATACCGCAGCAGACCTTTATCTTTAATACGAACTTCTATTGTTTTATTTTCCGACAGTTTGGACTCATATTAAAGAAATTTAAATCGTTTACACAAATACATTTGTTCATTTTCCATTAAACTACTTGAGTTTCAACTTATACTAACTGTTTTGTAAAATATAATATAATTTCACCACATTTCACTATCATAAAACACAATAACAAATAACATCAACCTAAATTGTATAAAATAGTATGAAAGTTTAAAATGAGCACCAAAACTGTATTTTTTAATTCCAATTTACGTGCAATAAATCTATAACTTTTATGTTGAGGAATAAATTTATTTTACGACATTATTTCTTTTAATAGCCTCCGTAGTACGGCCCTTGGGTACATTTTGAAAGGAAAACATTCGTATTGCAGCTATGGGACAAATTAAATTTCCTTAAGTGTCAAAGTTTACAACTCTGCATTGAGAATTACAATTTTAATTAGTAAATAAATAATTTTTGCAATAACCTGACTATTTCGATAAAAAAATCCCAATAACTGCAATTTTTTTTATGATATAAGGTAGAAAACAAGCACGTGGCCAACTTAATCCTTTAAACTGTGAAACAACCGCTGCCCATAGACATCCGTAATTGCAGATGCGTTGCCTACCATTGATCACGGAGGAGACAACGTACATAAAGAGGAATTAAAAATAAATAGCCTATAATATGCCCGTCTCAGTCAGCTACCCACCAGTGAAAGCCCGGTTGAAATCGGCCCAGCCGTTTCGGAGATTACCCGGAACAAACGCGGCTTGCAGATAGACAAAAAAATTTCCAATGCGATTTTCGTTATCACCAACGCAAATACACCATCTTTCCGAAATCTGGAATTTTTTCTTTGATATTACAAACAGACACTCCAATTTTATTAAATTTATAGATAAATTCCGACGAATAAAGTCTGGAGATTCCAAGAAAAAATATATAAAAACCACTTTCGTAACCATCAGTAAACTAGGTCAGTACTAAGTTTTTTTAACATGTGAGCTTCAGATGTGTTTTTTCTGCATTGAATTTTTCCTTTACAAAACTTGGAAGCTAATTTGAGCTGCACGCTATTGAAATGAGGCTAAAAAATTCCTGTAAAGCAGCTTTTCAATATAGAACGCGAAAAATCTCTTACAATAGTCAAACCGCAGGTGTTTTATGTGAAAATTTTAAAATAGAGATAGCAAGAATTAACAACTTCATATTTTTAAACAAGATGTTTAAATAGAGTAAAAAAAAAACATTTAATGTACTAGGTCCTGAAGGATTTTATCTTATTAGGTGATTTCATCTACCGCGTCGACGCAATAACTGAGAGGGCATTGTTTATTACAAAAACAACTTTATAGTAATTTAACAAAAAATGTGCACATTTAAGTAGCTAAATAAGTCATTTCTTTTGAACCAAAACACTCTATAAATGTATTTGTCAAAAATACACAAATTATAATACAAAATAGTGCAAAGCACAAGCCTATATTTACCAGTAGAGGCCGCAACCGCTTCCGCACAGCCGTCGCCCTCGCCCACTGTTCCAAATCCGGGAGCGAATCTGACAAAGCCATGTTGCATGGTTGGTGAAATTAGTGCATAAATCCAGTATAGAATTCAGTAACAGTTATAGTTTGTACAATATTCCTAAAATACTATGTCAAAAATGCAAATGTTAAATTTCAAAATAATGTTGCATTTTCTGTGCAAAATAATGTTGCATTTTCTACTCATGATACCGATTTTTAAATAGCTACTTTTAACTCTATGACATGAATAAACACCTATGACTAGTTCCATTATTTATAATTAGCAAACAATAAAACATGATTTGCATTGTATTTGGCTAACTTTAACAATTGTTCATGATAACTTATTGAGTATACGAAGACAGTATTGATTTTATTTACGTTTATCCGATAGATGTAGGTACCACATAACTGTTTAAGAAATTAAAAAAGCTGGCAACACCTGAAATGTCATTTTAATTGCTAGGATTTAAAAATCAGACGGTCAAAAATTTTACCATTGATTTTTTACTCGATTGATTCCATTGTAAAATGTTATGTTCTGTTATTTTATTTGGTCGCCACAGAAGACTATAGTGATGGTCACATGAAATCTATAAAAAAAATCTTATCTTGTCTATTTTGACACAGAAACTGTTCTGTTAACACAGAAAAACGTGAGTTTGCTTGGACATGCTTTAAAATTGCGCTTGATCTGTAAAAATACGAAACATAGGGTTATTCAACAAATCACCGTTTTTTTTGGTAAACTTGACATACCGTGCAGTTTAAATCAAAAGTAAACAAATGACAACATTTAAAATGGACAAATGGACAGTTACAACTAAAGTTATTATTACGTGAGCGATTGTGGACAGCGGCTATAGATAACTCGGTGACGTCACGAGCCGGACAGCCTGCAACGGCCACATCTCCACAGCCAGTGCGGGAAATAGACACAGATTTCATGTTTATTTTGGAAAAGCGGCTCTGAATTATTTACCGTGACAAAAGCTAAAACAAACGTTGAACAAATTGCAATATTTGTCAACACAACTATTTGTTGATTGTATTTATATTTTTGAAACAAGCTGCCATTTTCGAGTACTTTTTTTGTTGTAATTGAATTAAATTTAAAGTAGAAAATTATTTGTGATTAATGCGTTGACCATTTGCATTTAACGAGGTGAAAGATGAAGTGCTATTGTTAATCTTGTTTCGTTTCCAAATTGGCCTAATTAAGGGCAATTAACGAAATGTGTTACTGACTTTGCTTCTCAAATAAACGGAGTCTTAAATGCTACCGGTAAATAGTTAAATACATTATTTTATGAGGACATAATGAGAAAAAATACACCCCACATTTAGATAGTGGGTGAATCATTCAATGTTGAAGCTACCATTACAATATAATTATTAAGTTCTTAATGCCTCTTAACGTAGGTAATATAAAGTTTATCATTGTTCCTTGGTTGGACTTGTGATGTTATGAATTATTTTATTAAACTAAAAGTCCGTGATGCGTTTTTGTTTTACGTCACAGATTAAGAGCTTCACAATCAGTGTTCTGACGGTATTACTGACAATCTGGAACTGGGAATTAAAAACAAAAACGCAGCGTTAATTCCGTAAAAGCGTGCAGTATGGTCCGGTAAACATTGAAACCGTTACACGGCGGCAGTTTACTGTGCAATATCCTGTGGAGGCGCTGGTTCCGGCCACTGAGCCGGGGCCCTCGGTGTACTGACCGGTATATTTACTACTGCAACTCGGTATGCTACGGTTTTGTTTGGAAATGTCTCTTCATTCTGTACACTTTCCCAATGGACCTATTCGATTCGATAAAGTTGGGTTTTTATTGCAATTAACCACTGTTTTTTACAACGTGCATGGATATGTTTTACTAAAACTCACGCCGCTGAACTAATATCTGGTCAAGGTGACAGTTCACGTGATGAAAACTTAAAATCTCGTCGAAGATCACAACTAAAAGTTTATGGTTTAAAACTATAATAGGAACTAACGACTTATAGAACAAAACTTTAATTTAAAAACAAAAGACAATCGAGAGACGATAATTAGGTAGCATAATGTGTTTCGGTAAATATTTACCATCTTCTTTCATACTTCACTAGTATTATTAGTGAAGTATATACACAATTTATTTAAATTATAGTAGCAATTGTAATAACAATTAGAAAAGAAGAATAGTTCGAGTATATCTTCTATTAATATGTAAATACCAGATTGAATTTCACGTTGACTTTCCAATCTAAAATAAATCTCTCTCGAAAAATCTTTTGTGAATAAAAGTCCAATTGCAAACTTCCTATGTACTCCGCACTTAAAGATCTTTTTAAAGAGATTTTAAACACAGAAGAAAGTAATGAAAAGCGTCCAGTTTAGGAGTAATAAAGGAAAAATTAAACTAATACTAAAAAGTATGTGCTTTCAGATTAAATAATTTTATATACAGATATAGTCATTTATTTTAATGTCTGTTGTATTTACCGTTGCCGTATTTACGCCAGAAACAATTGGAACAATATAATTTAATGACGTTCCTTTTTTCATGCTTATAATAAGTCAATTCGTAGAGACTGCATGTAACTTGTTATTTGTTTTAGATGCTCTATGGTATTTTGAACATTTGCAGTTAGTATTCAAGATGTTTGATGGTTTTAAACACAATATTTCATTATCTAAATCTTACATGATAAAAAAATATTTTTAGCAGTAGCTTATTTACGAAATCAATAAAAAATTTACTATACTAAGATGTCTCTACTTGAAAATTTAGATAATAACATTTACATTTAGGTAAAAATATTACTATTTTATTATAATTTATAATATTAAACGCCGATCTATTTCACTATACACTTATTTTACGAGATTTTTAGATTTTTTAAGTGACCCGGTTTCAATGCTCTTGAGTGTATTTGCTTCCAAAACACGTATTTATAAACATGACAACCAATTTTATATTCAATCTAGTAACTCTCTTAAAATTCTATAGGAAAGCTTATTCAAATAACCTCTGTATTTATTCATAGCTGACCGGCTCTCTGCACTTGACTGGAAGGAATGTTTCGTTTTCCTTTCAAACGGAATCGTTGCATCGACCACCCGGATAACCGGCCCGGAAATCACGCCCTCACTCCGGATATTGAAGGGTAAACTGTAATGACGTAGCTTTGAATCTGTTAAAATGAAAAGTCATTGCAAAGTCACGCCATGCTAAATTAAATTTTATTAAAAGCAACATTTCTTATTATGTAAGTAACGGTTGAAACATTTTATGGTCGGTTTCCGAGCTACTTTTAACCATTCGTTAGTGTTATTGGTTCCATAACACGAAATGCGTTGCTGAACTACGAAACTTGAGTTTTCTCCTTTGAAACTTTGTTCGATCTAAAATGACTCAGTAGGTAATCATTCAACAAATTTTGTTACAATGTCGTTTATGGTATTAGGTATGTTTATCATAGGGGTTTTTATATTTTTATTTCAATTGTAATACACATTAAATGTAACGTAAAAACCAACTGGTATGTCGAAAACGTTTAACCCTCTCACAGCAAACCGATCGGTATAAAACAAAAACATAATGATTGAGTGTGAAATAATACGAATACGTTAATAATTTTCAGACTCGCTTAAATAACAGTAAAATTTATTCGCGCATTAGGGCTGTGTCACACGTGCATCCGATTTGTTAAAGGCCTGCTGCCGACGTCATTAATCAACGGGACAGTCGACACGTGGACATGCCTTATATTACTGCTAGGTAACAATTACATAGCTTAATTAGCTATTGGTAGAAATAAACTAATGATAAAATATCTCACATATTTCTTACAATTATTATAAATGCGAAAGTTTAGATGGATGGATGGATGTTTGTTAGAAGTTGTAGTCTAAACAGCTGAATGGATCTCGATGAAATTTGGCATAGACATAGAGGATAGTCTGGAAAAACACACAGGCTACTCTTTTTTGTTTATTTTTAATTCCACGCTGACGGAGTCTTAGACAAATGCACTTTTATACAGTTTAAAATAATATTAATTATATTCTCGGCAAGTATAGATTCATCTCGGATGCATTGTACGTCAAAGTTTCTTCAAGGAACGCCCACATTCAACTCCCTCGCTAACTTTAGTTAATAATGATGTAAGTTAATACAAAACAGTAGTTTCGTATCGAGTATCCGGGCGTTGTTAATGCTTTTGGCACGGGGCGGGGATAAGGGGCTAAGAGAGCCTTTAAATTTAGAATTCGAGGTTAATGACGGTTGACTAGAGCCGTTTTGTAAAACAAGCTTTATTTGTTGCAAGGTATGTTAACGATACCAATCCTTTTATTTTACTTCCCTCGTTGCAATAATCTTTACAAATTTCTGTAAAAGAATTTTTACATATAAACCTTTCTCTTGAACCGCTCTATAAAAAAAAACTGCACCAAATCCCGTTGCGTAGTTTTCAAGATCTAACCATACCTAGGAATAGACAGCGGGAAGCGACTTTGTTTTATACTATAAAGTGGTGCAAACCACTAAGTAAGCAATAATCTTACTAATATTATAAATACGAAAGTTTGGATGGATGTTTGTTAAAGTTTGTAGCCCAAACTACTAAAAGATGTCAGCAATCACAGCATAATTTGGAATTACCCTTTCTTTAATAAAAGCCCCTACACATAAGACACACTTTAGGTTATATATTTTCACGCTATTAAACTTAGAGGGTAAATAAATTGGAAAAAACATTAATGTGGAAAAGGGCCATAAAACACAACCTGCCAACATTAAGGAAGCAAGGTTACCATGGTAAGGTAATTGTTATGCAATGTCAAAGGCATTCGTTGTCATTTTAATTTTGACATCTGACAAATGTAAACAATAAATTGAAGTTTTTATAATTTCATGCGGATGAAGCCACACGGGAACAGCTAGTACCATAATAAAGTTTCCTTCATGTAACGTTAATAACAAAATTACTAGACCGCGCTTATATCTGATAGTTGACGTCAGCAGAGAACCATTAATCATGTTCTGTCTGAAGCTGACCGTGTGTAACAACGATCGCTCTTAATAATATTTTAATCACTGATTTCTTACAAAGGCTTGGCAGAATGAAAGCTTTGTTGGAAGTATTTAAATTGGAATATAAAATTGAGACCCTTTCTTATTACCAAAATAAATACATCATGAAATATATTTAAGCTATAAACATTGCTATAAAAACTAGTTGTTACTCAAAACTTTGTCCGCGTTACATAAAAAAATTATAAAAATACAACCTAAAAATACAAGCTATGTGGTGAAAGATTTTTTCAAATCCGCCCAGTAGTTTTTGAGTTATTTCAATAAACACAAAAATACAAATCTTTCCTCTTTATGATATTAGTGTGGATGACTGTTTTGTTGTGAGTATGTTCAAAGTTACACTAAAGTTCGTACTTCACTTAAAAATATAATGTAATAGTAAACGGCTGACTTGTCTATACTATTATAATAAAGCGTAAACACACACTTCTTTGTTGCCTAAGATGTCAGCAATTACAGCATATTTTTGAATAATTCTTATTTTAATAAAAAAGCCCTACACTTACGTCACGCTTTAGGCTATATATTTTCACGCCATTAAACTTATGGTTTAATATTTTGGATAAAAACCCTAATGTGGGAAAGAGACCATAAGTTGCTGCCAACATCAAGGAAGCAAGGTTGCCAAGGTTTGTCATCATTTCATGTCATTTTGACATTTGTAATTGATAATTTAACAAATGTAAACAATAAAATAATTTTTTTATAATTTTATGCGGATGAAGTCGCACGGGAACAGCTATTTATTATAAAGTAAGACATTTGAATAAAGATTGCGTATATAAAATACGTAACCTTAGCCGTTAATTGAATGTGGTCATGTGAACGAGCTGTACCAAAAATATAATTAAGGGTCAAGAAAATCGAAGGAAAAAAAATGATGAACAAGTCAATTACAAGTGATGTCTATCCTCCGGGATTCGGGATAATTAATTTGCGGCCACTGACAAGACTTTTTTCGATAAGTAAGACGAAGGAACAGTTAATTTGGTGATTAATACTTCGTTTCTTTTTATTTTTTGACATCCATGAAAGTGAGGTCAAGGAAGTTAGGAATAAAATATTAAAACTTCTTTTGGACATTTGCGTTCGGTTGCGTAATATTATAATACAATTTTATAAGAAATGGTTATCTTTATATTATCTGTATTCTAACAGACAATAAAACAATATCATACTAAATATAGTTCTTATCTTCAACGCTTAACTAAGTCGTCACATTAAGAGATTGAACACACCTTATACTAAACAATCGCAAAACTGTTGTGCGATTGTCGATTGTTTCGCAGTCTATTCAACTATTTATATACACGATTAAAAATTAGTTGTGTGCGCACCTCTATATACGAGTAAGACAGGAATCAAACTGAGACTAATGTTGAGTGCAAAATACAACCTCCTTGGCTGACAAGCAGTACGAATACAGCCAAAGAGGTTGCATACTGGCCACCAAGACGTTTCCGTTATTTCTTATTAAAAAGAAGTGAAAAACAATAGAAGAAAAAGACGCGTACAACATGTGATCGCGACCTTGTATGTATCTTTGTATATAACTTAACATGATTGCGAATCGCATTTCGGTTAGGAAATATTAGTTGAATTGTTCATTGCTACAATTCAACTAATATTTCCTAATCAAAATCCGATAAATTGACTTATCCAATTCGCAATCATGTTAAGTTACATACAAAGTGATAAATTAATATCACAAGACTTGGGAAATCTTTTCCATGTACTTAATCGATCCGGGAAATGACTTTGGGAAATTTTCACCAGTTACCTCAACTAATGAGGCTGATGTCCGAAATAGCTCCCTAAACAAGAACAGTGAAGTCATGGAAACGATTGAATTATTTTAAATCGTTATAAATTTATTTGTCGATATTTGTTTCAAATCTGTAGTCTAAAAGAAAAGTGCTTTATTGGTTTAACTAATATATATTAATTGATTAATGCATAAATAATAATAAGTAATAATAAGAAAATGATCTGACAACTCTATTGTCTAAACTGAATCTTTTTGTTGGTACAAGTTGATAGTAAATCATGGAACAATAATTGTAATAATTTAATATTTTTACTAAGATACTACTCCATTAATATCGTTTCCCCAGCCGTGGAAGTTAACACAACAGGCCCGTGATAAACGATTGACTCAATGACTTGAAAAAGTAACGCCCCAGAACGGCGATCGCAGACTAACGATGTCTATTATCCGCTCGCGAATATCTCTGAAAAGAACTCGATCGCTTTTCACTTTGCTTCGATACTCGTCGTTTCGGAATTTTAGTAAGAGCTATGGCTCATACTAAAATCTTTAAGGTATACTGACGTTTATGAACGTTTATGAACGTCAGTATACTTTAAAGATAAAAATAGTAACCATCTAGTGTATCATAAAACGGTGTCATTATTTCCACTTAAGTGAAAAATGCCGAGATATTTCTCCTCAAAGAAAAATGAGCTTAAGATCCTTCCAAAAGTTAGTTGATGAATAAAGAAGGTTATTGTTAACTTATTGTTTCACACATATGAAATATAATAATAGCCTACACTTTCGCCCGCGACTCTGTTTTCGCAGAATTAAAAAATAGTAAATAGCCTATGTGTTCTTCCAGACAATGCTCTACATATATGTCAAATTTCATTGAGATACGTTTAGCAGTTTAGGTTACAAACTCTAAATATCCATTCATCCAAACATTCGCATTTATTATTAGTAATATATGAAATAGTACACTGAAACAAACTTGAAAAATATTTCACCAAATCATTTACAATTAAGCCACCCTCTTGAGACCAATTTCCTAAACCCAATTCCTCAATAACGAAGTATGGATGGGACACAAACGACGAACCTCGTTAGTACAAAGACACCGCTCATTGGATTAATTAGTTCTCCTTTCATGAAACACGTCGACATACTTTCGAAGGTTGAGCATTCCTACTAAATTGAAAAGGACCCCAATTGTTTGAGACTCTTCTCGTTTCCTTGTATACTGTAAGTTGCCGGGTAAAGTAGTCTTCGAGGAGTGTTGCTCCTTTAATCCTTTTACTATGTTACGCGGAAGTATCGAGACCCGAGCTCTTACTTTGTATTATATGAATAGTCAATTAGGAATAAATTACGTTACCGACTGCACAATTTGTTTGTGTTTATCTTGGTTCTACATAGAATAACAATTTCAGATGTTTGCTTGCGTCTTTTGAAATGAAAATAAGAGTTCTGTTATAACATCAACTGCTAAATAACATTCCTCCTTTAAGAAAGCAAGTATATTTGCGATTATGGACTTTTTAATGTTTATTTAATGTAGTGAAGTCTAAATATGACCCATTCATTTCTACGATTTTTAATGACTATAACTAATTTAAAAAAAAAATTACCAATAGCTGACGTAATGAGTTATCAGTTTGTTTTTTTAATACCACGTGTGGCTATGTCGCAATGTGTGAAAGATTTCGCACGCATTGAAGTGTGCTCTTTGTCGGCTCATTCTTTTGGCAAAGATTAAGTAAGTAAAGAAGAAAAAGTACAGTGAATTTTGTAATCACTATGACTTTTTACAACCTGCATTTCATATACTACTAATCTTTGGTACGTAAGTAGTTTATTTTAACCGTAAATGATTCAAAGAAAGCAAAAAACTAAATCTTTCTTCCTAGATGAAAAAAAAAATATTGAACTTCGTGTTACTCAAACAATTGTTTTTTTTATAATCGCACTAATTACTACGCCTTTTTAATTGGCTATAGTTTAAGTAATCCTTCTGATTGTCTTTTAATCTTTGCCCGTCAAAAAAGTAGCTGACACATGCACATCAGTCATTAGTGTGACACGGTCCCTCGCGATCGTAAAAACAGTTGCCTCCAGCTGTTATCGGCAGAAAAACTACTAAAGTCAGCCGACTTGAACTGATTAGAGATCCAAGATTGTCGCTTTCAATAACATTGTTACCTATTCTCCAATCAGCGATGACTTAAATTTCTATTTTTACTTTTTCAAACACAACAATTAAAATATGCAGCAATAAAAACAAAATTCGTGCAATTTTATATTGTTGTTTTGAATAAAACAAATGCACAATACATTTTATGAATGCAAAATAATTAAAATTAAGTTGAAATACAATTGTGTTGAGAGTGGCCTCGATTAAAACATTGCAATTGACTATCATTGTCACAAAGTTTAATTGTTTCGTGACGAAAACACACTTAATGTGATCGTTGGATGTTTTTGTATCCAAATTGTCACCATATGGCCAACAGAGACAAAACAGACTCAATTATAGTATTAAGAAACAGTTGGTATACAGCCGTATTGTTTATCGTTGTTTAAATATAGAATATTCTTTGTTTTTTAAAGCGACTTAATTAGATTCTTAATTATGATTCGGGAATGACCTTCATATGGTCACCATAGTTTATTAATATTCTTTTAAAACCTTCATACGGTAACAATATTTTATTAGTATTATTTACATTTGTTAATCAAATGTAAGTGTGTTTATAAATTGAATATAGCACAAAAATCTACACAAATAGTACAAAGAGGAAGAAGTTTTGTACTTTTTTGTAACCAATAAATGTTAAAATCACTCAGTTAATTTATACAATTCTTTATTTAGTTTTTTTTTAATTTCACGAGGACAAATTCGCGGGTAAAAGCTAAAAGAAATAAATACACAATCTTGTTATATTACTGTCTCGATTACATCGTAGAATCGCAATAATCGCTTAAATCTTTGCTAAAATATTCGTAAAATCCAATCGAAAGAGTTAATAAAAGACATCGCCTTAAGCGAATCTTTCTCTGCTACAGCTAAAGAATCCCGAATTCGCTAATCGGAATATTATGTTTCAATTTCGAAGCAAGACAAGAGGAAAATATTGTAAGAAAACTTATTTAATATCGTACTTTTATTGGAATTTGTCCGTTCCTGTTTTGTATCTAGAGATGTTACTTTTAAACAAAATTTCATTATCTCAGTAATACCTCTTTAGTAAAACGGTATTTTATATTTAAACACGTTAAATATCTGTAATGTAGGAGTGTGAATGAAACGGCGGTTGGTACTGTACTGATTTATTATTAGTAAACGGACGGTACATTATATTAAGATACACTTATATATACCTCAATATCTTTAAAATATAAATACCATTTTCTATAACTGAACTAGATACTAACAAGGAAATAAAACAGGGACTCTTCCAAGTATGTTTTCTTCGACATCTATCAATCTCAAATTTAATTGTTTATCTTACTAATAATTTTGATTAAAGTTTTACGATTTGAGATGTTCCTGTGAAGTCAAACACGACGGGAATGCGTATTCTATTTGGATAGACTTCAGTTACGTAAACCTTGAAGGCACGAACCTAATTACGTCGGTAATAAATTTCCACTAGCGATAAACTTGGACAATAATTTACGATCTTGTAAACGTTTAATTTCGCCACGGATTCTGAATTTTGTGTTCGCATTAACTTTGCGTTGTAAAATTAGATAGTGACTTGCACTCGTAACTCATAAGTGTACACTCAGATGCAAAAAAACGTATTTTATTTATTTATTATTTTAAGTGACACACTAGCAGCTAGTTAGCTGATGCATGTGTGTTGTATAGCTATATGCCTTCAATTTTATAAATACGAATCAATGTTGTTGTCAATAACAATTGTTAATGTTCCGAAGTATACAATCGGATGTACAAGATTCTAAAGCTTTGTAAATGTATACATATTTCTGCCGCTGGCTGTACTTCACAAATAACTTACTAAAACGAAAATGTTAAAGAGGAATTCTTTCAGCGGATTATTTAATATTAAAAATGGGCTAGTTCCTTTAATTCATCCACGAAAGATAGAGATACTGATGCTATTATTATTTGTAACAATATTTATATCGTTACTAATTACATAAAGTACATTAATAACTTTAAAGTGAACATCCAAAGACCATCTCGTAGGTATACCCCAGCGGCGTGGTATGCTCTTAGAGTAACATGAGTGCAAAGTTTGATGAAACTTATATAATCAGCATAAGACATAATTAACTAACTCCCGTGTTCCATAACCGCGTACTTGGAAGTTTTAGTAATAGCCCTCAACTCATTGTTCCTAAACACATATTCTTCAATCCTATTTTTTAATCACAGTAAATACGAGTAATGGATATAGTAGAATATAAAATAATTTATAGAAACACTTCAATTGCTTTAAAATAATGATTAACTAATAATTATTGTTGAAAGGAAAAGGCAGGGTCTTTTATATAACAAGGTGGCAAACGAGCAAGCGGCCACCTGGATTCGCCAAAATAGCGAAGCTACCGCTGGCCATAGACATCCACAATTGCAGATGCGTTTCCTACCTTTAATCGATGGAAGAGGAGACTTACCTCAAGAGGATATTTGCCCTTTCTATATGTCTCCTTCACCGTCAAATTTACTTTCCTTTCCATTTCATTTATTATAGAAAAAGGGTGATAAGGGAAAGGGAAAGTTATCCTATACAAAACACAAAACTATTCATAAAACTCAAGTATCTACAATGTATCCTTAATGAATATGAAATGTTATTCACTAAGCTGTACTCTTAGATGCATAGATCAAAATACAGAACTTGTTCAGAAGCAAACAAGGTGCCACTATAATAACAATGTGGCGCGATACAAAACGGCTTTGTTGTAGCATATGCTAAACATATGCTGCAAGATCCATACAAAGTCAAATGCAAATGCAAAGAGTAACTTGTGGTGTAAATCTTAATGAGCGATATCAAATTCACAACTCATGGCCGTTGGGGATAAAATTAAACAAATTCAGATACAACGAAATTTCTTCGAACCAACTTGAAGCAACCACGGGTGAGACAGAACTTTCACAAAACACGTCTCTGATATTAAATACAAGTTAAATAAAGACAGTTCCCCAAGTAACGCCGGATCACGTGGATTTGAGAAACAAGTATAATTTCAACAAGTCGTAAGCGAATTCCTTAGGAAATTAATTTAATAAATTAGTTCTGAAACAACAGTATAAAAGTTTTTTTGCTTTTACAACTGACGCAAAAAGAATTTCAGACATTCATTATCATAACTTTTCTTTTCTATGTTAAAGGCATTTTTTCTTTTTGTTTCATCGAAGATAAAGGAAATAGACTGGAAGATGAATAGAAAACAAAAGTGTTTGCTTGTACCTAAACTTCTAACAAATTTAAACAAGAATAAGTTGCTCCTAACTTTTGTTATACTGAAATGAACCTTGAATATCAATGTTTTATAATTCAAAAGATTGAATACACGTATTTATTAAGTTAGAAATAAGTACTTCTTAAACACTGTTTTAGTAAAATCTAACCAAGAATTTACGTACAAATTTAATTGACGTTAAGTTTTTTTTTTTAATATGATGTAGCTAACGAGCAAGCGGCCACCTGAATCTACCGAAATGGAAAGCGACCGATGCCCATAATTATCCGCAATTGCAAATGCGTTGCCTACCCTTAATTGACGGAGGAGGAGATGCACATAAAGAGGACATTTCTCCATCCTATGCATCTCCTCCACCGTCAAATCCACTTTTTACTACTATATATACCTTTACCACTATTAATATGAAAGGTTTATCAATGCTTACAAAGAGATTATCTTTTGTGTGATAATAGCGGAGTTTCTACTTACCAATGTTTTAAAGGATTTTATTAAAGTGGAAAGTATTAAATGCGGACTGTGGAGTGGCTATCGTTAAACCAGAGTTAAATGATAACTTCAAGCACACTTATAACTTTGTGGAGATTAAATACGTGAATGTGGACGCAGACAAATAGTTGATCCTTGCTCGTTGGATATGTGTTAAGTTTATCAAACGCGTTTTAGTCGTTATTGTTTATTATACACTAGGTTTCGCCCGCAACTCTGTCCGCGTTTATTAATAAAAATAACAAAAATATGAAGTCTATGAGTTCTTCCGGAGTATCTACGTCAATGCCAAATTACATCGAGATCTGTTCAGCTGTTTAGGCTACAAACTCTAACAAACATCTATCCATCCATCTAAACATTTGAATTTATAACTTTACATTGACATTGTCTACCTAATTACATATTTAGATTATTTATTTAGTTAAAAGTTATAGGTTAATCAACTACACGAAATAGAATTAAATGAATTAAATTCGAAAATGTGACACTTGTTATATTTCTTTGAACATTATTTATGGAAGTAACGTTAAAATTTCAACAGTAATCTATTGTTATGACAAAGTTGTCGTGGTTATTGACATAACAATGTGCCATTATGTCATACAAACTCACGAGAAGAATCTAAGCATCAAAAGCAAACTGTTTGAAATATTCGCAGGTAATTTAACTCATCAGGAGTGCTTTAACACGGTTTTGAGATCAAAGATTAGCATAGTTTAGAGATAGTTGTTACACGAAAATGTAGGGAGCGTACCAAATAGTCACGTTTCCAAAATGCTACGTATTTAAAGGATTTTGGTCAAACTTTTGCCTTTGATATTATTGAGAGTATATTTTAACTTCGCATTGTTGTTTAACATATAACTTATGTTATTACAGTAATTATTAAATGGTTCATAAACTTTGACTAGCTGTTGCTCGAGAGGTCGACCGCGTAAAATTTAATATAATAAAAACAATAGCCTATTTTACTCAGTAAAAATGTAGGTTTTTAATGGTGAAAGAATTTTTAAAATCGGCCCAGTAGTTTTTAAGTTATTCCAATACAAAAATACAAATCTTTTCTCTTTGTATTATTAGTATAGATTGACTTCAAAATAAAATTCATTTGCAGACTCGTCCACATTGGGTCGATGAGTTATTCCAGTTTATTTATTTACATTGTTAGCAAAATATCATGTAGTTAACGTTTAATAATTATTTTAATATTTGGCCATTAAAATAAATAATTCGAAATCAGAAAACAGGCAGACAATTTTGAAACATGCAAAATGGATTTACTTTAAAACAAGACAACAAATGGATGCTTATAATTTATTCTGCTTAAGTATTAGAAATGTTCTCTTTTGTTTAGAATCGCTATCATAAAGATGATTATACGAAACTTTGTTGAACACTGTTCATTGGCATGCATAAAATATGAAATTTCTTGTTTCGTCGAAAATATATTGAGGTTAACTCATTGGAACAACCGTCACAAAGGGAAAACTTTGGTAGCGTCCGTCGAGCGGCAGTTTTAAAATCCAAATCGGCAAAGTTGTCCCTGATTAGTCCGGGTCTTGTTTTGTCTCAGATCAAACAGTCCGCCGGCTAATGCCGACGCCTATACAAACAAGCTACCTAATGTGTTTACCCGCGATTCCAAACAAAAGTTGCCAGAAAGGCCTCTTTGTGTGTTCTGCCTACTGGTTCTTTTATTTTACATTGATATCTGACATTTTATATTTCATAGAACTGTTTTGTTTATAATGTTCATTTTAAAAAGATTTTTGGGTCATTAGGATTAGGCAAGGATTAAGAAGTGTTTGCTTAGATAGTTCAGTTTACGGAAATTAATGCAAATAATCTTGTCAGATATTTTTGATGATTTGGCCTTATTTGTCGTATTCTTCAATTAGAAAAACACTTTTAAAGAATAAAGAGGAAGGTTTGGATCATTTTGTATTAAGACATTTTACACGTGTATGTACTTCTTTCCCAAGTAAATGTAACTTTATTGATATAGCTTGGTATCTCAATGTTAGACAAGTAGAACTGTAAAAAACGCTCAAAATAAAAGAATTCAATTACGATATAATCAATTTAAAAGTAAGCAGTACAAGAATTCACTAAGGACTAAGGCAAATTTTGGTCTTAAGCTGGGTCTACCGAAAATATAAAATTGCATAAAAATCCTTAAAAAGTTGTCCGCTGCTGAGTGGGGCTATAAAACGTCTGGATCACGCGGTCCCCCTAAGCAAGCCGCCCTAAGAGTAAAGTTTGATCAAGTGGGAAACGTTCAAAAGTTTATATACTTCCCGCAAGGAAGCGAGATAAATATTCATGAATCTTAACTCGACGAAAACTTATTTCCATGTCAGTATCTGTCCGTCTGTACATTTGTAATGAAACTCTTTATTGTAATGAAACAAATGTCGTTCTCCGTTTAGTTCTTCGGCAAACTCAGACCGCACCGGCCAGTGCAGAGCTCAAAATTTCGACTAAATTATTTCTTTGTCTTTTGTAACTACGTAATATTCTATCCAACTTACTTTTTCTGAATAAGAAAACCCGTTGATCTTCGTACTCGGTTTTGTACCTTGTAAAATACAGCAGAATATATATTTAATTCAATATTTATTTATGTTATGTATTCAATTACGTCTATAATTTAGTCACAAGCTATATTTTACTGCGTCTGCATTAACTATGACTTCTCATATTTTTGGTTTATGTCTTTGTACTAATGATGCAAAATGTTCTCAATCCCCATCTTCTAATAACTTAGATATTTTAATCTTAAAACACGCACACGTTTTTTGCAGAGTTTCAGTAATCAGCTAGAAGACACAGAAATGTCTCTTAGAGCTTACCGACTTTTTTAATTAACAGGAGGCCCTTTTCGGCCCAAGCCTATTTTGTCGGCAAATATCGTAGTCCCCGGGCAATATTCCTATAATACCATGCTTTTTTATTTATAATTCAAGGGACATTACCCTCCGTTATATCTGACACTAGGGTTGTACAAATGTATTTAAGGTTTTTTTTTTAAATACAAACATTTTATATCTATTTATGACAGAATTTAGTAGGTACTTTATCCGATGATCTCATCTAGTAAGCCTAGACTTTCTAAAAAGATGGTTTCAGTCTTTGTAATAGACGAAAATGAAAATAAAAATTTCGTTAAATTTCACCATGTCATATTCTGAAAGGTTAAAATGTTTATTTACTATTTAAATCTGTCATGTTATTTTACGGATTACTTAATATTTTTTATATAAAACTAGCTTTCGCCCGCGACTCCGTCCGCGTGGAATTAATAAAAAAACGAAAGTGTGTAGCCTATGTGTTCTTCCAGACTATCCTCTACGTCCATGCCAAATTTCATCAAGATCCATTCAGCCGTTTAGGCTACAAACTCTAACAAACATCCATCTATCCATCCATCCATCTAAACTTTCGCATACATATTATTTATTCTAAGTAAGATGTATTCTACATGTACATACGTTTTTAATGTATGAGATATATGTAAGTTGTGCAAATAAATACGTATATTTTTGGATGTGTGCCAACCCTATTAAAATGGAGGCTTTAGTAGCTAGCTTTCGTTTTACGTTGATATTCACATTTTAATCTTTCATTTCTAAATTGCAAACTTCATTAATAAGATTTAATTTATGTAGTCTGTAATTTTTATATTATAAGGTCTGTCAAATAATCACATCTTCTGATACAGTTAAAGAAATTAAGACTTACGGCCAAATGTTGTGAAAACTAGAGCAAGATAATTTTTATATTTATATGTTCGACATTCATTTAACTGGTAGCATTTCCCGTGCGACTTCATGCGCATAAAATTATGAATATTATATTGTTTACATGTGACAAATCATCAATTGCAAATGTCTGAATGACAAACCATGGCAACCTTGCTTCCTTGATGTTGGCAGCAATTTATGATCTCTTTCCCACATTAGGGTCTTTATTCAAAATATTTACCCCCCAAGTTTAATGTCGTGAAAATAGATAGCCTAAAGCGTGAAGTAAGTGTAGGGCTTTTTACTAAAAAAAGAATTTAAAAATATGCTGTAATTGCTGACATCTTAGGCAACAAAGAAGTGTGTTTTTACGCTTTATTGTAATAGTACAGATGATATTTTTTATACTTGACATTTACAGTTTTACTGGTTAAGATCATAGTAGTACATGAAATAGTAGTAAAACATTCAGCGAGATCTTCCCACTTTCACAACTTTTTAATGTTTTGCTAACGTGAAGGATCTTAAATGGGGCTCTCAAGCTCTTCAGTGCCTTAATAGAGTGGCTGTGAACGTCATATGAAGAAAATGTCACGTATTCCTTAGGATTTTTTCATTTAGTAATCATGTCCTGGGAAAAGTTTAATTTTCACAACAAATCCGGTTTTTATTTTATTTTTTAAGATTTTAATAAAAATACTTTCACTGCGTTTTTTATCTATCTCAATATTTTCTGTCTCATCTGAAAACCAAACTAACGTTAATAACTAACGCTATAAATGATTATTTCTTACAATTACCGGTTGATATCTAATCTTTGTTAATAGTTTGTAAATCGTCTTCGGTTTTAAAGCGTTCAAATGTAGCAGTTTTAAAATCGTGAAAGTAAAGGAACGTGAAGTAATTGCCTTTATGACTGGGAGACGTCCTCCTAGAATGCCGGAATGAGCACTTCTGAGAGTACTTTTTAAAATCCCGTTCTCCATCGCTTCCTTGTCCTTTAGTTTCTTAAAATAACGCTTTTAATATCCTTTTATGGAATCGCTTTTAAGAAAATTGAACTTTTTATAGCACATCTGGATTATTTGTTTAAATGAAAGCTATTAAATTAAGTTAGTATTATGAGTTATGGTTTAAAAACCTTTTAGAAAAATTTTGGTTGTTTTGCTCTTGGAAAAGTACCAATTTACAGAGATTTAAATTAATTAGTAATTGACATATTTCAAATATTTATTTACCTACATTTATTTTTATTGTTTAGACACTTTTCTTGTATTTATATATGTTTTTTAAGTTAAAATCTTTAAATTAGTATGCCTTCTAATCCCGTAAGAGTCTTATCAACTGCGCTGAGTCTTACAGTCATAAATCATTGTCTGCAAGGATGTGCACAACGAGAGAGCTTGCTATCGATATTTATTACTTTATCGATACCGTCTAAATTGTAAAACATCGTACATTTTCATAGCTTATTAGTACTAACACGAAACTTAACAGCAAAAACGTAAAAATGCATTAAGGCGTTATACAACACTGTAAGTTGCATTTTTTTATTTGGAACATTTTTTTATAATAAAAGGTGGCAAACGAGCAAGCGGCAACCTTAATCCAACCTGAATCCACCGAAATAAAAAGTGACCGCTGCCCATAAACATCCGCAATTGCAGATGCGTTGCCTACCCTTAATTGACGGAGGAAGAGACGGATATAAAGAGGACATTTCCCCTTCCTATGCGTCTCCTTCACCGTTAAATCCACTTTTCCCGCCTATCTATAAGAGTGGAAAGGGACTAAAATTAGGCCCACACTCATCAGACGAAACGTGGAATTCCTTCCACTTCACGCCTATTTTCTGTGTGGTCGTGGTATTATACTGGGCGAGCCGGCCCATTTGTGCGAATTTGTTAAAGCGGGCTCTACCACTGTTAAACACACATGAAACTGCATGTACAATACAAAGTTTTCAAATTGAATAAATTATGAAATGTTCGTTTCTTTACAGATAGTTTTATTCTCACCTGCGATGTGGAAGAAATACGTAGTTTTCAAAGTCACCTGGCGTAAACTGGCTGCCTTAAACTAAACAGACAGTAAAGTTTCACTGTTTGAGCGGCTAAAGCGGGAAAGTTTAAAATTTGCGGGTACCATGATGGCTCCACTCTATATAATGCGACTTTAGCTCGGCGTTATCTAAAATAGAAGCTCTTTGTACTTTATATGTGTAATAGCGCTCATAGACTAGGCACTAGTGGAGTTTTTGCATGCCATTAATGCTCGTATTGTGTGAGAATTACGTACTATATTCCTTTACACTTGTTAAATAATTGTTTGGATAGTTTTAGTACAAAATGCAATGTTTCTACAAGAACTTAAGGATGCTAGAAGTGTGTCACAAGAATTCTTTAGACTTCGGTATTACTATCATTAATGAAAATAAGTAAAATTAATCAAAATCTGCAACTTTGTATTCCGTAAGTATACAGTATCTTTTCGGTCAAGTACATTCAAGTATATCGAGAAGAATTTCAATGCAAAAGTTACCTATTTCAATGAAATCAAGCTATGGCTTCAAGAAATATAACCTAGATATCACCGAATCGTTTTATTTACCTAAAGCACTTTATACAAAGTGTGCTAACGGTGTTTTCGGAACGTTTCATGTAATTTCCCTCTCACCGAGAGATTTCCTTTTAACGCAACTCTTGGGCTTCGTAAACGTATCGCAAAAAGAAACATTGAACTAAGAAGTGGTTTTCGCTGTCATTATAGCTCATTTCACTGAAAAGCTTTTATGGCGGAGATGTTAAGCGTCCGCAAGCTCTTAACTATAATTATCGTGAGATCACCTGAAAAATGCTGTAAAAATCCGTTCGGGAAACATTTCCAATTAAATTATTATTTTCTTTAAATAATGTATATAAATTAAATTATAAATTAGTTAAAACGTTACTATATCTTAACGGTTTTTTTTAATAAATTTCCTAGATAAGAAATTTATCTTATTTTTTTCTTTGATACCATTTGTATTGTTCTGGTATATCATTGTACAATACCACTTACAAATCTGTTTTTCTGTAAATGTTTCATTAGTAGAAATTCAAATTTAAATAACCAGAACATTTATGTTGACATTTTACAAAAGCGTTTACGCGGTGAGCCGATTATAAATGAATTAACAGTCGTTCTGTTACAATGGTGCATGTTGTAATGTGGGCCCCCGCTGAAAACGTTTTACCACGAATAATAATGAAGTTCCAAGAACACACCACTATTTCGATTAATAACAGGCGT
>NW_013525336.1:278885-430136 GCF_000836215.1 Papilio polytes | reverse complement strand
AGTATTGGAGCATTAATAATAAACATACGTCTTAGAACTCCTTTAACATGATTTATTCGGGCGTTGTACATAAATAAAATGCAATAGAATTTATCCAATAAATTACTTTTAAAATAAACATAAGGCTTTTTTTTTTAAACAATTTGGTATAATCGCTGGGCTAGGTTCCAGCACCTTGTACCGACGGTTAGCCATGCACGCATTTAATTTATAACCTCCTTTGTATAAATGTGTCGTGGATGTAATGATAAAGCGGCCGATGCTTAGTGCCCCGTGTGCGCTAAATTGCCCAGACGACGGTTGTGTATTAAAATAATTAATTAAGGAGAAGTGGAGTCTGGTTCATTATGCCTTGACATTGTTCCTTGCTATTGTATGAAGGGTAAACATAAATGCGAATTTTCTTGTAACGCCATTGTTGTTGTGTAAATAATAAATTTACACGCCTGAGATGCGGTGCAGTGACATTTGTTTGATAACATGTTGTTGGTACGATTTATTTTAAAATATTTGTACTAATAAAATATCTTAAGTGTTAGTAGATACTATTAAAGTGTAACAAAACATGTGGTTTTTCTCTATTAACTTTAAATAAAGAGATATTAGATATTACACATCTTGTAAGCTGGAACACGTTAATCGTTCCATTGTTATTATAATCGGTGAGTATTGTTGATTATTATTTTATGAACAGCAGACCTCAAAGTTTGCTATCAAACATGTAAGTTTCATTGCTGTAGGAAACAGTTTGTTTATTGTTTGGATTTAACAGTGCGCTCTCTGGGTATGGTTGCCAAAAGTCGTTAACATTGCACAGGCATACTTAATAATGCCGACTTCTGTTTGTGATATCATTGTCATTTCTTAAGAATGGTTGCAATGCATGATAGCTATGATAAGTAAACAGTAGCAAATATATATTTCATCGTAGTCTATGCTCATGGCGAACACCGAGCACGGGTAGGGTGGCCATCTTGTGAAACTGTCAGTTCGATTTGAGTCGCAATAGGATGCGCACGCGGCCACGTGCTCTGTGTTCGTCATAGGCATAGTCTATGCCAACATATAAAATAAAGATTTCTATATCTTTATATTACAAAAAATGAATAACTAAACGCCACACGCAGCTTTTTTAAAATAACAAATATACGTTTTATTACACAATACTAGTATATACTAACTATACCAATATTACAAAAAAGAAAGATTTGTATTATTGTATTTATTCTAATAACACAAAAATGACTGGGCCGATTACAAAAATTATGCCAGTAGAAAGCTACATTATCAATGAGTAACATAGGCTATCTAAATATTGGTATTTTATTAAATTCCGCGCGGACAAAGTCGCAAGCAAAAGCAAGCATAGTAAAAATAAATTTCTTCAATGAACATGAATTATAACAACTTAAAAAAACCAAATTTGCACTTTAACGAGTAACAGAACGTCTCCACTGCTCAGGAGATAGTATTTCATCCATTAAAACTTTTATACTTGGGATTGTCGAGGGCGACAGGTGGTTTTTACGATTGCTCTGATTTATCGGTCCATGATTTGCCATTAATCTCGTTTAGGTAGACACGAATAGAAGTGGCAAAGCAAACATTACGCTAACAACAGTTTTATGATTGTTATTTTGTAATCGGCGTCTCTATTTCAAACATTCGTAATCTGATATCGTTTTAGTGGTTTTTAATCCTACGAGTATGTTTAGTTTGTTAGCGTCATTGAAAGTTGATATGACGGTCTCATAGAGGATAAAAGAATTTAGCAATGGTTAGTAATGTTTGTTCTTTATTTATCCTCTTTTAATCTGATGATTTACGAACATCAATTCTACTTTTCATGTTAACGTGTTATTATTAAAAAATCATTCCCTAAACATTATTTTAAATCAGCTTTAGCCCGCGACCTTCTTTCATAAGACACATTTATGTATATACTGCCTCCTATTGGTTGTTTTCGGGTCGGATAGAACAGCGAATTCCTTTATTTCAAACTTGTCGTATTTATATTTTCATGTTCGTTAAGCTAGCGCTTGACCACGATCCCACCTGTAGAAAGTGACGATGCAGTCGAAAAATGGTACGCGCTGGCTTATTAAATAGCTACTTACCCTTCCTTTGAATGCCCCCACATGATTTATATATTGTATATTTTGCAGGTGTATGCATAAGTAACATTTCCTTCGAAGTGTGACAAAAATAATACAACAAAATGAAGTGTTTTTTTTGTCAAATCAGACGAATGTTTACCCATCGTGACTCGAACTCACACTTTGAATTTATTTTTTGCCCAACCTTTGTGACTTATTCATGTCTTAACACGTTTAACTTGCGATGTACGACTGACATTATGGAATCAGCACATCAGAACACCGAGACGCTACGAACAAGTTTCCCCTTAATTGAATATACCGAATTCGACAGACTCCGATAACTGCTGAATATTATTCGTGAATAGTCTTTTTTATACTTTCGACGTTAAGAATTATATTATCACCGAATATGTGGCGAAACTCGAGAAGCGTTTTAGTAAACTTATTAAAATGGAATTTTACCCCAAAAACGGAATAGCATTTGTAAACATAGTGTCGGATCGCGCTTAATAGCTGCAAAAAAGCTGTAGCATCGATTTCGAAACGACAAAGTTTCGTTTCGTATCTGCATCGCGCGCGTTTGAACCGCCCGACATTTCTAACGAGGCGTCCATGGCTTTTAAAGTGACGGCGCGAAAAAAGTTTGGAATAGGAAATTCTCGTCTCGAACACCAACGTGTTGTTAGACTGCTACAAAAAAAAACAATTTCGACAAATAAGGAGAATGTTAATAAAACTTGCCGATGCGAATCGAGACAATCACACTTCGTATTTCATTGTTAAAATGGCGGAACGACGTTCGGAAACAATAGTCAGGTTCTTTTAAATTTCAAAATTATAAAAAGTTGAATTTAATGTAGTGCGCTGTAAGGTCACCAAAAATGTTATTTTACTTAACAAACTGTTTTATATTTTTCATCATCAATATCGATTCAAAATCTATAAAACTATCGCATAAACAGTTCCCGATAATTTCGTATGCCTTCTGTGGAACATGTCCGTCCGTCAAACTGTCTGGCCAGTGCGAACGGCGGCAATTACACCCATATGAGCAATCTATTTGTAGATTCGTCTGTATACGACGAACTGCATTTTGAATGAACACTTCGTTTTATTTGTTGTATGTTTACAAGTTTACTTGTAAGCGGTGTTTAAAATATCTAGCGAACAAAAAGAGGCTTATTATGTCGTTTTTATATTATTTTTAAATTATTTAAAACATTAACATGGAATATTTTTGATGCATGTATTTTATTTTACAAGAATTTACATTGTAAAGATTTGCAATTTAGGATTTTTGTATGCATTCAAGTTTTTCAAAAACTACTGGACCGATTTCAAATTCTTGCACCATTAAAAAGCTATATTATCACTGAGTAACATAGGCTTTTTTACGATTTATTTTAATCTCACGCGGGCGGAGTCGCGTGCAACAGCTAGTATTTTATATAACTGTATTCATTCCAATGTTAATAAATATAAACACAATATACAATAAGATAATTCATATCTATCAATTATAGCATTACTAAAGCTGTATTATCGAAAGCCGTCCTACCATATCTAAAACGCAATAACCCAAATATCATCGGATATAGGCTGACTGTGATTATACCGTCTCTGTGGGCCATTCAAGCTAACTGTACCCAGATGATTGATGAATGGTATGACAGTCGAAACAATGAGGACCCCAACATCAATACGACCTAGAACTAGGCGAGCTTGTCACAATATTCTCATTATAGTTTAAGTTTACGAGAAATTACTAACGTCATCAAATAAATACTTTCGTTTTGGTAATTTTGTCTTATGTTATTAATAGTATAAAAAATATCTAAAAATGGAAATATAAATAAGTATAAAGGCAATTTGATAGAAAAGCGTCCAAACATTTGGTACATTGATTTTCTAAATATCTGTTCATCAACTTGCCCTTGTCCTTACGGAGAGTCGGCACAGTATGTGCTCCTCTTCAATACAGCTACCAGCCGTCATATCTGAATCGACTCCCTCCTTTTTATTATTTTAAATATCTACAGACTCTTGGTCCGTACTCTTTTTTGCACAGTTTATGTATTTATTTTTGTTGCTTAATACTTGTGCTACATTACTGAGTTTCTTTTTTTATATACGTATTTTTTTCTTTTTTACATTATTTTATTAATATATTTGGCATCCCTTTTTATGTATAATATTTTTAGATATACAAAATACAATACTAAACAATGTTTTACCACTTCTATCTTAAGCATAACCTCTTTCCGACTAGCAATACTTTCTTCTGTCTAAATATCTGCATTATATAGTAAAAATAATTAATACAATATTTGTGTAGTTATATTTGTTATGTTCGCAATAGATATTGTGTACGCAGTTATTTACAATAACATTTTGATAGAACGATCAAATGCGTGTGTTGTATGAAATAGTAACTCCATCGCGGGCGGCTTATGACGCGTGTTATTTCCCTGATACTCTCATAAAACCTAGAAATCTTATCTTGTTCAATAACGTTTGGATAAAATACGCCCCGAACGGAGTTCCTATAACGTATCAGAATGCAGTTATTTCTTTCTCTAACATTATTTTAGTTTTATCATAATTTGTTTCCACGATAATGCGGGACACGTTCAAATAAAACTTTTATTTAACGCGAGCTATCGTAAATTTGACGATATCTTAATCGGAATTTCGGCTCTGATCATTCAGTTTTAAAACTTTGAAATAGTTTTATTTCATTACAAAATAAATATTAAATCATTCTAAATCGTGCATTTATATATCGATACTAGCTTTTGTCCGCGACTCCGTCCGCCAGGATTTAAAATAAAAAAATGAGTAGCTTCCGTGTTCTTCCAGACTATTATCTACATTTATGTCACATTTTATCGAGATCGGTTCAGCCGTTTAGGCTACTAACTCTAATCATCCATCCATCCATCCATCCATCTAAACTTTAGCATTTATAATATTAGTATGAGTATGATTATAAAGGTTTTGCGTTTTTAAAATGACGCTTTCTTAATCTTTCTCTATTTAACTAGAAAACAATCTAAATACAATTTAAAAATCAAAGGTCCATATATAATTCATACTAAAAAACGTATGAAGCAGCTTAGTATAGCTGAAACTATAAATACAATAGACGCTAAAGACGTTGATTGATCTTAGCGGGACCTTATCTTCGTAATTTTACCATATTTTTTACGTCGTCAGGTCGAAACTAGGATTGGGATTCTCTGGAGCGGAAACCAACTATGCGAGAAATGATATCTATCAGAATCTCCAGATTTTATGTCGGCAATATATTACGAGGAATGCTGACATGTGGAACTATTTGAAAGATAACAAAGCAACATTTCTTTAATATTAGTTTAATTATACGATAATGATCTATGTTAATTTTTTAAAGTATCATGTGACAAGACTGTAGATAAAGCTTTGTAATGAAGTAAACATGAATTAAGAAGTGTTTAAAAATTGCATAGAATTATAAAACAAGGAATTAATATAATCCGTCATCGTTTTGCATCATTCCTTTATTACTTGAAGTTTCAAATTTGATACCGGATTTATAAATCGTATTGGGCAACAATATTTAATTCCATTTTAAAATTAGGCTGTGTACATACTACCTTTGACTGATAATCTTCAAGTTAGAAAACAAAAAGGAGGCTATCACGAAAATGTTGCTATCTTTGAAAATATGGATTTCTCGCCAACTATCTTTTTTATTGTTTTTTACTATTACATATTTCCCCATTAGGAAACACAGTAAAGGGTATACTTATACATTTTTAATTTAAAAATTAGACTTTTAAGGGATAATTTGCCTAACGTAACACAAAAAGCAATATATTACAGAACTATACGTAGTTCAAATCAACTGCCTTTACAAACAAAACCAATCTGGTTGAATAAGGCAAATAGCGTTAAACAACGCAACAACAAGAGCCCGCGGCTAAATGATATCTCGTTTAAGTCAAAACGTTTGTGTACATCAAAACCTTTCAGGCTATCAAAGAAGCGTCTGATACAAAGCTTTAGGTGGGCATTAAACACACAATTTGCTACGTGTTGAAAGAAGGTAGGTGCCTTGAGGCAACATTGTCTGTCTTCTGCACTCTACACCTCTTATTACCATTTTATCTGCTCTCCTTTAGTGCAATAGTAATCAAAAAGATGTACAATTATCACGTCCAATGTGATGCTTGGACATTTTATTTTCTTTTTAGATATATCAAGTGGTAAGATTGTTTTAAATTTAATACAACACGTTACAGACGTAGTCTACACTAGATTTATGTAGCTAATAGATATTCATCTAAATATCTTTTGAGGCTGCAGACTTTAAAAGTAAGCAATTAAAACATTCATAACAGTCCCGTATAAAGTCCTAATCACCTAAACTATTTACCAAAAAAATATTTAAAATAGAAACATGTTAAGCCACTTATGTTATTGCTATGAATACGTAACTGGATAAGTCTTGATTACGAGTAACTAATTTATCATTTGGCCCGATGCCAAAAGTTTCGTCGCAGAGCTGGGCAGCTCGCCAGGTATGGTCGACTTTTGATGTCAGCACTTCTAGAATATTAACAGATTAAATTAAAAAAGCTACGTACTCATCGTCTTCAAATACTTATGGTTATTGGTAAGTTCACTTAAATAGTGCCCAAAAACCAAACTCAGAAAAACGTTTTAAAAAATTAAATGATAAATCATATTCAATTAATATTATAAATGCGAAAGTTTAGATGGATGGATGGATGTTTGTTAGTTTTTGTAGCCCAACCGGCTGATCGGATCTCGATGAAATTTGGCATAGAGGATAGCCTGGAAGAACACATAGACTACTCACTTTTGGTTTTTTAATTACACGCGGACGCAGTCGCGGGCAATAGCTGGTATAACAATAAATGAGGCATGTTATGAGAAGGGACGAATCGCACGTAACAAGGAGAACGTCAGTTATGAGTGTGGAGAGACACCGGTAGAGGTAGACCTAGGAAGAAATTGATGGATTATGTGAAAGGAGATATGATCAAGAAGGGAGTGATAACCGAGATGATGTATTACAGAGATACGTAGAGGTCAAAAACCTGTTGCGCCGACCTTACGAGAGTAGGATAATGAGAAAGAAGATGATGAGATATAATAATAAACTGCAAAAATAGTTTTACATTATCATTAGGTACAGTATATTTTAACCTTTTAGTCAAAAATATTTCCTCGAGATGTTCTTAGCTAAGAATTTGTGCAATGAATTCTAAAATGCAGTATTACTATTTGTATTGGGTATTCCAGATCAGCGAGTCGATCCGTTCGCTCACAAGGCGTTTCCCCCAATGAAATCCTTCAAAGGGACATATTCTTCGACCGTGTAATTTAATTAGGTTCCAGTTAGCTACGTTGGTCTTTGCCGCTTAAAGCCTATCTATATCTAGATATTATCTATCTTTGAGAGAAGATTAAAATAGATGTTACGTATTTAGGTTCCATTTTTGTAAATCATAATTTCCAACTCATGGTGAAAATCGCAAAATGGTTGAAACTTTTTTACAAATTAGGTAGACCTTTGTTTCCCTATTCGATGAATACAACTTCAGTATTGTCAAATATTCTTACCTCTTACTAATATTATAAATGGGAAAGATGAATGTTAGACTTTGCCGCCTAAACGGCAGAACGGATCTCGATAAAATTTGGCATAGATGTAGAGAATAGTCTGGAAGATCACATCGGCTACTTATTTGTTTTTTTTTCTTGGCTGACGGAAGCTAGTTTGTTTGTTTTTTACCCTGTATTCGAAATTTAAAAAAAATGATATTTTTAATTTTACATTTATTTACAAAAGCTTTATAGAGTGTTTGAATGTTAAGATTGTAATCTACAGGTTTGAGATCAATGTAGAGATATACTATCTCTAGACCGTAATCGTTTCTGAGCCGAGTAATAACAATAACAATAAGTTTCCGTTTTTTTCGTAGTCTTATCTAAAAGACATTGTTCCGCTAGAAGTTTTCTCTATGACAGTCTTTCTTAGACTTCAACGTGATTTGAAAAATCGCTTGCTGCCTACAAATTTGACTTAACATTTTAGACGAAATTATAAATTCAAATTAGAATATTTTAATAAAAAAATCTCTAATTTCATTCAAAATTAGACTATTTAATCTCATCGTATAAAGACAGAATATTATCAGTGTTACATAAATCACTATCACATAATGACCACCAGTAGTTGTAAAGAGGGCTCTTAAGACAACCACGCCACACGTAACCTTTGTTCTTGAGAGCCTTTACGCCACAGATTTCATCATCAGCACATTGTACTTTGGATAATATGCTACTGAAACAAATCATAAATTGTTCTTTGGCCAGCATTTCATTAATTTCGACTCAGGGACTTCTAAACGCATACTCTTAAAATCGATGGTACTTCTGTAGTGATAGATATACATGAATTATCAATAAACTCTAAGCAATTTGTTGCTTTTATGATCCTTTCTCCTGTACACTCTCTTCTCATATAAAGCCATAGCAATAGTACTACAAATTGTATTTTTTATATAAAAAACATTAAGTGCCTTACAATTTAGTATCCTTATAAGAATTATTTCTATTGAAATAAGTATTGATTTATACTTACATATTACCTTCTAAACAGTTAGCTTGTTCCAAAGATACAGAAGATGACGTAGAATTAACTTCACAACTTAAGCACGACATATTTTTAAAAATAGACGAGCGAAAATTCCTTGTTCTTGATAAATCTACGATATTATCAAGCCAATCCTTCCTCTTAGAAAATTTGTAAGGCATATCTGAAATTGGAATGTAATTGCAAAGGTTGCAGGAACACACGTATGTTGATACATTTTGATAAACGTTGAAACATCCTCGATCTACTAAGCCAAAAGGAGTTTGTTGTGTATAACATAAATCGTCTTCATTTTCACAACGCATGTTTGGAAGCCTGTTGACAGAAAAATAATGTTCGTCAAAAGGCATATTGGTTTTGATACACAGTTTTAATTAAAAATTAGTTCAGTTCTGATACATATTTATGTAAAATTTATTATCAGGTATGAAGTGAAGTTTAAAAATTTAAATAACTACATATTTATTCTTCCGATTAATCTAAACACAAGAAAAAGTATTAGATAATGATATACTAACATTTTATTTTTAGGTTCATTGCATTCGTGCATTTGAATATTATTACATACTATGCAAGATCGTTTTAAGGATCCCATTTCTTTTGCAGAAACTGGCACGTTATAAACGGAAACATCATCGAGCATGTGGTCATGTTTTCTCGTAAGCGTAATTGGTTCTTTTTTACCTTTCTCTATAAATTGTACATTGGTTATGTTTAATAAGTCACTTTTGATTGATTCAACATTTATTGTGTACTGAATACCAGTGGTTCTTGTGGGTAATTTGTACGACGGCGTTGTTGTATTTTCCAAATCGAATGTAGAAGGACTAGAGACAGACATAGGGATGTTCGTTGTAGTCGTGGATGAAACAGTACCAAATAGGTTTGTACGAGATGGTGACCACACAGTAGTGTAATCAGTTATCGTGTTAGTTATATTTCTTAACAGATTTTCAGATGGTTTTGCGGCGAATAACGTTTTTTGGGAAAACGGTAGAGATGACGTCACTTCAGGTAACGTTTCTTCTTTATTAAATGTTTCTTCATCTGTAGATGACACCTCTTCAGTAAATGCATTTGCTATGGGATAGAGGCTCTCTTTAGGGCAAGATTTTTCTTCGATTATTTTGTCTTTTACTATTGTTCTTTCTTCGAGTGTTGGTCTCTCTTCGAGAAATGTATTCTCGTCAGAAAATGTTCGATCTGCTGGTAGTGTTCGTCTATCTTTGAGCGATGTTGTTTCTTGTTGAAATGTCGTGCTTTCAGTTCTTGAAGCTCTAGTTACAACGTCAGTGTTTTCTTCAGTCTCACCAAATATTTCTTTAGCATTTTTAACAAGGAAAGCAACTAAATTTACATTTGCGTCATCCTCGCTTTTCTCTGTTGTAAATTCTTCAGGGATTTCTTCAACTTGTCGGCGAAAATTAGGCAATAGGTTTTTAACTTTCGGCGTCTGCTTTTCAATGCATTTTGCGATATTGATTATAAAAAGCAAATTTATCACAATTCTTCTCATTGTTTTAGAAAATTGTTACATTGTGACAGTAGACGTAATATCAAAAAATGTCATTTTCAGAAATATAATTCTAAGCCAATGACAAGTAAAGTTTCACGATAGTAAATACTGCTTTCAGGATTATTAAAATCTTAAATACCGTAAGGTTTATTGCGACACCCGTACTCTTACTATGGGAACGGTTATGGGACATTTCATTCAGCAATAATTTTTCTGAACGTATTTTAGGGATGTTAAATGGTTTAGAGTTACACAGTGAATTGTTACACAAGTAAAACATGGAATTATAAGCTGGTGTGTTTGTACATCCTCTTGTAACAAAGTCAGTTTCTTCGTCATGGTTGACATAGCACACCTGATTGCGTCCACAAACCACGTAATCATCTCTAGAAAAATAAGACTACAGTGAATATCATAGATAAGCCAACATATTATTTGACTAGCATTCCCCGCCATTCTGTCAGCGTAGATTTAGAGTAGTCTATGTTTTGTTTCAGACTATGCTCTACATCAATGCCAATTTTCATCGAGATTTGTCCAGCAACATGCGACAAAATCTAGCAGACTTACACCCATCCATCTTAACTTACGCATTTCTGATATTAGTTAGATTGCAGAGTAGCATCGCTTGATATTATTAATTACATATAATTACAAGATAACAGTTCTTCTTTAGAAAACTATACTTTACATAATAACTGCATGTAAAAAGCTGCAACGTGTAGTAACATCCTAGATTTTAAACCTATATTCTAGGATTAATTTATAAATGAACTTTAAACTAATACTGTGTAAAAATAAGATAAAAAACAGATGTAATAAAAAAAACCTTCGCGCTTACTGATTATTTTGGGATTATTCCCAATCGTCACCCCGCTCTGTCCCCACATGGAGACAGATAAGAATGAAGAGTTTCATCCGTCACACCTTTTGCTCGAGGGAACGGTTGAAATTTATTTTATTTCATAACGGTTTCATCTGTCACCTTATTGGTGATAGGAACTAAAAGGTGGTACGGATGAAACATTTTACTCTCATCTGTCTCCACGTGGGGACAGAGTGTGGTGATAGTTGGGAATAATCATTATTTTGTATTGCAAACATTTACAAAATTACTTACATAGTGCCAAACCTGCATTTATCATCAATAAGGGCATTACGGCCTCTTGTTTCACAAGTTTTACATGTCAATTGGATTCCCGCTATTGGTATTTGAATTCTCTTGTTATGGTAGTCCCAATCAGATATTCTTTTATATTCATAATACACTGATTGGTACACAGTTTTATCATTACAAAGCGGGCAGTTGCATACGAACGTTTTATTCATTTTATTCGGTTTAAAACACCCTCGTCTTATATACTGTGGATGTAGCTCTGTGTAGCATATTTCATTTGACGAACATCTTAATTTTGCTGGTCTTAAGAAAAAAATAATAATGATTTAAACACAAGAAAAGCGTAAAAACACAAGTAAGAAAAATAATAAAGAGCTTCAAAAACATATAGAGGTGGCATAGTTGACATTTCTCTTGAAACATTTTACATAAAACCTTCATTTAATTAAATAAAGTTTAAATGTTTATGTTTAATTTTGTAACACAGTTTAGTTTATTTTTAAACAATAAATGGAGTTCCATATGTCTACTCTATATATTTGTTTAATGTTTTTGTAGTCAATAAATAGAATCTTACCCTAGGACTTATAGGTTATAACCAAATATTGTTTGATACTTACGTTTTACCGCTATAACAACTTTCATCTGACATAAAACCTCTGTCCGTAAAACACCACAAGCATTGTATTACATCAGCATATTTGATTTGATCTCCTTTTAATGTAGTATCCGAAGAGAATGTATTAAAAATAGACCGGTGACCAGGTTTGGTAGTAAATTCTGTGGCATGGTCATAAAGCAAAGGGTCTGATGGAAACAGATTATCAAATTTCACATTGCTAATTTCATCGTAAACAGGAGCAAATGTCCTGGGCAAAGGTGGACTGTGTACTGTATTTGTTCGATCTTTCTGAGGTTTTGTTAATAAAACCCATTCCTCTTCTGGTCCTTTTGGGTTACATTTAACATAGTAAAATTGTAAAAGTAAAAAAAGAATATTTGTTATATTAAACGTGTAAAATAAACTTATCATTTTGTTGTTTACACTAGTACGTCATGTTGACATTGGAAATTTATTCTTTTTTAAGTCTGAAAGACATGTAAAAGAATAAGTATTTGCAACATTTTTTATTAATATATTAAAACTAGCTGTTGTCCGCAACTTCGTCCGCGTGAACAAAAAGCTACGTATCCCTCGGGAACCGGACATTTCTCGGGGATGAACCTTATCCCATGTATATTCCAGACTTTGTTTTATATCTGTGCCAAACTTAAATAAGATCTGTTGAACCGTTGCAGACTGATCGAGTAAACATTAAAAAACTAAATTAATGAATCCCAGGGGAACCGTAACTAATCCCGGGATAAAAAGTAATGTGTTCTACCAGATAATGCTCTAAACCTGTGCCAAATTTCATGGAGTTTCGTTCAGCTGTTTAGGCTACAAACGCTAACAAACATCCATCCATCCATCGTTACTTTGGTATTTATAATATTTATATGATGTTAAAGTGCAACCCACTTAAAAAATAACATGTAATGGTTTTTATACATTTTTATCAAATTACAAAATAATATTCCTTGAATTCGTACAAGACCTGTAGAATTCATAAAACGTTGAGGATCGCTGTTTAAGTTATTTCAGTTTAAAACATTTGGTGTGTCAATTGAATTTCATTTAAGTCTTGTCAAAACGACTTACAATCAAATTCTAGTATTTCCAATTTAACTCTAAACAAGATAATTAAATGCATTGTTGCTTAACATTCGATCTTAAAATAAAAGTCCTCTACCAACTCCTTTGTTAATTACAAATTCTATTCTGTTTTCAACAATTAAGTTTGAGCTAATTTTGTAAAGTCGAGTTATTTGTTCTCCTTGAACGATTTATTGTTTTTCCAAGGCAAGAATCGAGAACGGAGAAAGTTTACAAGTATTCTCTTTTAGATGTGGAGTAATCCACTTAATTTTAAAACTTGTACAATCTTGGAATACTTTAGCAAGCATGCTCATAATCGTTTATTGTATAGCGGACATGAAAGCTATTATGTGTTTCATTGTGTTATAATAATTTACTTTAATACATGAAAATTTAAATAAAATCTTGAATTCCTTACAATATCTGAAGAAGGTTATGTAAAATTTGGTACGTTTTAAGGACCATCTATATGTCACCTTACTAGGCTTTCCATCTATAAAATATACTAATGATCTGATTTAGTCACTTAGCGATAATTCTTGACTCAATAGAAGAAGCAGTTAATTCCTCTTGCTGAAAAAAATATTACAAAGCAATTTAAAATTTCCTTGTCATTTAAAAGTCGTGAGTACGAGTGGTTTTCAAACCAGATATAAAAAAACATAGTTATCTAAGCTCAGAAAAATATGTCATTAGTCCAATTATTCCGTAACGGGTGGAAATTTTATGCAACCTTTGGCATTGCTGCCCACATTGCTAATATTCCAGAGCATACTCCACTTAAGGGTAAGTCCCCAATTGGAATTTAATGTCGTATAAAATCAGCCCGGCTTACTTACGCGACCGTCCATCCTTCTTGGCCCCCGACTAACTCGTGCATACTTTTGCTGCGGCATTTTGAATTTTAATATAGTTTGAATTTCAAATTTCATATTTTCAATGTTGATTTGCCGCAATTCGTTAGAGACTTTTAAATTTCAATATTTACTGGCTTCAAAAAGTGTGATTTATACATATTTTTGTTTATAACTTTTTAGTCAGCAACATTAACAGTGTTAATTTCAGCTTAAATAACGAAGTAATAATTTTATTTCAAATTTAAAACTGTTACACGATGTCACATTCTAATTTAAGAATATTAGCTTTTTCTTTGTATCTCCGTAATAATATTATTCTAGCATTATAAATATCGTGGAATGGAATGAACTGTCTAAATACTGAAATAACAAAGTTCATCAGACTTATTCCTAGAAATGTTCCCATAAAAAACCTTATAAAAAGATAATTGTGAATATCCCAGAATCTTATAAATACTGAATTTGTACTCCTAAGTCCACCCTGTTTTCTCCGGAGGCTAAAAAATGTAAATCCTCTTTCAAGCTCGAGCTTTTTGAAATTAAGCCTTTTGTAATGAAATGCTTAGTTAGTTGTGTTTTTGTTTTCATACTCTATCCCTGGTTAGTAGCATTTCGTGAAAATAAACCTCCCCCTTTATTTCGTATACGGTGAAAATGTACATAACGTAATGATATTCTTGATCCTAGATGACTTTTGTCGTGATATCTTGGATTAGTATTTGTATTAAGAACATCAAATTATGATTAAATTCCTCTCGTGCATGGTTTTATATCCTTTTGTTTTTTTTAGTGATTTTTCAGTGTTGATTTTGGCTTGTTAGGGACTATATAGTCAATTGAATTAAGGGAAATTCCTTTAGCACTGATGATCTTTTTTTTTAATATCATTATGAAAGTGTTATAATTTAGCTAATCGTGCTTACTTAGTCCAGTTTAAACGTATTTCGCAATATTTTACATATAATTTCAGTTCTATTTACAAATATTTTCCAGATAATTTTGTAGTGTATGTTGTTGTGTTAATGTAAATTCTGCACGTCTTAAATGTTTCAAATTTCTAGACTAGTCATTTTAACGAAATTTGCTAACAAAATTATGTTAATTGTATGGCTTTGTTTTAAGGCCGGCAGGCGTTGAGCACGTGTTGAATAATTAAATTCGAGGCAAATATCTTGTAACCTCTGAAGAAGCTGAAAGTTCAAGTTAATTACAAAACAGTAACTTCATTCTTAAAATTCGTGTTATTTTGAATTTCACTAAGAAAAGGTAATGTAATTAATCAAAGAAATAATTTAGTTATAATGTTACTAAATATTTTTACATATTCAATGCGTATTTTTATAGGTTTCGGTAATAATTTGTAGTTTGTAAACATCAATTATAAACGTTAAAAATACGAGAGTATTTACATATCTGTCCAAGTCTTCGTTTAACTATATACTAGCTGTTGCTCGCGACTTCATCTGCATAATTTTAAAAATTATAGCCTATATTGCTCACTGATAACATAGCTTTTTAATGATGAAAGAATTATTGAAATCGGCCCAATAGTTTTTGAGTTTAATAGATACAAAAATACAAATATTTTCTCTTTATAATATTAGTATAGAGCAACGTGTAAATACATACAAATGTATTGATTAATTGAATCAAAGGGAATATTATCAATAATCACAAGGAGCTGTTAGAATCTCATCCTCTAATTATACCAAATGTATTTGAATCAGCAATTAATTTGATTCGGAATACGCTAATAGAGTTCGGCTGGATAGTTCGACACAGATGGAAATTCAATGGCGAAATGTTAATAATTGTCATAATCCTACTGGCTTACTAATCCCCGCTTACATTAAGGAAACTATGAATAGATTACCATTCAGAATATTCTCCGCTTATTCCTAATAAATGGTAAAGATGTTTTAAGCACATTTACTGATAAATGGTATCTCACCAGCATTATCAAACATAACTGTAAAGTTTTCTAATGGAAAAAATACATTTAACAAACAAGAAGCAATATCCGATTACTGAAACGACATTTAAATATGTTTCAGCATCTTACATTGAATTGTAAGTGTAAGTAAGATTAATTTCAGTATTCTACTACAGTCATTAAGTAGCCTGGTGTGTACACTCACAATTAAAAAATATAAAAATAGTATTTGATGTGATTTTTCTTGAAAAAATGTTTTTATAAGGGCTTATCAATGACTTCTCTGCCTAAATAACTCTCTGTATAATTTAATTACACAGAATTCGATCATGAGTCATGTTACGTCACCAAATTCCAGAGTCAGTGAGTTTGAATGAAGTCCGGCTCGACTTGAGCTCGCCCTGACCGCCACTGTGGCTCTGCATCTCCGCACCTATAAGATTACACTTGCGTGCGACTTCCATAGATTTTACATTGCACAACAAAATAATATTGAATATTATTGCATTAAATATTAAAACAAAAATACTGGATGATTACGTTAATAACAGCACAGATATCACAGCAAAAATTTAATGCGAGATGCCTTAAATTTTTTGATGAAAACTAAAAATAACTTTCAAGTATTTATTTTACTTTTCTATTAGAAATATTGCTAGGCTTATGTTAAAAAGTAATTAAATAAACAAATGATCCATCGGTATTTTAAATAGAATATCAGGGCGATGTTGCTATTTTAAAAAAGAATAACCAATGTAGTTACTTAATAAGGTGTCTATTTAAAAACGTATATACCTTATCCATAATTTCTTAATCTCTCATGAAACCTCTCACCGTTCGCTGCCATGTAACCCTACACCGTGCGGACAGTCCGCAGACCATTCCTTTCCAGTCTGTTCCACTCGCTTCCCATCTATAACAATACACGCACACAGCTTTCATTGTGTACTACATTTCTTGAGACTTGTAAACGCTTCAATAACTTAACTTTATGAGCGCCGTCAGAGGGACTAGAGACTCGAAAATTCTGATATCTCACTAAATGTTAAGTTTGGATGTATGTGCTGGAGTTTGGATACCTATGTCGATAAACATTCTCTTTGGAATAAAAAAAGAATATTTTCTACTACCCCCCTTGGTTATTGGTTGCCTCCTCAGGCCATGAGCTGGCGACATGATTGTTTTCGACAAATTTTAAATATCTAAACGTTTCAGATTATATTCCTCATGTATATGGTAATATATACCTAATTCATTATTGCATTAAGTAAAAAAGCTGTTTTGCTAAATCAACATAATTATTCCTTGGACTGGACTAGAGCTTCGTTACGGAGAACATTTAGCTTGTTTTTCCCTCGCAAAATAAACCGCATGCACTTCGGTAAATGGACTAATGAGAACCTTTAATGATTTCCCGTCTACCCACATTGAAAACTTCCATTCTTCTTTTAATTGAAATACCTTACCGCATGATGTTATAAATGAATTTTAGATTTGAACCATTAAAAAGTCATATTTTATTGTGTTTTAACTGAAGAGTCAAACTGTTCAGTTGAAACTGTTTATGTGTAGGTAACATTTTAACTGTCAATTGAACTATTTAGTTGAAATTGTCAAAACTGAGCGTCTCGTTTCGTAGAGATGGTATCCATCTCAGAATTAGATATAGTAACAACGCCTTATTGGGGCAACTGTACTACCGCGTATAAAAAATCAAAAGCAACTTACGAGTATACTAATGTTATAAAGAGGAAAAAATTGTATTTTCGTACGTATTCGATTCACTGGGCTGATTACAAAAATTCTTTCACCATTAAGGATACGTAATCAGTGAGGAACAGAGGCTACATTTTTAATTTCATGCAGACAAAATCGGGAGTAGCAACTAGTATATTTACAGTGTTACTAAATTTGCATTAATTTGACACGAGTTATGATATTTTTTTTTAGTTAATATGACGTCGATAGGGCAAAGAGCGTGCGGTGTTCTCCCGTAGTAGTGGGAATTAATTATTTTTTGTCTGTGGTCTAATTAGCGGCCGGCGGACGTACTACAAATGGTCTGCGAACTTTATAATTATCGAAGTTCTAAGCGGACAAACGTTTACGAGGTGAAGACTGGCCGTTTAACGGGTATTAACGCACTGCGCTAAACTTTGAAGCATCTAACTTTACAGTTTATAACACAAACTTAGTCCTTTAATAATCATACACGGGAACTTCTCTATTTTAAGTAAAATATTTACCGCTTTTGTAGAAATTTTGCTGTATTTATCGATAATATTAACTTCTTAAGAACTGAATGCCTTGCCATAAAAAAATGAGAGTGTTTCAAATACATTTTAGCTTAATGTCAACCTTTTCTAATACTGGCACGGATATTTTGATAAACCACGTAAATTAAAACAATTATGGACAGACAAACAAAATACGACCTAGAGCAATAGATAATAAAGTGCATATTTCAAAAGCAATGTGGTGATACATATTTATTTTAAGACATAATCACGTTGACATTCCATAACATTAATCATCGGCTAGGATTAAAATAGGTGTTTAACTAAACAGTGTCTGACTATATTTTTAGGGTAATACAATGAATATTTAATTTATATTGATTTTTTTCAGTCAAGTACTAGAGTAACTTTGATGGGGCACCACAGACATAACAATTCCAGAGCGTATATGTCAAATAGTCACGCTTGAATCGGGCGCACACCTTTGACTAAATTATCGCACAACATTTGTGCGATTGTCGACTGCTTCGCAGCCAATTGAACTGTTTATTTACACAAAATCGAGTAGTGTGCGCACTTGATCAAAGCAAGACTAAACAGTTGTGCGATAGTTTAGTCCAATGTGTGCGCGCTTCAAACAAGTTGAGTGTTAAACAATATTACGGATATACATCTATGTACAGTCATTAACTGATTGGCAATTCCGTCCGGGTAGCGGTGCGCTTGATGTGGTTAATTGCAGAGGTGCAATCGGAAAGACAATTAGTAAAGTACGAGGTTTGATTGCGAGAGACGAACTCACGAGATATTCTGTTGATCAAAAGCGAAGTGATTTTGTAGCATCGAGGACACTATTGTTTACTCCATCGATTTGATTTTAATGAATTTATTCGATGCTAATTTTAACTCATCTGTACCGATCATGTCTTTGTATCTACGTAAATTTGAAATTTCCAACAATCGTTATAATGAAAGTGTGTGCACGAAATAAAAGTTGACTAAGACGCATAACCCGTCTGATACTAATTCTACAATATTTACAGGGTGTCAACATAATTATTTCTGGGTACCTACATTATAGGAAGATTATTAATAATGAGAATAAATTAAGCTTATGTTATTAAACAAGAATGATTTTATTTTGTATTTTTGTATAAAACTAAAAAAATTAAAAACTATTGAATCCTTTTTAAAATATACATGGTCATTGGAAAGCTACATTAATACACAGTGACATAGGTTATATTGATTTTGATGCATTTTTTTTCAAATACCGCACGGAATTAAGTGTAAAATGTAGTGATAATATAATGCCTAAATAGGCGTTTGCACGGTACGTGAATTTAAAAGTGATTGAAATTGAAAATTATCAGACTGTACAAACAAACACCATTCATATTGTATTGTGATCGAAGTGCGAACCGTGTGTTACTAATTAAAACTATCAGTGAATTCAAATGTGTGAAACAATCGAACCGCCGTTTAACGTATTCGTGTTCGCAATACGAGGTTAATTGACATCTGTACAAGTGCGATTGACGCTTCCACGTGAGTAATCGGTTTAAGAGACTATTATTTTGTGAGTTCCACGCATTTCGGATTAATTAATGAATGAAAAGGGCCAACGCGGTTACTCATTCCATCGAGATTGAATTCCTATGTAATCAATCGTTACCACTCTCGGGCTAGTTCTTTTTTTGTTTATTCCTATAGAATTGATGATGCGTTTTCGACGAGCATCATTGCTTTTGATTGAATCGCTCGTTAGTTATAATTCGTTCGTGTTGTAATGCATTTTTATGGAAATTAAATGACCATAGACATCGCTGCCGGTTATAAAAACGAGTTTACGAAACTAGGAAGTGGACTAAAAACTCAGACATTGTTTTATATTCTGGGAACTTTATCATTAAAAACCATCAAATACAAGAAATAGAACCTAATTTTGAATTTAGATAACCTAGAAAAAAATGCATGCTATTATCAAATGATCCTATCTTACTTCTTACTAATATTATAAATGCGAAAGTTTAGATGGATGGATGAATAGATGGATGGATGTTTGTTAGAGTTTGTAGCCTAAGAGGCTGAACGGATTTTGATGAATTTTGGTATAGATGTGGAGGATAGTCTGGAAGAACACAGGCTACTCATTTTTGTTTTTTGTTTTTAATTCCACGCGGACGAAGTCGCGGGCGAAAGCTAGTTTTAAATAAAATCGTCCATTTATATTCTATAACCGACTTATGGCGTTAATCTACCCCTAAACACAGTGTACTGCATAGCAAATTCACTTTTCCATTACCTAAGTAGCTATTACTGCTGCCGTATCTCTGGGGAGTCTATTCACAACTGGCCACGACACTGCATGTTAAGAGGTGGTTTCATTAACTCCTAGCATGAATATTGTTCGTTCACTAGAGCATTACTTAATACTCTATTCTTGTATAACAATCCCTACTGAAAATAGAAGTTATCGTAAAAAATAAGTACATTACCTGTCCGTAATATGGAGATTTATTTTATTACCTAGAGTAGGCAGCGTCAAGTCTAGATAGTACAAAGTGTAACATGAAAGTCTGTGAAATTGTGAAGCACTTAATAGAAGTAGTAGAAAGTAAAGAAAAACGAGCAATTAATACATTTTTAAATGTACAGTTTAACGAATTTTAAATTCAAGTAATCATTATTCCCCGACTATTATTAGACAACTAAAAATCAGTTAATATTCCAATCTTACTGATAAAAGGTATATTTATTTTGATAAGCTATAGTATAAAAACTAATTTAACATTAAAACAAATGGATTAAATTACAATTAGATAAAAATCTCGAATCATTAAAGGCAATTGAAAAAATAGTTTGAGATAATGTTTAAACTATGTAAAAATATTAAAGATAACTTGGAAGCTTTTGGTTAGATAACTTAGTTAATTAATAGCTTAAGTTATCGCTTAACGTATTTACCCAGAGACCACCGGACGAGAGATTAAAATTTAATTGTATTTACTTACACTTACATGAGTAACTTACCTTTTTGAAATAAATTAAAAACACACATAAATTAAAGAATAATAATTTATTTTAATACATAGTTAATTAAGTAGACGTCTTCACTAAATTTTGTAATTATGATTAAAAAATAAAGAGCTACAGTTAATTTTTTCAATATTTCTATGAGTATATATTACATAATATAAGATGCTAGCTGTTGCTTGTAACCTCGTCCGCGTGAAATTCAACAATTTAAAAAAAAAACATAGCATATGTTACTTACAGATAAATTACCTTTCTAATGGTAAAAGAATTTTTAAAATCGGCCTAGTAGTTTTTTTAAGTTATTTCAAAAATACATGCTCAAATACAAATCGTTCCTCTTTATAAGATTAGTATAGATGTATGTACATACAACTAGTGTGTCCCGTTAGGCGGTTCGGCCTACCTATCAATCGGCCCAGGGAAAGAAAGTCCATTTTTATAATTCCAAGAACCTAAATAGTATTCGTAACATTTAATTAACACGATACCTAATGAAATATCCAATTCAGTGGTTTACCTTGTGCAGTAATGTTAAACCTGCAACGAAAATCCTCTTTGTAACTTAAATAATAAAGTGAACAATGAAGCTTAATTTAACAGTCACTTAAAACATTTCGCAGTGCATAATCTGGAGTCTGAGTTACTGGATAGGACACCGGTAAACGATGCGGTTTGTTCCCACTTTACTGTTGTTTGGTTAGATACTAAATAGTCCTTAATGTACAGCGTACCGAAATTCATTTAATTTTAGCTTAAAATTGCTTGATTGAAACGGATACAGTTGAAAAGATAATTGTTAACATAACTTTAGGTTAGCAGTCGAGTAGACAAGTTATGCTCTTAAGGTTGCAACACTAAAACGGACAGCCGTGTATAATTAGAGTCCAAGCAAAAAGTCAGACAGTATTAATAAAACAATGTGAACAGTGTTATATTTTTGTAAAACAATACAAACGCAAGCAACCTAAAATTATCAACGAGTTTGTTTTACAACCTATATAATTACAGAGCGATTTTTATCTTCGCTTCAGAACGCAACTTTAAAACTTATTCCCTCTTATTTCCTTATTTATACACTGGTATTTCTTCTTTTACACTTGTTATACGTAGAACACGTACAGATAATACTACAATGAAGCATACAAATTATCGCTTGTGCCGACGTCTACCGCCTTTAAACATAAAACTGCTGTAAATAATTTAAAAGACAAGCGAAATTGGATCTTATTCTCTTTACACATAATCGTCAGTTTCATAATTGCTTTTAATGTTTTACGTCATTTTTCCGCTGGTTCGGAGGTCAGTGGTCGGCGAATAACTGGCTAAGACATGATCATGACTGGTGGGCTTATACTCCACACCTCGTTACGTGTTAACAGCCACATTCGCTCACGACGCGATGTTTATCCGACGAGCTTCAAAACGTACGGCACCAACTTGCAACGATGCACGTAGAAATATTGTAATGGGGACCTACATGATTGATACTAAAGGGCTTGGGAACTTTTTGAATACAACCTTTTGACTGCCATACCTTATTTTTTAAGTCTTGCATTTACGTACGCCCTTGTTACATATTTCCATGTTACATTTGGGAGTAAAATTAAAGATTTCAAATCAAATACAGTAAAATTGTATAGTTTTTATCTGAACAGTAAATCAATGGCAGCTTACAGAATTTACAATAGTAAATTACAAAACGCAATCCGGTTTTATCGCTGACTTTAACTATGGGAGTACGTCACATGTTTTCCCTCAGAGAGTGACGCAGACCTTGGTTTTGAAACCTCGTTTCGAAATGGGTTACTTTTGAAGTAATTTTATGTTATCTCGTGTTTCCTTAGGAAACGCGCTGTAGGCGACTAAGATAATTTATTAAGTTCACAGAGCGCCTGCTCGTTAACTCTTCACAAAGATTGACGTGTGACCGTGGAGTTACAAAAACGTAATATGCAAAATTAAATCTTGTTTCACATTTTTTTTCGGTGTGAATTTAAAAAAAATAATTTTCGATGATGAAAATATGAATTAAAAACTAACTTTACAGTAGTATGTAGAGTGGATTAAGATGTTTATTTTTTTCTTTTAAAAATTAAATATAGAACTAGGCGTTTTAAAGAAAACATTAATATAATAACTACAAATAAACTGTAATTGACAAAATTAAGAAAAGGAATTTCCAATAAAATTCAAGAACGAAATCCATATAAAAATATTATAGTAAAACAATGGAACTAACGCATTACATATTCAAATAACACCTTATTCTTGTCGATACATTTTCTTACCTCCACGTGTTGAATTGACATTTGATCGACATGTTCACAAAACATTGTTCCTCGCTCGCTTTTAACCTCGTTTCGGTCCCGACATAGAACGTTTGTTACAATACAATTCACGAACAATTGTCGACGTCCGTATTTTGTTGTTAAAATACTAACGGATTATATCACGTTCCAACCGATCGGCTAAATGATGTATGGGGAAATTTATTCATATTTCATAACGTACAACTTGAAATTGAATTAGTTTTAATCGTATTAATTTGAAAATGTAAAATTATTTCTTCCTTAAGTGCGCGCGCAAACCTTTGACTAAACTATCACACTACTATATTTTTAGTTGTGCAACTAAACAGTTGAATGGGCTACGAAACAATCGACAATCGCACTACAGTTGTGCGTTATGTCAATAGTCCGGCCTGCTCAAAATCTCAAAATAATTTTAATAACATTTGTAAATTCACTAGAATATACAATGTACGCGTAAAATTAATTTTTAAAGTTAGTTTAAGTTAGAGTAATAATATCTTGCTATTTTTTACATAATACACAGCATTAAGAAATCAGAAACCTCCTTACTTTACACATTGCTAGCTTGGCGCGTTTACCACAGACTAATAGAAATGTTTAATTCAGAATATGTTTATGAGATTATACCAATAAATTATCCAAGTACATGTCTAGTTTAAATTAATTTTGAACATTTTTGGCACATGTAAGTATTATAACCCTTCAAAGTTCTGATCCCGTGGGATTAGCGTTTGTTGATGAGTCGTTGAGGTCAGGAACAGTACAACGTATGCGGAGCACACGAACCGAATGTGGGCATAATTCAACTCTACACTAAGTTTATGATAAACTTTAAGTGATAAGATAAAGCGATTTCGTAAAATAGTACTTGTATTCATTTAAAAAGTTGCTGCAGATGTAATATAATTTATTTATATTCATCTTAAGTATAATGCAAATCGCATTTCAAAATATATACGCAATTTATAAATTAGAATTTTCCGTTTTTATAAAAACTGGCTCGAATAAAAACGTGTTTTATTTAATTTTTATCATCAAAGTCATACAAATCTCTAACTTATCTGTTTTACAACAATTGTACATTATCTATATTAAAAATCTTGATCGAAAGCTGTCTTCACCGCTACCACTTGTATCTTAACCCGTATGTTCGCATAGAAAGCTTGTTATCTATCTTCTTGTTGGGATCCCTTGGCCTTCATTACAATTTTCGTCTACTATTACATACGAATAATAAACAAGATGCAATACTCTGAAGGCAGTTGCTTTTTTAATGAGGGGGTGTAGAGTTATGGCTTTCGTGGCTTATGGTTTCATGTTGCCAATTTATACAGTCCGCCTTCCAGTCATTATACAATAATAATGAAATATCTATTACTTAGAAAATTATTTACATAGTTAATATTTAGTGAGTTTATTTGGAAATAATATTTAATTATAGAAGATATTTGAATGATCAAAATGAAAATTGACAAGGTGTTTATTTTTCTATCACGTTTCTAATATGTTTACCGTAGTAAAAAGCCTATCTAATTATCAAATGTATTCATATTGTACTCTAACAATTTATCTCGCTGATTTATGTTTTTTTTTTACATTAAATACCTAAGTGTAATTTATCTCTAAAGTGACATTAGAGGCTAAATTATAATCAAAGTACTCGTATGTTAAGTTTGGGAGCAAGCTTAGTTAATATGTTTCGCGGAGGAAGTTTGCTAGATTGAGGCGAGTCGCAGTTGTTGAGTGAATGTGCAGCCGAATGTCGCTATCTAGCTTGACGTTATGTGTACATGTTACTATCAAACTTTGAACTTGGAATGTTTACAATCTTACTAGTCAAGTAAAAAAATGAACGGAAAATCTGAAATAGAACATTGAATCTATGATATAAATTCATTGAGTTACAGTCTAATTAGCTAAATTATTACTAGTGGAATTTTGTAATGACTTTCAATAACTAACTGTAGCGTATAAGAGCTGATTTGGTAGAAGTTACTCGTCTCTGATCTATAGTAATATAATATTATAAAGAAGAAAGGTTTTTTTTATTATCATTTGTAAACCAGCGCTTGACCACGATCCAATCTAAACCAAAGTGAAGACGTGGTCGAAGGATGGTACGCGCTAGTTCAGTAAGTACGGATTTACACTGCCCTTGAAGCCATCCAAGTTATAATTTTTGTATGGGTTAAAATATTTTACTATTAAAAAGCTTCGTTATCAGTGAGTAGCATAGGCTCTGTGTTTTACTATTTTTTAATTCACCGTGGACGAAGTTGCGAGCAAACAGCTAGTATTTAAGTTGGTAAATTAACGTTTATAAAAAAAGGTTTAAAAATTAGTTTGAATTGAAATAAGGGAGTTAACAAGGCAGGTATATTACGTTACCAAATGAAATAAAGACAAAATAAATGTAAAAAGACAATACAAGTGCAAAGAAAGCAAAAAGGGTAAATCATATCCACAGTAATTACCAGTAAAGGAATCCGATATACCGCGCGGGCTCACGAGGTGAGTTTGAAATATTGCACCGGCGCCCGCTGAGAGACTTTCACGCCTGCGCCGGAACATTCGCGTATCAAATTCCACTTAGTACTAAATATATTATCCCGACAATATGATTGGCTTGTTAATAACAGTGATTAATTGTAATGAAGGAAAAATCCCTGTCTGACGACGCATTAATTAGAGGTAAATATGCTTTCGAGCTAAAGGAGCTTAAAGAAAACTCTAGTGAAAACTCGGATTGTATTTCTTAATTAAATACAAATTAAAACTTTTACGTTTTAACCCCATTTTCCCCTCTATGATAAGCATGAACAGTTACGTAGTATATCATTCAAATTTCTTGATTCATGACAAATAAATGTCTAGCGCTGTTCACTGGCCAAGTTTAAAACGCAATAAAGATAAGAAAGGCTTAATAAAATTGATAGAGATGGATTTAGTATGCGAAGATAGATCTTGGGTGGTTGGACCGTCGGTCTCTTTGACAATCGACGATGAAATTCTAAAACTGCGATATCTTCGTTAAAACTAACGGAAGTGGCATCGTATGCTAATGTTACGAATTTAGTATCAAAGTTTGATGACCTACGACTGCTCCGGTTGTGATCGTATTGATCGGTCTGTTTAAACGGTTGTAACTTTTTTACGAGGAACAATGACATTGTTTGATATTACCTTTAACTGCAGTTTTATTGTATTTAGAACGTTTAGACATTTTATATTTTGTAATTTTGTACTAAACTTACGATAGCATTTTAAATATCTCCCCATAACGTTAGTAAACGTTACGACAATGTTAGAAACTAGCTCTTGCTCGCGACTTCTTTCGTGTGACATTAAAATGTAATAAAAAATGTAGCCTAAATTACCTTTCTAACGGTGAAAGAATTTTTTAAATCGGCCCAGTAGTTTTTGAGTTATATACAATACATACAAATCTTTATAATAATCTTTATAATATTATTATAGCTAATATAAGAATACGTTTTATTGGGATTTGAATAGAAGTGACTTCTCCATTCAAATGTATTTGTATATATTTAAATATTAGACTAGTTTTTCATAAAACTAACATTCTGTTAGATTGAATCCTCGAAAGTGAACTGAACCGCTTATCATAAAATAATTACATTTTTTTTTCATTAAACACGTTAGGTTTGATGTTAACTTTGAGATTTTATCTGTCTTTTTACAATTCAGTGGACATTTTGTGATGTGACAGCGAGAGCAACGACGCAGTTTTCGAGATGCTATCGCTCGCCACCGGTAATGAGACTTGGTGTTATTCGATTGGAAACAGGGATGTAACTTTTAATTCCCACTTATATAGGTACCGCCTTGTACATGACTGCCCGCCGTTTAATTGAATGGTAAATAAGCCAATTAATTTATACAATAAAATGTTATAACTTTAAAATGTTTAGTATTTTTTGGAATCTTTGAGAGAATTATAGCATTTTTAAAACAGTTCAAGGAATACTTATTGCTTTAGATGAATTGATTTATAACACTAGGATGGATATGATTTTTTTTTAAATTAAATTTTTAAATGATCTTAGATAAATAATGATTAAATTTGGTTTCCTATCTTCAAGTTTTACATCATCTTGTTGTAATAAATATTGACATTCGATTGGAATTTATGTTTATTATCCAAACATGCTACCAACAAAATTTCTCTTAACTAATCTTTGTATCCGGCGTAGATCTGGAAGTTAACATTTCCAATTGAATTCTACAAATACATGTAACTAAAATTTAAATACAAATTAACGTGATTACATTCTTATCATATAAAAATTACGTATGTAATTGTGGATTTATTCGAATAGATTATTTTTAAGTTCAGATTCCATGGATCGATTGCTCCCACCTAATATCGATCTTGATAAGCAACTAATTAAAGAATCGGCCGATCATTCGGCGAAGTGAGTCGAATAAGGTGGTTGGTAAGCCGGTCTGTAATCGAGATCTCGATGCTTGCGCAATCGACTAAATGAATCGATTCCGATTACATTTTATAATTAGCTCCATTAATACCGCGCTCGAATTTTTGTAGGAATTCTTTTTGTAGAAGTTCCCTTTACGTAAATGTTCTCATTAACTTCTGTTTTAGGATAGTTACTTTAGTCTGCTCCTATTTTGACTGAATAATATAATTGCAAATTACATAGTAAGGCAATAAGATAACGAATGCAATAGCACGTCAAATTATTTAAAGCATGTTCATACAATTAAAACATCGTAGATCTCGGAGCGCTTCACTTCACTCGGTTTGATTTAAGCTGGAGCTCGAACAATTAATTTAGTTTTAATTTTCCTGCAGACTCCGCGAAAGGAGCTAACGTTCTGCCGACGTTCTGCCACAAGCTCGCAGCTGCTGGTTGACGTCATTATTAAACGTTTTCCTAGAACAGGTGTTGATTATAACGAGGGTGAACGTTTAATTAATGAACAGTGCCACTGCTTTCTTAAATAATTAAAAGGCATATAGTTTCATAGGGAAATTGTTCAGTCATTTTATTTTATAACATAGTTTAATGTGAATTTATTAGGTGACATAATTCTAAACCATTTTTGATTCATTATTTATCTAAAATTCATTGTGATTTTGGTGAAAATTAAAAAAAGAAATCAGTTCGTTTTCATTGTTTATATTATTAAATAACACTCATATCCTTTTTGTTCGTATGACACTGAAATCAAAATCGTCAATGTTACAAAAATAAATACTTGCATCCGCGTGAGATAACGCACAAAGAACGGCAGCCAATTAACTCTGCCGAATTCAAGACATTATTGGAATATACGTTAAACATAAACCAGAAGATTAAAACATGAGTCCCTTAGAAACGGGATCGATTGTTGTACGAGTGACCTGAAGTCATGACTGTAAGTTAGCACCTTTGTATAAATAGGAGCCCTAACAAGCCATGTACTACCCTAATGATCTGTCGCAATATCAAGATGTATTTAATTGGAATTCTTTACTTTAGAAAAGTTTGTAGGTGTTTGGCTCACGACGTATTGACTATTTGTGATTTATGAGACGAAGAAAATTGTTCACTGGATCTTCTTTGTTAGGTTAAAAGATTTTAGACTCCTTCTTGCAGTTGGTAAACAAACTGGTAAACCAACAAGAAGTAAACTTCTTAAAGTAGGTTTGTATTTGTCGAAATGTTAATACAAAAAGGGTGATTAACGACATAAAAATAAAGATAACATTAAAAAAAACTTCAGATCGGTTGTTTATTATTAAATTATTAAATCTAAGTGATTGTATGTCTGTGGTTGTTATCTTTAAGCTTAGATAACCACTATAAAAAGTAAATAGAGATTGCCGAATGAATATTCAATGGATAGATTAAGAGAAAGGCGCATCCAGTAGCATCTGTTTCATTGTCAGCCGACAGAGGGCGATATCTATAGATAGTCGCAACGTGGGAGGCTCGCCTTGCACTATCGAGACAATATTCTTTACAATCATTGACTGTCTATAAACTACATTTTAAATTCACTTTATACATTTTGTACCATTATCTATACAAGACTTTAGTATAATGCAATCTTAATTCTTAATATTATATATGCGAAAGTTTTCATGAATGGATATTTGTTAGAGTTTGTAGCCTAAACTGCTAAACGGATCTCGATGAAATTTGGCAGATATGTAGAACATTATCTAGAATAACGCATAGGCTCCTTGCAAAGTTTTCTTTTTAATTATACGCGGACGGAGTCGCGGGCGAAAGCTAGTATAAAATAGTTTTTTTTTTATTTGTGGTAATAAATATATTACAGTGGTAAATAATAAATATTTATTAACACTATGATAATAAGATTAATCATTAGATTTTTCAATACGAAAAAAATATTTTGTATGAAACCATTTAAGACGGTAAACTCGAAACAAATTGTCTTTTGTTTTATTTTTAATCGGTGAAAGAAAACATCCTTTGTACGAACAGGCCGCTTTGAAAAGAAGAAAACTAAAAAGAATAAAAAAGTTTAACTATTCTCCTTTTAAAGTAGCGCGTAAACAGCGCGCCCTGACGTGTTTGGACGATAAATGGCGGCCACAGCATATTACCTTATAAGTGCAAAGGATTCCCTTGTCACTTCGTATAGGACCTAAATCAGTTGCCAATGCACCTGTTACAAACGTCGATTATCCAAAAGCCTTTTAACTAAATACCGCGCTTACAGAGTGTCAATCGATCCTTTTTCTGCATTTCGGAGTTTATTTTGCATAATTTATTTCGTGCAATGCGTAAACATGTATTTATTCAGTCCAATGCATATGGGTGCAATTTACTTTATACTGTCAGAAGTATACAAAATAAATTTTATTTTGTATTTATGAGAAAATAAAAGAAATTTAAACAAAATGTAATCAATGATGTCACTAGGTTTTTGTTTTGATAATTTCCCAACATTAATAAATATCATAATTTTCGTAAAGACTTATCGAGTAAATTTATAAAATTAACAGTGATTTTTGCTACTAAGGTGACAAAAATTGTTATAAGGAAAATGGTTTTAATACAATAGACGTTATATTATTTTTGTAATTTCAAAATTAGTGTGAAACGTTCGACCAGACAGTAAAAAAGGAGACAAAATTGAATTTATTAACTTACACGCACCTCCCTCATAGTCATAACTCAAATATTTGTCTATTTAATTTTATTGCCTACCACAATAACTCTCAAAATCACACCTTCAATGGACAGAAAAGCACATCTCCGAAGCTACTTAGAAAATTCCGATCCTAAATAAACATTTTGTTATTCAACACCATTATGTTGAAGACTGCAAAATTATCATACATTTTTTCTCACAAACCTGCTCTTTTTATTCAGCAAATACCAAAGGTTAACATAATTGGAAATAGAATTTCTTTATCCTAAGCGTATTCTAAAAAGAGTGTCACATAAATTGGTAACACAATCTGGAATTTGAGTCAGCTATACGGCACAATGCAAATTGATGGCTTAGCTGAATCAACTCTTATAAATTTGGAATAGAAATGTTGTCAAAGCTTTTAGAATGTCTTACCGGCATTTAGGAGAGCTTTTTAATTGCAGAATATCAATTCAGAAACTAACTTTCATACTGTAAAAATAAATTATAAATAAAATCCACGCAAATGAAAGACTAAGAGCAAATTATAAATTTGACTATACTTCTAATTATTTTAACTGTTATTTATACCTTAAAAATCATCAATTATGATAAAGTTAACAAAACTGTAAAAAAAACAAGCAGTTTATCTTTAAAAATTGCATCAAAACATGTTTCACAACGTGTATGAACATAACCAACGTATTTTACAAATCATTAGAAATCTTTGTTAGGATTTGCGCAAAGCCGTAATAACTCGTTCTGAAATGTTTACAATCCGAGCACAATCACGGGTGCGCTTATTCCGTCCATCTTCCGGCTGATTCCAGTTACGTTTCAGATTTGGCTCGTACAAAATGCAAACAAAAGAGATTAGTTTCGGGATTGCGTTGTACACCGCACGCGTTACAGCGTTTAATGAAGTCTGCACGGAGCTCGGTATGTCCATTGCCAAGGTGAAATTAACCCTCGCATTTTAGATTACCATTGTCTTTGCTATTGCAATCAAATTTCTGAAAGCTATTTAAATTAACAACATGTGTGCCCTACGATAATTCCATAAGTTTGTGTTAAAGAAACATTCTAACCTCAGCTAATTTTGCAGTTATTCCCGTTTTTTTTTTTTCATTTTATGAAATCGGTTAAAAATTAAAATATAACTAAAATTGAATAAACAATTTTATTTCTGACAAACTAAAGAATTATTACGTACTTATATGTATAGTGTTCGTAACCAAACTTAAGTAAAAATTGACTATGACATGATGGATTACGATATAATAGAGACGGTAGCACGTCTTTTAGTAAACCATGCAGATAGTGTTTTATTACAAGTATTTTTGTACATGTTCGATTGTCTGCATAAAATGTGTTTTCATGCTTTATGTTGAGAAGATAATAAATGTAAATGCGAGAGTCAACTGTGACAGATTACTCCCACGTCAAGATTTACGACACACTAGAGGTTTATTGCATTTTCCCTAAATCTTACGACCGAATAGAAATATTTTAAAGATTCCATCCATCTCAATTACAATATTCAAATACATTCTAAGCTAATAATTTTACGGAAACACAAAAAAATACGTGATAACAAAAGTAAATCGTTAAATTAAATACAGGACCGGAATTTCATTTCGTTTACAACGAGTCATTTGTCTTTATTAAGATAAACAAATTCGGATCACTTTCTAATTTATAACCGACCCAGTTATCTAACGTCGAACAAATTGAGGAACAATACCAATCATCAATCAAAACAAGGATATCTACTTAAAAGCACATCAACGGTTGCCTTCACAAGCTACTTTCTACAAATAATACAGGTGTCCGAAACAGTAAATATTTAGAATTGAAACTAGTATTAATCTGTCAAAAAATAATTACAGAATCATTATTTAAATCCAATAAATGTTAACTGGATAGGAACAAAGTTCTTAAAATACAGGCGGAGCTCGTTAGAATAGTATTGTTTAGAACCTTGTCTAAATAAGCCAGTTTAAACAAACGATATCAGATTGTTGGTAAGAAATGACGGAATATGGGCGGATGTAGACTTGATGTGGGGCTGACACGGTGACGCCGTAATAATATGTAGTTTGAAGGCTCGTTATAGAACAAAAACGTCGTAGGTTATGCTCCACTTGCGACGGCCCCCACTTTACTGTGAACGCCTATTGCTAATGTAAAGTAGTTATGTATCACATTTGAATATTATCTTATTTCTTACTAATATCATCAATACGGAAGTAAGATAGGTGGATGTTTGTTCGAGTTTGACGCCTAAACGGTAGAACGGATCGCGATGAAATTTGGCATAGATTTCGAACATAGTCTGGAAGAACACAAAGGCTGTTTTAATTTTGTTTATTTAATTCCATGCCGACGGAGTCGAGGGCGAAAGCTAGAACCTACTATTTAAAAATATAGGCTGAAAACCAGCGCGGCCTTCAGTGACAAGCTGGAGGTCGCATCAGCTGAGCCTTCTCCTTTTGGCCAAGAATTTTTTGTCATTATTTTGTTTTTCGGTAATGTGATTTGTAACCTGTGTTCTTTTGAAATTTTTTTGGTCAATAAATAGTGTTTTATTATTTTTCATTATTATATAACTTGAGTGTATCTATCAACTCATATAAATAATTATGTTTTGAACGAAGTCAATATAACTTTAGTACTACCAAATTAATGAGGGAAATAAAATATAATTGTTACAAAAGAATTCAAGTAATGTATTTAAAAAGTTGTACAAAGCTTTTATTAAGCAATTTACATTCAAGGGATACTTAATAGCGCTGGATTAAAGAAGAAAATTTAACTTGTTAGTACGTTAATCTGAAGGCAGGTAACTTTTTAATTCCCTTAAGGAAATTGACATATTTTCCTTTGAAAGCTCTCTAATAAAGTAAGACGAGGACGGTGGGTCCAGTCTAGAATTTTTATAAGCACTTTAACATTCAAGAGGAAAGATAACTCTGCAGTTTTGAAGCGAAAATTAGTTTACAATGCCGAGCCGTCGCTCGTGGACGCGTTCTCTTAACTTAATAATGAAACATCTTTTGAAGTGAGTAACGATTTGCGCCTAAAACAAAAGGGAAAGCCCTTTACGACCGCCTCCGAAGACGTCTGGTAATTAACAAGTCTCAGATTTATTACGACTCGAATTAGCTTTCAACGTTTCATATCATAATCTGAAAGCGTTTTATTGTCTCGCCAACGACGGAAGGAATTCTTCGACTAAGGCGGTAATTAATTACACGTAACACAGCTTAGAGACGATTTGAGGAAACCCTCTCGAGAACGCTTTGTTATAGAGACGAGAATTAAGCAAATAATTGATTTCTTTCATGCTTTTGTGTTTAATTCTTGACAGTTACAAAGGTTAACTGTTTTATTAAAACCAGAAATATTGTTAATAAATTTTAATCAACGTCATTCTTTCCGTTGTTATAAATCTCGTTTCTTTACGTCTATTACATAGTGTTGGTATTTTATTTATACAATATAATTCCTATTTTACACAGTACCTTTGAGATAGTCGTTCATTGTGTAACTGGTGTAACACAGCCGTAGCCAGTAATTGCTCCGGTGACAAAACGTGCTATTGCCGAAACTCAAGAGAACTGCCGCCTATAAAAGTCACATAGCCGCTCTACGCTTATTATGGCTATAACAATTTAAGGAAGCCAAAAGGGTGGCACAGAATTTCGTCGAAAACTTTTACTTGTTTGTCTGTCCAGGATTGTTTTATAAACAATGTTTACAACACTAACTTTACGGCCCACTTGTTTTGTTTCGGTTAATACGGCGATACTATTGTTTACTTCATATTGTTTAGAACAATTTGGATCCTAAATATGACTTTTAGGTTTCACTTTTTACTGTCGTGAACGATTGTTTATATCGTAAATTCTCTTAGGGTTATGTTTCCCTTTCCGTTGAAGAATTTACTTTGACTTTTATTTTAACGACTCAAAAGTAAAATAATTAATTTTGATATTGGACTGTTAGTCATTGACTTAATAAAACCAAAAGTGATATATTTAATTAAACATATTTGCTAAAGCAAAAAACAATTACTTATGCGCAACGCAATAATAACATTAAAATATACATTAAACCTAAAACAATTTTAATAAATAAGATTGCTTTTCATAAACGATATTCGACTGCTCAGTTTACGAAGCTGCCTTAATTAACTTTCACATCCCATATAGCCGCAACATTAGAAATGAATTGTAGGAATGTTGTTTTCCTCATAATTAAGACTAAACTACTCTTGATTAATCATTTCGGGTCCAAACAGAGCGATCGGGTCTTTGAATGTTTAAAAATGTATTACATTTAATAAAATATAATTAAGGGTCTATTTCAAAACATTTATTTGGTCCCCGGTCTCTAGATTTACAAATTGCTATCGTATTGGAGCCGGTTCGATCTTAGGCTCGTTAATGTCGGATTAATGGGTACCCAATAAAGTTTAAACGCGATTCTATACGGCCACTTCTTATAGTTGGTTATTTTTAAATGTGAAAATTGTTACGTAGAGTAGAGGTTCGCGCACCAGCTGCCTAGCAATAAAGCTACACCGACCCAAATTATACGATAAGCGGCTTGTTAAAATTCGACGATCTTTAGAATTGTTTTAAGTGTACCGACTGCTACTAAATTTAGAATTTCGTTTTGTCTTCAATTAAATTATCCCCTTGTTCTTGTGTTAGTAATAAATTATTTTAAAGGAATTTTATTTTATAGGTAAATAGTAGAAATTCTGTAATCTTCTTATCTGATGAATTTAGAAGTACACGTTTAAAATTTAACATTTATAATGATTTTAGCTTTTTTGGTAAGACTCTTCAATTTGATATGCCTGCTCGATGCTTGATCAACTTAGAACAACTTAGAAATTACAAGAGGAGCTACTTACACTTTTATAGGATAGGAAGTTAAGCATCTTCAATTTCTCATATTCTTAAGAAGCATCGATCAAATATCAGCAGATTTTTTTTAATGAATCATTTAAAAAAATCCAAAAACTTTATGATTTTTTTTTATTTTTTGGGAAAAATATTCATTATTTGCTGACCCTACAATGTTTGACCGAATGTTCGGACATATCGTTATCTTATAACAAAAAATATGGACTGTCCGCTCGCTCCTAAAACAAGGGAAGGGAAATATACAGTGAGGGACTAATTAGAAATTTACTACCAAAATGCATTGTAAAGCAATAAATCCTACAATAGCATTCGGTACCATGCCTTATTAATTACGAATCACTCTCAAGTCAACGTCAAGCAATGCCATAAAGCAGCAATTAAGAAAGTTAAATGAAGTAGCTTTTGTACCCACTTGCATTAATTTTACTGCATTGGACTACCAAGAAAGGCAGTTGGTTAATTAGCCTTTTAATTTCTGAAATCATTTTGTAAACCAAACCGCACACGTTTTAAGAGAAATAAAAAAGTGTATTGATTTAAAAAAAATTAATAATGGCATTTCATATGCCCTTGCAGATCAAATAGGCTAGCAGATAGACATTTTAGAAGTTAACGCAATGCATATTTATAATCAACTAACTTTCGTCCGCGACTCCGTTCACGTGAAATTTAAAAAAAAAAGTGAAAGCCTATGTCCCCTATCCCCTATGCCTATATCTCCCAGACTACCTTCTACATCTGTGCCAAATTTCATCGAGATCCGTTTAACTGTTTAGGCTACAAACTCTAAGATCCATGCATCTAAACTTTTGCATTTATAATATTAGTAAGATATAATACCTGTACAATGTTATTGTTAATAAGTATGTAGATATTGTTTGTGGTTGAGATGACCTAGAAGACATAATTATCATAAATCTTCTTAATTTATATCCAAAACATAATAAGAGGAAAATGTTATTCACTGTGTACGCTAGAGTGTCCCGGCCTCCTCACTGCGTTATTTATAGCCCACACTTCTTCGGTATCAAGCATCTATAAAAGTAAATAAAGTTCATGAAATAGCTATAAATCTGATACAAAGAGGACGATATACTCCACGACGCGGCAAAGGCGTGCTTCTGGTGAGGAATGGCAATATTCTGACACTCAGTTTGAATTATAAATGCTCGCACAAAAAAACGTAGACTGAAATTTATAACAGCCCAAATAATTTTATTTATACCATCTATTATATTAGGACTAGAAATATTAAAGTTTTTGTGGTGTGAATCGAAAACTTGGTTGAACTTTTTATTCGATTGTGTAGACACATAACGAGGATAAAGCAATAAACTGAAATGTTTGTGATCCAGTAATTTTGTTATCGGTCACATAAACAGACTTGGCGAAGATCTAACAATAGATAAATAGGTGATATAGAAAGCGACAACTTTTATTGACTTGATGCTAAATGTAATAAAAGACGTGCCCTTGAATGATCTAAAAGTTATAGAATCTTTACAAAGACCTGACAATATTTAGAAGTAAACTCGTAATAAAGTGTCGATATTCATCTTGATTATTTTTTTTTCTTAAACATTAACCCTTTAAAGGTTAAATTACCTACTTAAGCTCGATCGATAAGGGACCGATTTAAATAATTATTTAACACTTCCTGCCGGTACCAAAAATCACACCTTTATAACCCAAATTAAGAGTCTCGATCTCCTTAGCGCGGTCTCACTGCGGAAAGGAATGACTAACAGCCGCTAACAAGGTATCATTATAGGGATGTCCATTTCAAAGTCTTTGATATCGATATAAGTGTCTCCCTTGAACTTATTTTGATGGCTTAAATGGCATTTTAATGATTTTCGATTTTAATTTATTTTACTTCGTGGTCCAAATAATGCTACATTTTCCCAGATATGTATGATTTTTAATTTATGCATTAGAATTCGAAAAATAAACTAAATAGCCACTATAAAATATTTGTTACATTAAACAATAATTATAAAATCGTTTTTTGTGATATCGATAAATCTAATGTCGAATAACAAAGATGTCCCCTCCCTAATGTTTGGGCAGGTGGTGAAACACACAGACAAAGACCGGGCTATATCATTACGCTGTCTTGTTACCGGCGCTGGCGCATCCTAACTCAAGCGCGGCATAAATTCAAGGGATGTAATTACTTAGATTACTAATTGAGCTTTGCCTTTTGAAGAATGTAAGATAATACAAGTTACACATGAAAATAAATTGCATGTGAACTTAGTACGATACAAACTTTTGATTAAATTTAATTTATTAAAGTGTATCGAGGAAGACGATACTCCTTCTCGATTCATAATTAAATTTTATTAAGTCACAATATCGCCTGCAACATATTTATGAATTTCGTAATAGTTGTGACTGTGTTCATGGATCGTTGTTATAGAATTTTGCTTCGCGTTTTTCGTATCCTAAGTAACCAAACCTCTAACATCTTCATTCCCTTTATAAGTACACCTGATAATTTTTTTTATGTTACACACATGCATCGTTTCTTTTGATCATTGTTTATTTACTTAAAAAAAATACTATTATTTATATAACGTTTAATTGAGATGTATTCTAATTTGTGGTTCCATTTTAACGGCCAGGCATTCGTTGCAATGAACCCGTCAAAACCGTACTTGGGACGTTATCACATTAGTGCGGTCAGTCGATAATTAACCGCTTCGTCTATGGGCGTTCACATATACATCATTTATGTTTAAGATGTTACTCGGGATTACTACACACGGAAAGATCGAGTTAATCGTCTCGGACTGTTAATTTTGGAGATCTGTTAACCGGAATATGTGTTCGTGGGACTTCACTGCTTCCCTACATTAAACTCGACGACCTTGGATAGCGATCCAAGTAATTAACTGATAGTTGTTTTAGGTATGGTCCTACTTTCTCAGTTATAATTACCCCAGCTGTAAGCATTTGCATTAAAAAAAGAAGTAACCCATAAGTGTCTTTTAATAATATTTTTGTTAGTTTAAGTTTTAAGATATCTAAAAGTGTGCACAAATTAATACATAAATGATTTCTAATTAAACTCTCACGTCTTAAAATTGCAAACATTTGTCTTTACGCTAAAAATAAAACGTCAAAAAGAGCTACTTTTAATATTGGCGGTGTTAAAGTTGCCGCAAATTTAACTACTGAAACAAATTAAAGTTGCCACGCCGGCAGCCAGGGCAGCCATCACGAGTTAAAGCCGCTACTTATTTACTTTTAAAAATAACAACTTTATAACGGTGCTTACTTTAATTTTATCTGTGCGCCCGAACCTAATGTAAACGCACGGGAAACATGATTAAGAGAAAGTGAGCCTTGTTTAAACTTATTATGGTGAACGTTACTCCGTTTATATTTCGTGGAGAGTTTAATTATAGTAGTTAAACGATGGATCTATTACCTGGTTATTTAGAACAGAAACTTTACCGATCTATTCAGCAATAGGATCTTTTGATGAAATATGAAATTAACCGTTACCAAAAATATTTTTTGACAGAAATGGATATGCTGTCCTTCGAAAAATGTAAACCCTATTTGCTATCGATTTAAAAAATCATTTATTCCTAAAAACACATAAGTAGGTGGATTTATTTGATCCAGACTAAATCGGAGCCACGTCCCTACACACTCGTTTTAATTTGTTTTAAGATGGTCTTCAGAGAATCGTATAAAAATTTTCGTTGTCATCCCAACCCTTACTTTCCACTAGATTAAATGTCTGGAATGTACTCTACAGAATAAGTTCGTATGCATAAGTTTTATCATGAATTTCAAAAATTTAAAATGTCTAGATTCCCATGTGATGTTTATACGAATTTGTAAAAAAGCATTCGCTCAAGTCTGAAATACATTTTAAAAACATCAAAACTGATGTTTACACGAATTGAACATCTGCCAACTTCAGTCTGTTAAAATGTTATTTGTTTAACAAAACATTTTTCCTTTTGCATATTAGAATTGTGTATTTAGTTTGCTAGGACTATTTGTTTGTTGGACATAGTTATAGGGTGACTTTTCTCCCTTCTTAGATATCATACATTATACAAAATCAACAACAAAGCCTTCGTCGATCTGATATTTGTGTTTGTCTAGTATGTATTCTACAAATAATAATTTAATTTCCTAGAACTAGGGTTGTTCATGCAGAATATAAAGATGGGGAATATAACATCAAAGAACTCTAGAGAAAAGAAAAACTTAATAGCAACAATTTCTCTCTTTAGTATAACAAAGCAGTATTTCTTTTTAAACAGAAAACTGATGCAGAGTTTTATAATAACAAAACAAAGAGCGTAGAGCGTTTTGCTGTTTGAGAGGAAGGGAGAAGAAATTTAAATATTTCAAACGGGAAGGATAAGTTGAAATGGACAATTACGTTACGCATCGCAAGTCTTCTCGGCCGTCCCGCACAAGATTCGCTCAATTTCAATTGCAAAATCGCGTTGAAAACTCTTTCAACGTAAATGTTTGCGACTGAAGGAGCCACTTTTAAAAAACTACGATGAAAAGTAGTTTCCGAGTTTTGCGGCGATGTTATTGTAGATAAGTATTGTGTAAATAAGACTTGAAAGTGCGGTTCTACTTTTAACTTCACGTTAAATAAATGTATTAAAATTGTCCTATATAAAATGACCTTAGTAAAGGCAGATAGGTTAACTTGTATCGATTTATGGTATTTTGGACTAGATTAAAAAATTGATGTAGACTTTGGATGAACAGAACCCGCTACTTTGTCTCCTTATTAGATCTTTTAAGTATAATTACTAACTTCATCATTTTAATTTATACAGTATATTGCTAGCGCCAGCTACGATACAAATTCTTCGTAAAGTGATTTAAAGTTCACAGAGGCAATAAATATTTTTATTTACAATCTTATCCACATATTTCTAAACAGAATGCGCAAAACGCATAAATAATACGTTGGTCGTTGCACGCGGTATCTTGCGCACGTGAAGCTCATAACATTCATAAAATGATTACGTGAGAAGAAGCAACTCGACCTAGCGCAGTATACACTGGCAGTATTCCAACTGTACACACAGTATCATTCCAAAGCAGTTATCGCAAAGTGTAACCACAGTGCGACTCTGTGCACCGTGTCTTACTATGATATATGTGTGTTAATTATATTCCTTTGCTAGAAATTATCGCATATGTAATTAAGACATTAATTTTACTAGAACTTTAAAATATTACTACACTTATTAAGGTGATAATTTCGACACATCACATTTACTGTAGATTTTAACGATTCAATCTTTGGTTTTTTTGAATCCTCAGTACTTTTTCCAGAATACTAACGGTATTAACAGTGGTAGAGCCCGCTTTAACATCTTCGCACGAATGTGTCAGCTTGCCCGGTGTAATACCATGACCACACGGAAAACAGGCGTGAAGTGGAAGCAATTCCGCGTTTCGTTTAATGAGTGTGGTTCCGCAGGCCTAATTTTAATCCTTTTCCATTTCTACCCTTTTCTTAGGAGGATGGGAAGGAAAAGTGGATTTGACGGTGGAGGAGACGCATAGGAAGGGGAAATGTCCTCTTTATATGTGTCTCCTTCTCCGTCAATTAAGGGTAGGCAACGCATCTGCAATTGCGGATGTTTATGGGCAGCGCACGCTTTTCATTTCGGTAGATTCAAGTGGCCGCTTGGTCGTTTGCCACCTTATTATTATAAAAAAAAAATTGTAACGGTAATTAGGAACTAGTTAAATTTTTACAGAAATATTTTTGTTTTAGGATAAATTTTATGTGATCTTTACAAACCAGTATAAATAATTTATAACGTATCTTATCTGTTATTCCGCACTACTCTATAATCAAATTACACCTTTCAATCGCATTGACCAAAATTTATAGCCGTTTTAATTTAATGTTAATTTAATTATAATTTGGGTTGAGTAGTCCTTAAATTCGGTCAGCGGTCAGGCAAATTGATGCAAACAATTACAGACTTTATTATTATAACCAAAGAAGCTCAAAACCGAATTTGTGTCGACATAACGTTTAGGGTTTTTGTTTTTACTTGCGATGCTTTTAATGAAAGGTTCACATAATTCTTTTGTGACCGTTGCATATGCAAATATAAACAAATTCGGACACATTAAGGTCTATTTTCCTTTGCCCATTTTGTCATTATCGTTTCCTACATTACTGTCCTTATACGTGTTTGTTACCACAAATAGTTAATAGCTTTGTACGGTTCAGTACAATTAAAAGCTATTTTATTGTTATACTGTGACTTTTATGTGAATTTTATGATAACGCTAATTAATTACTTTGATAAATTTGTATTTATTAGACAGTAATAAGCTTCGACAAAATTAATTATAATTAAATTAATCCGATAGGTAATTAAAACGCATACATTTCTTTGATAAAATATCTTGGCTTTATAAAAGCGGGTCTTTATGTGACTTTACTATGTGAATTCTCTCGACATATTTATATCGTAATTTATGTGTTTATTTATTAAGATGGTATTTCTATATTAAAGTCTACGTTTCGTTGTTCTTATATAAGAAATATAATTTATCTGTATTGTAAGAATCTAGTCTCAAAGTTTATATTTTGAAGTATCTCATCGGCCTGTGGAACAGTTTTATTTTATTAATGTCTTTGTATACTTAGTTATCTTCTAGAACTTTATTTATTTAGAGAATTGTGAAACAAAGCGCGTTCCCATTTCGCGGCGCAAACATAGGAGCCGAGGGAGTTCTTTGTTTCAAACGCCCATTTAGCGGCGAGCAGTCGCCGGAGTCGCACCGTCAACTCTATTAAGCAAAAAATTAAGGAATATAAAAAGGAATAAAAAAGGCAAATTAAACGCCGAGACTAGCGAGCCGGCTATTCAGTTGTGTATAAAAGTATTTAATTAAACAGTTGTTATTGATAGGGTCGCCGCGAGATGGCGCTTTATCAACAGCTGTAGAGTTGCGCTTGTTTCGACTTTATTTTTAATTCGGCTTAATTGCTAGAGTTACGACGCCGTTCAGCCTTAGTTCTCGAACGTTTTATACACGCTATCTTTTTTGTGTGACTGAACATCGCCTTCAGGAAAGTCACCTTAAGACAAGGGTTGAACAAAAACAATAACAGTTGGAATTTGGAGATTGGCAATGAAATAAACTATTTGTTTGGACAGATGATTCTAGAAGTATTTTGTTCGATTTAAAATTGAGTTCTGCGCAGCGCAGCAGCTATGTTAAGAGACACCACAATATGTGAAAACTCCTTTATCAAACTTTTAAATTCACGTCATAGTACCATGTGTGACAAATATATCACTTTACAATAGTAAACGTAATCGTAACTAGTTAGTACGTGTTGTTTAAAAAAAACATTTGCCTTTATTTCGTAACGTTATTAATCAAAGCGGGAAGCTTGTTAATTTCAAGTTTTGACGCGGCAATCGCTGCGCGAGACTAAATACTTGGCTATTTATTTTCAAAGCCATGGGACGTTAAAGTGAGATAGGGCTTTAAGTGTTCTAGACGCTTCCCCGCGAAGACAATAGTTGCACAAGAATGTAATTGAAATGTCAGCCTTAATTTGTAACTTCGTTTTAAGACTCCGCGCCGCCCGAACCATACTAAGAATGCGCTTCCATTAATTCAAATTATTTTGTTGAGGGGATATCGTAATTTGTTTCGTACGTTCCGTCTGGATTTGTACCTCTTCCATTTTCCTAGCAATATTTAGGAGTTTACAAATTATTACGAGTTCTTCTTCCATAGTTCTTTGTGGGCCTTGGCTTGGTTCAGCAACATTTCAACATTCATTTCGGCCTATTTCTGACCACGGTCCTTTAGTTTGCAATGCCAATTTTTTTCGCTAAAATCTCTAGAAATTTATAAGTGAAATTTAAGCGACGCCTTTGTCAGATGACGTCTGTACAATTATTTACACAGGGATGGTGTAATGAAACAGGGACGCGAACATCTTACCATTGTCAAAATCCTTATGTGTTCTTGGCTGGTTGTTGAGAAAGAATCATAACCAAACTAAATAGTAGTATTTTATTTACCCTTAACGATATCGAATTTATTTATTAGAATTTTAAATTAAATTGGAAACAAGTATCAGATTTCTAATAATACATTTCGTTAAATAAATTATGATAATACCAGTAAATTTGAATGTGGGGTGATTTATTAAAAATGTAACAATTTAATATTTTACAAACTTTTACAAATGTTGTACTTTGTTTACATTTTATTAGTAATGACGGTGATAGACGTTTCTATTAATAAAAGTTTTGATTTAAACTCGATGAGTATTGAAAAAGATTTATGAACTTGTCTGCCATTCCATTATAGCAATTGACAGCTTTTACATTTAAAATAATAACTATGTGATTGAAATTTAATATGACTCTACTAAACTGCTCTAAAAAATATAATCTTTGCTTACTGAAAGCTTGAGGTTTTTATATTAGGCTTCAGTTATATGCTCCGACGATTTAACGCGTGAAAATTTAAAAAAAGGTTATCCGTAAATGAGTGTAATTTTATTCCCCTTTTAAATTAACACTATATTCTAAGGAAACCACAAAAATAGAATTCGTCTTCCAGAATCGTGGCAAAATGTGCCTAAAGTGGGTTCCTAAAATTGTCTTATTTCAATTGTTGAGTGAAAGTACATGATTACCAGTTATTCTTTTTTATGATAATTAAATATTTTTTTTGCCTATTGTCTATTTGACCTTTTTTTACTCCCACGTAAATATACAGTATATCGTGGTTACTACTTAATTGGATTCATACAACAGTAATTTGTACTTAAATTTCATTATAAAAACTCAGCAGTGGCTTAACAATCTTTTTCTACTTAAATTCTCATTTTCAGTTGCATCGCCGCTCGTAGTGTTCTGCGGTAATTCCGCACTATACAATTGCGGTGGTGTATTGCGTTCCGGCATTAATTACGTAATTAAGTGAATGATTAAATCGTTTATTCGACTCGCATGTGGTTGCGCTATTCCGAATATCGATTGTTTCATATCAATCGAGTATCAATCTATATCTTCTACTCTTTTAGATGTTTTAAATTTATATAGAACACTAACTTTGGCCTGTGACACTGCCCGCGTGGAATCAAGAAAAACAAAAGAAAGTAGCCCACGTATTCTTCCAGATTCTCTATAATAACGCTAAATTTCATTGAAATCAGTTCAGCAGTTTAGGCTGTAAACTCTAACAAACATCCAACTAAACTTTTGCAGTTATATTATGAGTAAGGAGAAGTAAGATTTAAGACAGAGCAAAAATTATTGCCATCTTTTAAGAAAAACATAATCTTACTATTTCTACTAATATTATAAATGCGAAAGTTTAGATGCATGGATGTTTGTTAGAGTTTGTAGCCTAAACGGCTGAAGGGATCTCGATGACATTTGGCTTAGATGTGGATAGGCTAGAAGAACACATAGGCTACTCATTTTTGTTTTTAATTCCACGGAGTCGAGGGCGAAAACTAGTCTATATATAAGATGGTGTGTATAACGACTTTTATAAAATCGCACTGCAAGATCACTTAAACTCAAAATCACGATTTTACTTCGTTACATGCAAGGCTTTGTTCTATCAGCATTATTTCACTCCTATAATGAACCTTATTTATGAAGCGCTCGTAAACAAAGCTCTGTTAACCAACGGCATTAAATTGGAATCATTAAAAATAATAGCAATGTTCGCAGCTTTCGCTTGAAATAAAATGATAGTAATAAAACTATGACGAAAATTAGTTATAATCCACACGGAATATATCTAGGCGGATGATACTGTCGGATTTTGACCTTTGCTATCCAAATTGTTTGCATCTTATGTGTGAACTGGGCTAGCGAATTCAATAGACGCTTAAACAGATTATCGAAACTTAAGATGTGGTTGAATTAATAGAATACAATGGATTTTTCTTTTATAATATAAGGTGGCAAACGAGCAAGCGGCCACCTGAATCCACCGAAATGGAAAGCGAACGCTGCACATTAACATCCGTAATTGCAGATGCGTTGCCTACCCTTAACTGATGGAGGAGGAGACGCACATAAACAGGATATATTATTTTCCCTTCCTATGCGTCTCCTCCACCGACAAATCCACTTTTCCTTCCCATCCTTTCCTCTTAAGAAAAGGGTGGAAAGAGACAGGGACTAAAATTAGGCCTCCGGTACCATACTCATCAGACGAAACGCGGAATTGCTTCCACTTCACGCCTGTTTTCTGTATGGTCGTGGTATTACACCGGGCGAGCCGGCCCATTCGTGCGAAGATGTTAAAGCAGGCTCTACCACTGTTAAATAATCTTCTTTTAAAAAATTATCTACAGGATATTGTAAATACAATATTTTTAATACTACTTTTGCAATAACTTCTTTGTTCCAGTTTAATTAAAAGCACTAATATATTAGCTATTACATGCTAGACTGCAATAATTTAATAGGCTAGTACGTTAGATAACCAGCCAGCATTAAGCCAAGCGCACGTGTAGCAGCAACTATAGGCGGTGTTACGTTGCATAGCGACAATAATTTAACGTCAGAGGCACTTGTATTGAAACCGCACTACAATTTAAGACCTTTGCAATAAGGGAGCCAGCATTATCTGCCAGCTCATGTTACATACAACGCTTTTAATATATTTACAGCCTGCAGAAAATATTTGCATCATTATATCTCGTTTTCACTTTCGAGACCTACCGCGAAATATGAGGGACTAAATACAACAAATTCTATTATAATGGAATTTGTTCATGTTTATTTTTATTGTATTGCACAAAAGTCTCGATTTATTACAAAGTGAAACTATTTTATGACTAAGAAGTAAAATTTCGTTTTCGACGCAAAAGTAAAAATGCATTGTAAAATGTTTTATTGACAGCTATTTGTATAAGGTTGTAAACAAAACACTGTCGCTGTCATAGTCATTCAATGACTATTGTTATGTTAACTTTCAATTTCTTCTTTTGTTTATATCAGGCAACGGCTGACAACTTACAGGGATTATTGTAATTGTTAAAATATGTAACAATGCCGTTAAAAGAACATAGGCAATATAAGGCATAGAATGTTTGTAAAGTCAGGGTGTGGACTTTAATGAAAAAGAGCATTTTACTTTTTCAATTTTTTAAAAATTGATAATTGGTTTGAAGGCAAAAGTGAATGAGCACATCATTTTCTCTCCGATGTACTCATCTCGTGAACCTTAACCGCCGAGCCGAGGTTGCCTTTAAATCTATCCCGACTCGTATCCGTGAGAAGAAAAAACAAAATTACCGTCAATTTGTTGCGATATCCTTATGAAGAGGCAATCCTCTTACGCGTGGAGTTATGGAGAGATTGGAAAACCGACGTACAGTCGACCATCGCACATTACGCGAGATTCCTAATGACTATCTCGGAAAGAGCAAAAGTTTTTCGTTTTGCCGGCGTCGGAACGGCCTGAGGTTTTATCTAAATAAGGTGGTTATTACCAGCCGACTGAGGATTTGAACTTCAAGTTGAGTCGTGTGTGAAATAGCAGAATGCATAAATCATTAATGCCTAACATTTCATAGATTTAGAAACAACAGTGTTGGTGGAAAGATGAAGGTATAGGCCTGGAAATAGTCTAACCAAATAAATGCGAAATATTTTCTAGATGGAAAATATTAAATCCAAATAAGCACTTAAGGCAACGAGAGTGTACTAGATAAAATGATGGTTTGCACAAAGTCGTCCGCTGGGAGTCGCATCTCTTATAGCCGTGTGTAAACGTAAGAGTAATTCACATTAATTATGTTTGAATGTAAACATGTAGTAGGCGAGGAGTGACAGGGGTTCAACAAAGCGTCGGGCCCTGACGTGACTCGAGGCGTAGAGAAGCGAAGTAATGGCCGCCCTCAAACTTGAAGCCGAACGTAATTATATGCTAAAAAGATTATTAGATGCCTCGAGAGCGTATGCCGCTATGAACATCAAAAACGAACACGTTACAGAACATGCGGAAGATATTGCTGATTATGTTTTGAATGTGTGTTCGTTTACAGTTAATGTGTAGTTTTTAAGTGCCTCTCTTTAATTTTTGTACGAATCTTAAAGTATTAATGCATTTGTATCATGTGGTCTTTATTGCAACTCATACCAATAGCAGAATAAAACGTCATATGCAATTATTATAAATTCGACGGTATTTTACATTTCATAGGGGAATTGGATTTTAGTTGACAGCACTTAAGACCAAGCGTCACATTTGCTCATTTTAGAACGCCTGGCTTAGTTCTCGCTGATAACTTCTCGTCCGGAAATTAAACGTTGAGGGCGCGGGTGAAACGGAAAACTTTAAAATTAAAACTGTTAACTTTTATCTTTTAACATTACTTGACGGATCCCTTTGAGCTGTTAGTTTCTAATCTTGTGGCAGCTATGTCAGTTGATGGGAAAACTTTTAGCGCTGCATCTTAGTGGCAACTACTACTAAATTGTGTATATAACTTACTCGATTTTAAATGCAATAAAATAGTAATATCTGAAGTACTCAATTTTAATTTTTATTGACGATGCAATCACACTGAACGAATATCGGGAAAGTCTCGACAAAACAATTCCTCGAATTCCTCCGGTCTGTTCGACATTGTATTCAGGTATAATTTCATAGTAGCGTCGAAATCGTTTAAAACACAAACTGCTATGTAGGTCCGAGTTTATACGAGAGAGTTGAGTAATTGCCGGCGTCGCAGCACTGCACAATAAACTTGCCAAGCAACACTGCACACAATAAATTCCCGTTTTACGTCTTTGATTAGGTACGACTCAAGTTACATTATGATCCAGACGTTCATACGCAAGAGAGCTTTTATGTTCCGGCGTGGCGACTCGTGCGTTTGTACAATGTTGGGACCACCTCTTTGTTGACATTTATCACAAGGCAGTACTACAGTTTCTTAACGTTTAATTAACATTTGAAAGAAGTTTTTAAATGAAATTGAATCTTTAATTTGTGCTTCAAATCAGAGAGCTTTTTCTATTTGACTTACAGTTTATATTCATACTAGCTGTTCCCGTGCGGCTTCATCCGCCTGAAATTATGAAAATTTTATTTTACTGTTTACATTTGTCAAATTATCAATTGCAAATGTCAAAATGATATGACATGATGTCAAACCATAGCAACCTTGCTTTCTTGGTGTTGGCAACAACTTATGGTCTCTTTTCCACGTTAGGGGTTTAAACTTAGGGCCTATGTTTAACGGCGTGAAAATTTATAGCCTAAAGCGTGACGTAAGTGTAGGGCTTTTTATTAAAAAAAGAGTGTGTGTTTACGCTATAGTATAGATATAGATAACCTATCTTAATTACAGATTGACTGTAACTAACCAAAGTTTGAGATATTACGAATAATTAATTTAGTTATGAATGACAATTAATTTGTCGANTGAAATATATCAAGTAGAACTAAATAATTCAAGTGAATTCGTCTCACTGCGAGATGCCAACATTATAACAAATGATCTGAAAATTCTCCAAGAGTATTCGACGCCGCCTTTTATTATTACATCATTATCAATTTGCCAAGCTTTAATTTGATCATTATTTTAATCCAATTCACGCTACTTGTATTGCATTTTCGTATTTCGATTGAAATGATAATGAACATAAAGAAATTCGATTACGTAAATAATTAACATAGTTCGACGTTTTATAATTCGACATTACATATTTATTTGGTGTTGTTTTACTAATAGAAAAGCATGTTGCATTAGTTTTTTTTTATAATTTGAATGTACTAATTTCAATATAATTTATTTACAATTCAAGTGAACGGAACGGGTGAGGCTATTAATTTTATCTCAATCCAGTTTGCAAAATTTGCAATCAGCTGTTACTTCAAACTTTTTAAGCTATGCCCGTCGCTCTTAATTCTGATTGATATATTGCCGAATAATATTTGAATAATAAATTGATTCTTGTCAGGTAATTTAAATAAATTTCTTCTATTAAATTCAGCTAAAATGTAATTAAATAATTCATTCATAGTTCCTACACACTGGTTTTATTGGTCTCTGCTCACATTTAAACTCAGATCATTGGACTTTTTTTAAAGCTTATATTTTGTTCGTGGATATTTTTAAATCAAAAGGATTCAATCATTAGCGACTTAAGGCGTTGACCTCAATATAACAACTAGTGGCAAGAATCTTGTAAAAGTTTTTCCTCAAAGGACCTTTAGTCTGGACGTTTTTATCTTGTTTACCTCTTCAGTAAATAATACAGCAGACTTCATTACGGGTCTTGAGATATTTTCGCTATTTACCCGATGGAAAGTTTTTAAATTACCGCTAGTAAAGTTTAAAATTAGAAACATGGGTACTATTTATGGTTTGAAATTAACAAACGCATCAAGTGTCACATCGTAAACTCATTCTGTGGAAAATGGATCTATAATTCGAAGTCCTGGTCCTGTGGGCATAATGAAATTACAATTTAAGCGCCAATAGCCCAATGGTTCGAGTAAGGACTACCGATCTTACGGTCGAGGGTTCGAATCCCACCATTTAACTATTGTCGTGAACCATTTCCTAGTACAAGCCTAAAGCTTAGTTGGAATGGTTAAAGGAAATATTAGTAAATTAATAAAAATCTACTAATGTTTGAATAAAAAAATTAGCTCACTTATGTCACAAGGTCTTATTTTCCGATAGAAGTAAAATAGTTTCACCTGGAGTCTGTTGCACTTTAAATCATTTGCTAGAATAATGACCAAGAATGCGTATATCGATGTCGTAGTTTAATAGAGTTAAATGCATAAAAAAGAGATAGTATAATAAATTTGTCGGTCACGTTGTCGGTCGGTGCTGGATGACATCGCGCGATGTGATTAATCGTCGCGACGATTGAAGCGGCCGAGCCCCCCACTGACAAACGAAATGGAATATTGTGAGCCACCGCTAACGACACCAAGGGCGCCAAAGGAAACTAATTTATGTATCATTTGTATACCAATAGTTAGCAAACGAAACATCTTATAAGGATGATTTGAATACTGAACATTCATAATATTTATAATATTCATTTATCAACAAGATTAAAAATTACACAACTTTTTATACGATGTACAAATCTGCGAAATTCAACTTCAACTTGAAACATTAAAGAACACAAATATTGACAAATTTATATTTCTATATTATAATTACGTAAATCACAAGCTCTGTTCTAAAGGAAAAGTATGAAAATTTGTTCAGGGATAAATATTGAAATAAAGTTACGATGAAGTAAAGTGACGTTCTTAAATTTATCGCTGACATCGTTTTTAAAGAACAATCTGTGTCGTATCTCTCACTATAAAATATTTAATAGCTACTAAAACATCCCGTATCGCTTACTCGAATATTGTTTATGATACAGGTGGATATAAATTAGTTCACTTAAAGCGAGAGCCGCTCTTTAGGGGTCCTACGGAACGGGTTCTGTTAATTTGTTACGTTTTTTTCTATTTTATTATACTCGAAATGAGTTTTAGAGTCCTTGACTCAACGAGGTGTAACTAAACGATCGAATTTGTATCGAATCAATGTCCGGTAAAAGTAATTCGTGGTTCTCAATCACATCTGTTTCGGTTCATAAGTCAATACGTAGTTGTAGAATTGCCTTACTTTCTTTCTTTATTTTGAACATTTCATTTATAACATATAGCTGCTGCGACCGACTACGTCTATGTGAAATTTAAAAATGAAGTCGGCTTAGATCGGCTAAATAGTTTTTGAGTTTTTTTAATACTTACAAATATCTAAAAATACAAATATTTCTTCTTTATAATATTAGTATGGATTTATAACATACAACAAGATAAAGTCAGCTATTGTCTAGAAAATCTTATTTATAGTTAACAAAGTCGATTCGTAAAATAATCAGTATCTTTGTCTAAGATTACTACGTCTAAGATTTCGATCTAGATGTTCTTATTGTCCTAATATCTCATTGAATAGTCCACAAGCTTATTTAATTTCTATTCAACAAGTAATGAATAAACTCTCACATTAAAGGTTATTGTCAAAGATTGTTAAAAAAAATATTTTTAAAACCGAATTAACAAACCTGTAATATCAAATTGAATTAGATTTTAGATAAGCAAGTTTGTTTGTTTTTATGTAGGTAACCGTGTCGCGTGGACTTATCAAATAATCGTGCATTTTGATGTATAGAGCACTGTCATTATATGATTTATAATGGCTTCTGTGTAGGACATCATTCCTCTACGTTGATTTTCAATCACATTCGATGCTTCGTTAGCGTTGCTATCAGTGATCGACTACACGAATCTATAATGTGTTGAAGGAGGCATTATATTATATTTTACCTGGATTTTATTATCTTAAAAGTATGTATGTATCACTAGCTTTCATCCTAGACTCCGTCCACGTGGAAATAATGAAGAAACAAATATGTAGCCTATGTGTTATTATTCCACACTATGTTCATTGCCAAATTTCAACGTGATCCGTCCAGCTGTTTAGCAAATCTTACAAACATCCATCCACCTAAACTTTAGCATGTATAATATTAGCTAGAAGTAAAATAAAATAGATTAAAACACCTCATGTTTTCATTTCATTATTTTTTTGTTTCTACAAACTATAGCAAAAAGCCTAAGAAGAATTTTTTTTCAGATTCATTCTTTTTCTTAAGATACGTCAAAATTCTTATTGTACTATTGCTACATGAGCTTTATTCTCTCATATTGATTGCTTTTAGCCTTACTAAATAAATATTAGCAATTTGAGTCGGAATATTTCTAGTTCTCGTAACATAAATCTTGTACCGTTGCCATCAACAAGTATAAACACATGTAAATAAATTGAGATGGGTAATCCAGCGGTCGGCAGCTCGATCTATCAGTAATTCACGTTGCATTATCAATCAAGCGAACCATGATTGATGAAATATCAATCTCAGTAGCCGTATAACTTGTCTTCTCTATACCTAATTAAGTCTTCTTACTTTTGGACTTTTTTAGATATAGATTACATACCGGTACTTGTGATATGACATGATTTTGTACACTCAAGAGCACCAAATCCGGGTCACTTTAAAAAACGTACGAATTTTGTAAATTAACAATGCTAGGTTAATTAAATAAACGGTGTTTAAAAGACAACATTATACAAAATAAAGTAATAATTTTATTTATTTTTACTGATAAAAATTATATTAAAAAACTGCTGATCTCGCTTTAATATGTAAATTAAAAAAAAATTATATAGTAATATAATTTTCTTAAATTTAAATGCGTTTGTGTTGCCTCCGGTTGCGTTCGTTACTGAGTTTACGCGGTTTACTATACAGTAAACAAAGTTTCTTACCTTCAATGCTCTTGAGTGTAGTTAGTATTAATTATAATTAAATGTTACAAATAATTAACTACATTATTAAAGACCCTATAGACAGACATAAAAGTTTAAAATAATGCTGTGTTTTCAGTACGAATGAATGTACAGCAAATACTTAATTACCCTATCTCCTTGTTGTTAGATATCAAAAGTATGGTGTGCTTCCCTTTGTTAGGTACATCCTTTCCCATTTCCACTTAGCCTGGAGGCTTTAACATTGTCTAGGGATTGAACCCTTTGCTTCCCCTTTTTAATATGTACACCGAGGGAATAGATAATTTTCCTCCATTAGTCTCTCTTGCCTTTTTCAACGTTGGTGTTTCCTATATTAATATTTATTTGTTCCTCTGCACAACATATTGTCTGCTCACCATTTTTTATATGTAGAATGTTTAAAAAATAAAAATGTTGACATAAATCTAACTTATGATTTTTCAAAGAGGAATAATGTAATACTGTTTAAAACATTTCTGTACATACCAAATAAAAAAATGTAATCATAAGTACAGTATACGAGAACAGACTTTAGATTAAAGTATCGCACAATTATTTAGTCGCCCTTTGATTCCTTTAATCTTATATGAAGGTTCGCATACTCTATTTTAGTTGTGCAACTAAACCATTGAATTGGCTGCGAAACAATCGACAATCACACAGCAGTTGTGGGATAGTTTAATCAAAGGTGTGTGCCCGCCTTAACCATTAATAAGGCTGTAGGTACAACTCTAACGCGATGTGTCTCAAGTCACGGCCTCTCTCTGTAGGATCAACTTTTAATTAAAGACCTTCTTTGTATACAGATAACATACAAAGTTGTGACGACATACGAGTATATTACGTTTTATAACCAAAGTGATTTGCAGTGGACATAATAAAAGGTAAGGCTTATAGCGCCATCTATTATCAACTATTTATGATCTGTCTAGAGAACTTTATTATGTTGCTATTTTAATTAAATTTTAACTTCTATCACACCAATTATTTTTAATAACTTAATGCTTTACAATAATTACGCGTTAGTTTCAAAGACTCGTTCTAAGTTAGAAGAAAACTTTAAAACTAGCTTCGTTATTTTTAATTGATAGGAACTTCGAAGTTATTTTTTTTAATCAACTTAATAATTTATTTACATTATATACTCAGTCTAATTAATTCTGAAAAGTCCTTATTATAAGAAAAAAAGTGTTCATTTTTTTTAGTCGAATTAAAGAAAGGAAGAATATAGGAAACTTTTTATTGATACAATATTAAATGTATTTAATTGTTACAGAACTTTCATAGCTTGCATGTCACATACTGAAAATTTCAAACACTCCATAACTTCTGAGCGTCGGCTTGTCGTGGAACTATCAGCCATTGCGTTCATTTATTGTTCAACTACTTCAATAGTTCGCTATTTAACACGAACAATAAATCACATTTTGAGGCAAAATTTACAAACTTATATTATGCATACAAAATCAAACTATAGGAAATTGTTATTTTTGTTAGTTATGTGATTGTTGTATAAGTTAAAATAAGTTATCTTCTTTTGTAAACGATGATTATTTTTTACAATTTATATAAAAATATGAAAGTTTTTGTGATACTTATAATTTAAATTACAAATGTATGCTTGTTCAATTTATCGATTCAACCATAACTCGTAACAATTAAATATATTTTTTAAACACAAACAGGAATCGATATTGAATAAGTTTTCTTTGAAGCGGTTAAAATTCGATAAATCGTTAAGTGAGCGAATACAATTCGATATATGGCGTTAAACAAGGTAGAGTTCCCGCTGTGAGTGGTATAATTTGCCTGCTTTGAGGCGGCCGAGGCGACCGCGCAGGCTCGTTCGGGAACGCATAGAATTTTTTTGTTTAGAAAGAAACAGAATTTTAAATAAAACAATCAAGAAACACGAATGCGAAGGCTGCGTATAATAATTCGATGATTTCCTACGACGTGCAATTTTTTCTGATGAATACATGAATTTTAAAATTTTACCTTATTCCATAGGCAAAACGAAAAATAATTGTGCAATCGGTTTTTGTCAATGTTCTTTGTATATCACAAAGTTTTCAAATATATGTTAGTAAAATAAAATAAAAAAAAAGTAAATTATGTCGATGTTTTTTGTAGTTATTAAGATATGTAATGTTTTGTTATCTTGTTTTTCGACTCGATAAACAAACAAATAAAGTCCAATAACACAAATAAAGGTGCACTGAAAAACAAAGTCAAGGACAGACGACTTTCACTGTTCTCACTGGACACGATGTGTTGATACTCGATACTTAATCTATCTTCGAATACTTGTCTATAATACTATGAACGTCTGTGGCTCAGGGGTTTAAGCACTTGACTTGAAGTCTACAGGTCTTGGGTTCGAATCCCGCCAAATACCAATGTGATTCTCGGTTTTTCGAATTTTCATATGTACATAATTTATCCGACGTTCTTACGGTGAAGGAAAACATCGTGATGCAACCTACACATATCGACGAAGAAATTCAAAGGTATGTGTGGAGTCAACCAACCCGCAGTGAGCCAGCGTGGTTGACTATGGCCTAGTCACCCTTTACTTAGGGTAGTCTCCGAGCCCCTCTGTGGGGACGTATAGTGAGTTGGTGATGATGATACTGGATATATATATCAAATAAATACAGTAGGAATGTAATTAAAAAAGTAAAATGTAGTTACATCGTGTATAAAATTACTCTTCTATTACCGTCATATATTGTGGTTAACCACATAACGTAACGTGTAAATGACCTTCAAGAGTCCGTGTGAACTCACCTTTAGATTCAGCGGCTCGTTGAAAGGCTTGTGTGCCTATTAGCGACTTTAATCGAAAGCTAAATAATTGCCTCGTCCCTTTCGAAAAGACCGTCTATAGCAAGCTTACGCTTTTTATTTTATTCTATTTGATAAACTTTTAATTAATCAATTTTTCTTCAATTTTCAGTCTGTTGCTCAAGTTAACTTAATAATGATAAGTTTTAAACACTGTTTCAACTCCATTGAAATTTAAAATTAATTGGCACTTGTTTCTGTAAAATCATTTATGAATGTTTAAAACTATTCACTTAGTATCAATTATTTTGATTATACGACTTTAAATTGCTTATCAAAAAGACCTATCAGTTAGAAAACTTTTCTATTGTATTTGAAGAGAAAGTTTGATTTTACGCTGATTTTTGATATATCTCACTATAAAGGAGGAGATTATTATAATGGCGACAAAAATTAAGAGAACATCAAAGAATATAATTACAACTATCCTTCGAAATATCTTGATCTTAGGCTTATTCTTGAAGTATTCTTAGACAGAATTTATAGTTTATTAAAATAAAAATTTCAACTCTAGAAGGTGATGATTAGAATATAATGCCACAGTCAAAAGAAACTGGCCGTCTACAAATTCCCACCCAGCTTTGATGTTCGCTCTACAAAAAAACAATCGACAAAAACACGAGAACTGTTTCATAATTGGCACAATAGATGGCATATCGCAGAAAGACCATTCAAACCAATAGTTTTTATCTTTTTGTGATTAATATTTTTGTTCAGCTATTTTTTAAACAGTTCATCTCCGAGTCGCTTTTTATGTTTCATAGTTTGGACGTGTGATTCGGAATAAGACGTGAGTGGAGCGGATCTCATTTTTTTAATGAACTTTGAATGTTAAGATGATTGCCCCAAAATATAACAACATTAATATTAATTTATGCTTGTGATTTGAAGAATAGACCGTGCTTCAAATATGTATTATAAGTAAGTTTCCCTTATTTCATTTTATAGGACTTGTAAATTATTTGCAACTGTTACTTTCTTTAACATTTTTTCAAATTTTCTAAAACCTTTTTCGTGATTATTATTGCCCTGCGTGTTTATAACAAGATGCAAAATAATTTCCATCCCTAAAAAATTTAATATCTACTCCATTCATTAGGACATAGTTTTCAACGACCTTTTTTTAAATTTTTGAACAACGCCTATAGTGATAATGCTTGCTACCTGAGCGTGGGTGCCTCGGGACAGGGCACGTGAAATATTGCAGACCAACCCCTGTCACATATCTTGCTTATAAAACGTTAAAGATATGGCTGATTAAGAGAGAGATTATACGAAACTATTGCAAACGTGAGCGAGACGGAAAACGTAAAAGAAGCATAAGTAATTGGTCTGATTAGATTTCAAGGATTTTAATTTAGTGAATCACGCGGCCTGCGTAGATTCATAATTTATAATTTTGTACGCTGTCGGTTTTGTGAAAAATGGAATTTCTTATTCTATGCTATGTTTACCCTTCTCGGCTGTGGGTCATTGTTGATCGGTCGAAATAATATTATTGGTAGCCGTGACTGTCAACACAGACGCGATAAAAACCTTAAGAAAGAAATATTTCGCACTTTAAGAACTTCCTGTAGGAAGTTGGGCTTTTTATCGAGAATACCATTATCATTTTAGGTTATAAATAACCTTGTCCATGTATGTTTTTCAGTTTCGTTGATTTAGAACCCATGCGACAAATCGTATTAGGTCTATGCGTTCAACAGGAAATAAAAATGTATTAAGGAATTATCAAAGTAATGATGGGAAAATTGGATTTGTAGGGGGAGGGGACACATCTGTTGGTAACAATCATTTCGCTATTTTGGCGAATACAGGTAATCCACTCGTTTGTCACGTATTATTATCTAGGTAAACCTCGGTTAAAAATTGAAGATTACCTTAATCGCTAATAAGCTTTTATTAATGGTACTCATTGTTTGTTTTATTTCTATTAAAATGCTTGCTGCTTAATAATATTTTCTTAGTCTTTTTTTCATATTTTAATTTAAATCCGAAGGTAACTGTTTTATTGGAGTGATATCGTAGAGCTTTCTTTACCTCAGCTTAACAATGAAACTTCGTAGTCCCTCGGTATTTATGTATCAAAGTTTATTGCAAAATCTTTGAAATGTTGATTAAACAACTAATTAAAGTTAATAATAAACTCAGAGTAATAAGTTTGAATTATTAATGTGGTTAAAATAAATACAGACAAAGATTACAAATGATATCTCTCTTGAACGTAATAACTCGTTTGTTTTATCTTATCCATACTTTATATGCCTGATAAAGTTAACTCACTATATTCCATAACTAGCTATTCCCGTGCGACTTCATCCGCAAGAAATTATGAAAACTTTATTTTATTGTTTACATTTGACAAATTATCAATTACAAATGTCAAAATGACATGACATGACAAACGTTAGCAATCTTGCTTCCTTGATGTTGCCAGCAACTTATGGTATCCCACATTAGGGTTATATCAAAAATATTTACCCCCTAAGTTTAATGGCGTTAAAATATATAGCCTAAAGCATAACGTAAGTGTAGGGCTTTTAATTAAACATAGAATTATTCAAAAATATGCTGTAATTGCTGACATCTTAGGCAACAAAGAAGTGTGTGTTTACGCTTTATTATAATAGTATAGATAAGTGTAAAAGAACATTTAGATTTCGAATTGTATTTCGAAAAGTCCTATTAAAGTAATAGCACCGTTGAGTGAAATAAAATTTCTTTGTTAAAAATAAAAACTTGTAATATTGCTTTTATATTCTAAATAAAAAGCCTTTTTTTATAGTTTTGGTTTTCAATACTAGTATTTGATATCATTGTCCCTTTAACGTTAAGGTCAGACAGTATGCTTTATTGTAATAGACTTTTAAGAAAATGAAAGCTCTCAAAAGATACATAAAGCTTAAAATAAATGTTGTTAACCTTCATGTTCTTATAGGTTGCTCCCTCAGGACTCTCTTTTAAATATGATAACGGTCAAATGATGCATTACATATTTCTTTCTCTTTTGGTTTTGGGTCTTGGTAATCTTAATTCAAACATTTTAACAATTGAATTTTTATTTTCTTATTTTAATGAAACAAAAGAACTTATATATTTATAACATTTATATAATTAAGGTTGTTTTGATAGTAGTAAAGATGAGACAGAGTGTTTGGGATGTGCGATCATTGTGATAATCGGGTAATAAATACCGCTTTGCATTCTATATGTAATCTTTTGCTGACTTATTTTTGGTTTTCATTATTTTTATATAGCGTAAGATATTAAAAATTATCTTTTTTGTTTATAATCTCGATCAAACCTAAATTGTTAAAATGTTTATATAACAATCCGTATCTTGAATATAATTGCAGTAACATATTTAATAGGATAAATTTATATGATCAAACGCAATTAAGATTGTAAAAGTCATTTCACACAGTCCGTTGCGAATCGATTATTTTACAGCCATTATAATTTGATTGCCAGGGATTATTTTAATCGATGTCTCAACCTACGCACTTCTCGATGACGTATCGATGCGTAGGTAAAAGATGCCCCTACGGCGAATATAAGCGAAAACGATACGTCATTATTCATTTTGAGACTGACAGATTGTGATGTGAAACACTCCGGTGTAATAACTTTAACACGCTTCGTCTCCTTGATAGATGTTTTTTAAGACAACAAAATGTTAACATGTGTTTTCGGGAAGTGTTCGGAGGAATGTAATTATTTCAACGGCTTTTTACATAATGTCTGTTTGTAGTAGATGTATCATTCTCTGGAATAACGTAAGACTCTATATGTAGTAAAGTACAGCGAAATACTGTCCATAAATATTTAAAATGCGATCTTAATTACTTACGACCGTCATTTCTTCGACGATGTTGGAATACTTTGTAAATAATCCGCGAATTTGTCTTATGTTAGATATTATAAAGTAACCTTGTAAAACACATTTTATGCATAGAAAAATAAATTAAATAATTAAGTATAGAATCTGTTTCACAGTCAAAGTTATTTCAGATGTCTATAACTTTTTCGTCAAGAATGAATGTGACAAAAGAAAAATAAGGAAACCGGCAAGACATCTATCTTTTCATAGTCAACTTAACTAAAAGGATTAAAATGATATCTTCCGTCTAACATCCAGTGTGGTCCGTCGAGCGTGAACACAGACCTCCTTTGTTAAAGCATTCACCGATTCTGTTACCTTAAAACCTTAATACCTTTATTCCATAACTAAATTTTAATTTTGCCATTCGAAATTTAAAAGGGTTGATTTTTAATCTCACTTTCCTTGAGCTTTGAGCGTAAGGATTTCTTTTGTAATATTTGAAAGTGTTATTCAGCTGGCGATAAATTCTTTTTGATTTATATTAAAAAATCTTATGTATCTTAAATGGGTTTATGAGCTTCATTTTTATCCTATTATATTTTGAGTTTTGTTACGTGAATTATGGTCGGAATGTAGATGCAGAACTCTTTGTGTGATGAATTTAATTTTTAGATTGATGTTTTAAACAGTCCAGAACCTGAAAAAATAAAGCATCGTTCATTTCCAATCTTTACCCAAAGTTCGTATTATGTTATTCAATAATCGAATACGCTCAAACAAAAATTTAGTTAGCTATCATATTTACACATTTCTATGTTATACTATGTATAATTATAGATAACTTAAAAACGACGAAAATTGGTGACTTTCACAAGAATTTCAAATTGTAATACACATGATAACAAACCTTCGAATCTAACTTACTCTTATTTAGTTAATCATAGTTGATTTGCCCTAGTATTTTTTTACTGTACAGGTATGCGACAAAAACACAAGTGTGTTATTAATTAATTTTAATGATTACTTTTCTTAACGTTACTATATGTTTGTAAATTTTCTGACCCAGCTTCTAAGGGCATCTATCTAAGTTCATTCAAAGCTCACAGATTAGAATGGGTACGGATATTTTAAAGCTCCAAAAAAATAATTTATTGTAATAAATCGTCGTGAACATTCGCCGTCGTTCGGCCTATCTCACCCGCACCCCACTTCCCGCCGCTCCGACGAGCGTGTATTCTACGCGACTGCAATGCCTCTGCCAGCATTCAGTTTACTTGCCGCAGCGTCGGGGGTCGGTCGTGCCGCTCGACGCTTTGAACGGTCGAACGATTTCGTAAAGACGCGCTTATCAATACGTATTTTAACAACGAGCTTCGACGAACTTTAATACGTGAATAAAGTTTTATAAATCTGCAAGTTTTGATTTAGAACTGAAATCGGAACTGTTGTGATTCAAGAATTTTAAAAATATGTGTTGTTATGTGACATAAATCGGTTACGTTATCGTGAACTATATAAAAACTGTGGTGAATTAACAAATCATGTGCTATAAAATACTAAGGACTATTTAATAAATTGACGACGAAATAAGACATCTAAATTGATGGATATTACACATCCGGCAAGGGGACGCATCACACGAATGCCGACGGAAAAAACATGACACTGAGCTTACCGTGTCTTGTTTTCCTTCTTGATATTTGATTTTTATCACGATGTCTCTCCAGCGAGTATCTCCAAGAAACGGGCTTTTTGGCCATGTATTATTTTGGTTTGTTATTGGACTCAACTTCGCAGATCAAAGTTCACTGCCATTAAAATATGAAGCCCCTGATGATTGCCAATGGTGGCTGAGAGGACCAAATGATGCCCACGAAGTTTCGCTAACTTGTAAACTTCGCACGATTAATAGTGAATTTGACACAACTAACTTTAGTGTTATCCCTTCAGAGCACACAACATCATTGAGAATAGAGTGCAACGAAGAAATGATGTACAAAAGCTCCCTAGATGACAGAAGTTTTTCTCATTTAGTGAAATTGCGTGAACTCGTTTTGGATAACTGTAAAATTGGACGATGGCCGCCTGGCGTGCTGTCCGGCCTAAGAGATCTCCGAAATTTAACGATTCGAACGAAAAACACCGAGTGGGCCGCTATGAGCTTAGAGATAGCATCGGAAAGCTTTACAGCTGTTCGGCAGTTGGAAAAACTTGACCTTAGTTTTAATAATATATGGTCATTCCCTGAAAATTTGTTTTGTCCACTGACAAATTTAGTGTACTTGAACGTATCTGCAAACCGCCTTCAGGATGTAAGCGATTTGGGCTTCAGAGAACGTGCAATACATCAAGCCCTGATAAGTGAACAAGACGAACCATCACCTTCAGCGTCTTCTTTATCACGTGCTTCATGTTCTTTAGATATTGAAGTCCTAGATGCTTCGAGTAATCATTTTGTGTTGATGCCAGAAAATGGATTTGTGGCTCTTCGAAGGCTAAAGGAATTACACATTCATGATAATGAGATTTCAATGGTTGCTGACAAAGCGTTGGCTGGATTAAAACAATTACAAATTATCGACCTGTCCAACAATAAAATCGTTGCTCTGCCTCAAGATTTATTCAAAGATTGTCGTCCCGGCATAAAAGAAATATACTTACAAAATAATTCTATAAGTGTTCTTTCACCGAGTCTCTTCGCTAACTTGGATCAATTGTTAGCTTTGGATTTATCAAACAATCATTTAACAAGTACGTGGATAAATGAGAACACGTTTACTGGCCTTATAAGGATGGTATTGTTAAACTTGTCTAACAATAGATTAACGAAGTTGGACCCAAAAATATTTAAAGATCTTTACACTTTACAAATCTTAAATATTCAGCATAACATGCTAGAGAGTATAGCCGCAGACACGTTTGCACCTATGAATAATTTGCATACGCTAATTTTATCTTATAATAAAATAAATCACATTGATGCTTATGCCTTAAACGGATTATACGTGCTGTCTTTACTGTCAATAGATAATAATCATCTTGAAGAGCTTCATCCTGAGGCATTTCGAAACACCTCTTCATTACAAGATCTGAATTTAAATGGCAATCGTTTGAAGAGAGTCCCGATTGCACTAAGAAACATGCGACTGCTTCGAACTCTCGATCTTGGCGAAAATCAATTAACATCACTGGAAGAACATAGTTTCGTTGGTTTACACAATGTTTACGGATTGCGGTTAATTGGAAACAAAATAGAAAACATAAGTAAAGAAGTATTTTCGGATTTACCAACTCTGCAAATTTTAAATTTGGCCCGAAATAAACTAAAACACATCGACACGAATGCCTTTGAAACATTATCTAATTTACAAGCTATAAGATTGGATGCGAACCACTTAAAAGACATACAAGGTTTGTTTGTAAATATACCTTCTTTGTTGTGGTTAAACGTGTCAGATAACCAAATAGAATGGTTTGACTACTCTGTAATCCCAACAGCACTACAGTGGCTAGACCTACACAGTAATAATATCAAAGAATTAGGTAACAATTACCGCCTGGATAAAGAGCTGCGTTTACAAACTTTAGATGCGAGCTTTAATAAAATGACGAAAATATCTGCCTACTCCGTGCCCAGTAGCGTCGAACTGCTGTTTCTAAATGATAATCAAATTACGCAAGTTGAAGCTCAAACTTTCGTCGGAAAAACCAATTTAACGAGAGTCGATTTGTATGCAAATCAGATAACTAGTATGGATCTCAATGCGCTTCGGCTAACGCCGGTCGATCCGGGGCGACCCCTGCCCGAATTTTATATTGGAGGAAATCCTTTTCAGTGCGATTGTACAATGGAATGGCTACAGCGAATCAACAAACTCGATCACCTTAGGCAGCACCCTAGAGTAATGGACTTGGAAAGCATTTATTGTAAATTGTTGTATAATCGAGAAAGGACTTATATTCCACTTATCGAGGCGGAATCGTCTCAGTTTTTATGTACATACAAAACTCATTGTTTTACATTGTGCCATTGTTGCGATTTTGATGCCTGTGACTGTGAAATGACGTGCCCATCTAACTGTACGTGCTACCATGACCAGCCCTGGTCGGCAAATATTGTAGACTGTTCTGCCGCAGGGTATGCAGAAATACCTAACAGTATACCTATGGACGCTACCGAATTGTACCTTGACGGTAATAACTTTGGCGGCCTAACAAGTCATGCATTCATCGGACGGAAAAATTTAAAAATATTGTACGCCAACAATTCTAACATTGATGCTTTGTACAATAATACATTTAGTGGACTAAAACGTTTGACGGTCTTGCATTTGGAAAAGAACAACATAAAAGAGTTACTCGGTTTCGAACTATCGCCTCTAGAGAATTTGCGAGAGCTGCATTTGCAGGATAATAAAATACATTACATTGACAATCGAACCTTTATGGAATTGAGGCATTTGGAAGTGCTGCGATTGGAGGGAAATAAAATTTACAGCTTTGCTGTTTGGCAATTCACAATGAATCCTTATTTGGTTGAAATAAGTTTATCACGCAACGCTTGGTCGTGTGATTGTCACTATCTACATAAATTCAGAAATTGGTTTAAAAATAATTTGGGTAAAGTCGAAGATGCTGATAAAATTACGTGCATATTTGATAACGTAACCAACACAATAGGCCCCCTCATGGCCGATTTCAACTCCACCATATGCACAAGTCACGTCGGAGGAAGTTCGTCGATTATTGAAAATCAAGTCATAAATGATTATCTTCCATTGTTGCTAATATCTTTGTGCGTGTTTGTTTTGAGTTCCGCCCTAATATGTGGCTTATTTTATTGGCGGCGAGAGCTACGAGTCTGGGTGTACTACCACTGTGGATTCCGAATGTGTTACAAAAGCACTGCATTCGACGAAGAAGCCGACAAGGACCGTCTATTTGACGCTTACATCAGTTACAGCGTTAAAGACGAGGCGTTTGTTGCTCAAATGTTAGCGCCCGGCCTGGAATCAACCGATCCGAGCTTTCGGCTGTGTTTACACTATCGCGACTTTAATGCCTCAGCCTATGTCGCAGATACAATAATAGAGGCAGTCGAGTCGTCGAAAAGAACCATAATAGTGCTATCAAAAAATTTCATTAATAACGAATGGTGCCGGTTCGAATTTAAAACGGCCCTACATGAGGTGTTGAAAGAGAGACGAAGAAGACTGATAATCATATTGCTCGGTGAGCTCCCGAACAGGGATATAGATCCCGAGCTTAGACTGTGTTTAAAAGCTAATACGTGTATAGAGTGGGGTGATAGACAATTTTGGCAAAAGTTAAGGTTCGCGATGCCGGACTTGAGGAAGTGTCAATATCATCGGTCCACTGTGAACATTTACGCGTCGGTGTCACCAGTGGGGGCGGGGCGAGCGCCGGCGCCGCCGCCGCCACCACCGCCTGGCAAGCTGCCGCCGCTGCTAGGCGAGGCTCTGGCGGTGCCGGCCGGCGTGCACGCACGCGAGCCCCACTCGCACCGCCTGCCGCCGCACGCGCAGCTATGGGCGTAGCGTATGCTTCAACGCAGGTAAACTCCAGTTCTTACTGCAACGCGCAAGCGTATTAGTCCGACTAAAAGTGATAATAAGTTAAGTTGTTTCATAATCTGTATTTATTGTGTACATATTTTATAATAAGATCGCATTTATTTGTAAATTAGGTTGCTACTTTTTTTTAATTTATGTTTTTGATTCCTTCTTTCTGCGATAATATTTTAGACTGTATGATACAAAATGCTGTAAATATTATAGTACATCTTTTGTAACATGTATAATTGGGTCGCTTAAATTATGAAATGCCAAAGTTTTAAACTTTTTTTAATTATTTGTATAGATGCATTTATCTAGCCTACGAGTTAATAACAATAACTTTATGAAGACTGTAAATATTTTATTGATAAAGATTACATGAGTTTGTAAATGTCTGTAAATATCGAAAGAAAATATTATCAAATGAAAAATTGAAATATACACACTTTGAAATTTTATTTCCTTTTGTTTTATTTCTTTTATTTCCATCATTTTTCTTTTTTTTAATATCATAGGGGTAAAGTTATAAAGTCGAAATTAGCTTCAATAGGTAAGTTTTTTTTCTGTTGCTTATGATTTCTTAACACAATAATGAAGTAAAATTATTCTTATCACTTTAAAGCCACTTTATCAAAAATGTAACAAAAGTTATTAAAAACCTAAAAATGATTTAAAAATGTCACTCTTTTAAATGGAACTTTTTAACGTATAAAATATCACACCACACAATATCAATACAAAACTCACAATATCCAGTTCGCATGGCTCGACGGACTGCGACGGCGACGGCGGCCGCTCATCAACTCATGAAACTGCTATTATCTGAACGCGGACAAATCAAAACGAAATCAACATCGTTTATTTTTGCCATTCGCACCCTTATCAAAAACGACGTCGACGGGCCAACATAGGAATAATGGGAAAACTTGTTTTTACGAGACCCGCAGCGAAAGCGGGGCGGTCTGTCGTATGATTTTATCGGATTTCTATATATTTACTCCTCAGCTATTTATGAATTGAGATAGATAAGTTATTGGTGAGAGATTAGAGCGAGATTCCGGCTGCGGTCGGGAACATGTATACCTATTCGTAGATTGATCTAACATTCATAGCCGAACTTCAGTAGTTTATACATCAAGTTTCTTACGTTTTATAGACACGTCCATAACTAAAATGACTCAGCTACATTTGTAATACTTTGGATCGAAAGTAAAACAGTATTTATCACATTTGTTACCTAGTGAACATTAACCTAAAATGTTTATTGTATGAAATTAATTAAAAACAGAAGTTATTAATATACTTAAATCCGTTGAGAATCTATATAATAAAGCGTAAACACACACTTCTTTGTTGCCTAAGATGTCAGCAATTACCTATAGCATATTTTTTAATAATTACTTTTTTATTAAAAAGCTCTACACGCTTTAGGCTATATTTTTTCAAGCAATTAAACTTAGGGGGTAAATATTTTGGATAAAAACCCTTACGCAGGAAAGAGACCATAAGTTTTGCCAACATCAAGGCGCAAGATTGGCAAGGTTTGTCATGTCATGTCATTTTGACATTTTGACAAATGTAAAAAATAAAATAAAATTTTCATAATTTAATGTAGATGAAGCCTTACGGGACAACTAGTTAATGAATATATTTTAAATTGAACTGAAATAATAAGTTACAAAATTCTTCTATTGAAAGTAAATTTTATTTATCAGCTGGTTACTTGTAAAAGTGTGCCTTGTAAAGTCTTTTAATTAAATCTTCTTATATTAGTACATAAACTAATTAAGGTAACTAATCTTACTTTGCAAACAAAATTTCTACTAATAAACATTTTACAAAATGGTTCCTATAAGAATTAGGTAAGTTTAATATTAAAAGCTCTGCGCTCTGTGAGAAACTTATGCGTTCTGGGTATAACTTCGATGAATTCTGAAATTTCAAATATACGGACAATACAAAATCAGATCGAGATTCTTTTAAACGCAAAACAAGTTCAATGATAAGTCAGCAAAATAGGCTGGAATTTCCACTATTAAATATCTTCTTTCACTGACTGGACATATTATACAAGTCCTCTCTCTCCTCATCGTTTCCTTCTGTGGTCCGCGATCACTCTCCTTGATAATCTCTCGAAGAGTCTAACTCAGTGAGATTCTCTGCGAAGGGTAGAAGCAGACACAGAGAAACGGCATGTACACATGTAAATAAATATTAAAGGCGGATTAGGCAATAATTTATATAGGCGTGAACATAACCACGGAAAGGACGAGAACGGGATAATGGAATTAGTTTTATAATTTAACTTACTTTATTGTTTAAAAGGGATGGAAACGCAGATAGTATTATCTGAAATAAAATTTAGTTTTGAACGTTTGTATGTTTGAAAAGTAATTACTGGGCCGCAAGCATATGCCAAACTTTAGAATTTAGTAATCGAGGGTCGGATTTTAAATGTCCTTTGTAAATTCGTGAATAATTAGCAGTTAGCTGTAGCAAGTAATTTCAAGCTACCCATTCGATCCTATTGATTATTAGATTTTAACTCAGTTTCGTTCGTTAGAATTTTATAAGTTCGTTAAAATTTTTGAGAATATCAAATTTTACATAAGTGCGAATGAAATAATGAACTAGATATATTTAATTACTGTTATTTTATTGCTACGAAGATTTCCAATAAAAACATGATGTAACAGAAAATTTGACACACATTACATGTATTAATTAAGTAACTACGTAAAATACTGTTAATGTATCGTTGTTAAAAAATAATCTAACAGATTTAAAATAATTTACATTTCGTCAATTACCAAAATAAAGCTAGTTCATTGAAAATATAAAAATGTTCCAATTGAATAGAATAATAATTTACTATTAATTTTATCTTAATAGTTATTTACTTGAAAACAAAACTAATAGGGATTACAAAAGGTCTAAGGTTTACTCAGGCTTCTGAACATTGGCTAAGTTAACAAAAGAGCCATCTGCTGGAAAACGCCATATGTCACTACAAAAGAAGCATGCGCAATTTAATAGCATCCTAATCTAAAAGCATCGGATCTCTTTGAATGCCGTCATATAAATACACATTATCGTTGAAAAAAAGGCATATTGTTATTCGATAATCCTTTACGTTCTCTCGAGATGTCACTGAGAAGATCAGCTTTCGTCTAGCCAACGGTATTGGGTTTGCGTAACTCAATACAAATCGTATAACAAACATATTACTGTAAATTGTACCTTAATTCTTATATTTAAAGTATATTTTATATTTAACTACATAAAAATGTCGACCACAGACCACAAAACAAGGACAATCGCGGACAAAAGCGACGTAATGTCCCATCCCTTAATCACATGCACCGTTGCTCTCGAAAAATATTTAGTAGTCCCAATAGAGAATCACTCGAACGCATCTATTTGTTCACAATTCTATTAGAGGGAACACAGCTTTATTTACGTATTTACAACTGGCCAACAACATATTTTCCAATTTGTTGTTGTAATGTAACCTCGTCCCGGATTATAAACATTCTAAATTTGAATACAAAGAATGTTGTCCGACGCTTCTCAGTAATGCACAGATTATGTTACTGTTAGTTTCAATTAAGTTTTCTTGTCCTGTTTTGTTTTTTAATGTCATTAGTTCAACTGAACCTTGTAAAGAATGTGGAGTCAGTGTTAAGAATTTTTGGTGAGCATTAAATAGCCGCGCCGACAGACCGTCATTATGGCGGGTTCATTTCTGTTATAGTTTCCAAACATAAGAGTTAAGCTTAGTTTGGCTTCGGTCTAATAATAGATGTCTCTTTTACCCTTTCCCAATACTGAAGTTAACATCATTGTTACTTTATTTTGAAATACCTATGTCTTTAAATACCAGTGTTCAATGCAGTAATTCAACGGAGTTCTCTAAAATATCAAATTGAAACTTTATAAAATGTGTACTAATGTTACACAAGCGGATTTTATGCTTTATCAAATCAGACCCCGCCAATCACATCCCTAGAGAACGTCATGACCTCCATTTGTAATAAACTTAAGCTTATGAATAGCATATTAGTAAGGGCCTATCCCAAAGGTCCGAGTATACGTTTGTGATAGCCCAAAGACAGCAGATTTCACATCTGAGTGCCAATAATTGACTATCAAACTTGATATATAGCTTTCTCAGCGGGTTGACGGAGATAGTCGGATAAAATATAGACGGCCGCGTTCCCGAAGGAGTGCGAGACGTTTCGTTAAAGCCTACGTAACTGATATTTATATGATAATCGAATGTACCAATTATCTTTGAATTTCATTGCCCTATGTTAGTGCACAGAATCCAATTTTTAATAACAAACATCCTGTGTAGAATAATTACTATTGCAGATTTGATTGCTAAAAATGTATTCAAATAAAGATAATGTTTAATGAAATATGATACAATTAATTATGCTTTAAGTATACATTTTCTTAAATTATACACCTTCATTTGTAAATCATGATACTGTTTTCAATAGTGTGTATGAAAATACACATACTTCGATATCTCCCTGAGTTCACAGCGACTATTTTAGAACTATAAATTTCACCGAGTTGGCATCGAATCGAACACTGCCTATAAGGTGACCATATATTCTGCGTCTACAATTGAAGCTTACGGGCGCTCGTCTATAACGGCAGTACAATGACCTGAATATATTCCAAAAATAACACAAAAATAATATTAAGAAAAGAAACCAGTCATTTCGAGTAGCAGTGTTGACATCTGCTAGATCATTAGCGCATTTACAGAATGAAATTAAAAAAAAACTCAACAGGCGACGACAAAAGCTCATTAATTTTAGTTTGTCATAGTTCTACTAATTTGTAAAATTTACAGCGGCATACTAATGGCACTGTATCCGGCTACATATCACCGTAATATTAAATCCCTTTGAGTTTTTGTCGCGGTTACGGGACCCGTGGACGTATTTATGTGTCGGTTAACAGCAATGAACGTTGGGGGGCAACCATCAAAACGCCATCAATTTTAATCGCTTTTTAACATGCACGTAAAATAGTCTAATTATAAAATGCAACTCAGAAGTAGCTGAACAGAAATCGGAATTTGGAAATTTGCCAATTTACAAAAAAGTTTTTCTTCTTTTCAAAGAATTGTCTTAGAATCGAATAGCGGATACGGGTTTAAACGAAATGGTAAGTTTCGGAAAAGATCCCCGAAGCGGATACTTGCAGGACTTACCTGATGGACTCCTGATTATGCGCTAAGGAAGCGTGGTTCTGCGCTGCACTTCCTTCAGTTAGTTCACTTATCGCTACATTGGAAGCCCCACATTCGTGTGTCAACGCTCAAACGATAACGATACAATACAATAAGTAATAGCAACATAAATTTCGTACCTGCGATTCGAATCCGTAATCATATAAAATGAACAGTGACTGCGTCCGAGAAATCAACGATTTGGTCATCGTTTTGACACACCTAAATCTCTTCTACATTTACAGATTTACACAAATATGCAGGTTGTTACTTTCATCACGTTTTCATTAAAGATAAGGTTGACACGACAAAGTTTTTTTGTAAAATTGACGAGGTGGTAAATATTTGCATTGAAATTGTTTATAGATAAAGATCATTACAATGAATTCCACATCTAGCAATAAAAAAATAATTAATCACTTTATTATTAAAATTTATACAACAGATTGCGTGTAAGATAAGTGTCTTGTCATGTATCATTAGATATATACTTAGTTTTAAATTAGAATAAAACATGCAATTAATGTTAAATTAAAAAAAAAATAATTAAGAGTTTTTCATAATTTTTTAAATTAGTCAACTAAAATTTTGAATTTAATTTTTAATCTAATCATCTTTACTAAATTATTTGAATTGTTCCAATGATTTACATTCTAAAATACAATAAAACTAATTAAATGCGATCTCATCGTTACACAAAACAAAACAAACGAACTAAAATTAAATAAAGTAGCGAACAATTTAGAGTGAAAAATAAATTCAATTAACCAAATAATTTGATTCATTGTACGGCATGTTTGTTCATAACAAAGCGAGTCTGTGAGGGTATGAGTCGTTTCCCTATAACCTATTGATTAAACTAGTGCTAAAAGCTAGGGGTGGTTGAAACAATAGTTAGCTACGACCAAACTTATATAGCATCCAGTGAACACTAAATCAACAAATGATTGTTTTACTGCGGAATATTGAAAATTAAATGCGTCATTGAAAAATAAAAGTATTTCTATTTTAATTTGTAGTCTATTGTTTAAAAAATCTAAAAGTAAAATTGATTAGTTGGTTATTCATGTACAAATTCTAAGCCAATTAATGAATATTAATGCGGTTTAGATATTGCAAAAGGGCATAAGCGTTGTCGCAAAAGGCGGAGCTATAGAATGTATTAAGATTGGATTATAAAGTGAAACAGCTTAGAGCTGGCATTAAATAACAAAAGAGTTACAAATAATTGAACAATCCCTTCCTACCGCTCGGCTCCGGCACTAACAATATTTACTGCCGACACTAGAAACGGTTCGGCACCTGGTGTTTTAATGTGTCAAGTAAATTTCGTTGTGATCATAAATACGTAGCAATAGTATTCTCTCGTAACGCCCGAGGTCAAATTTAATTATCATGTAGACGATGAATGTTAAGCGAAGAACGAACGCCTACAGTAACAAATAAATCAGCCAGCTTATTCGGCCATGCCGGCCCATATTTCAACAGCCATCTTAAACAATGGTTAAAATAATGGCGCCCATGCTCAAAAATAATTATTTGGAATCGATTTGAATAAATCAACGCATAAAATTAGAGACTACTATTATGCTTGATTTAGATGACAGGTCGTTTGTTACAGGCAAATTATGTATATTACTTGAATATTAAGAAAAATATCTAATGTGTTTTTAAATTACAACTGCCTGTTCTTGACACCTTAAATTAATAGATAGCGGAATTTAAAAAAAAAACTAAAACCACCAAAGACATCCAATTACACGGAAATGAACGTGTAATATAATATTTTAAGACATTGAGAATACTAATTTATATAAGCTTAAATAAATTAATTAACATTTGAATGATCAATAAAATCGTAGATTTTAGAATCAGAATAGGACAGTATCGCATTTAACAATCTCGAAAACGAAAGCGGAGGAATAGATAAAGATTTCTCTCAAAAAGAATGGAAAAGGAAGCGAACGATTCTTTTATTTTACCAAGGCATGGTAATTAAGCGGGCGAAGCTGTTAGACCCATCGTAGTGGCTTCTAAACGAGGCTTCGTCTGACATAAAGACACAGGGAATGGTGCTGTGATTCGCAGAGAGAATTTTATTTATTCAGTTACATCTAGATGTGGCATCTTACTAAATGTCTTTGAGGTGAATGATCCCGGTATGTCACCGCATGGAGTTTTTATATTTCACCGTTGTGAGTTTTTGTGCATCCGTTATGATTTTATTACAACTAAGGAATTTGATGTTCTGCGTCGCGTGAGATCTTTGTATTAAAACTAAGAGGGCAGAGAGGGTTTTCCTTATTTTTATATCTAGAAAACAAAAATAAGTGTCTTATGAAACCTACATTCATCTGTTCTTCTCCTTCTTCTTCCTTCTTCTACAATTGTTATACCTATTGATCTGAGATAAATCTACATATCTCTAAATCAATTTTATGTAATTATTTTCGGATAAATAATTGAGAATAAAAAAGTTTTATTTGTAAAAATCAGACGCTTCTAGAGTTGTTTGTCTTCGCTTTGATCCTTCGGGACTCCAAGCGTATAAGGATTAGGAATTCGTGCGGATTTGCTTAAAGGGGAAGACGGGAGAAAATTGGGAATTGTTTCCTCTGCCACACATTGAACAAAGCCCCCTCGTATGAAACGTAATGTTTGCTGACGTAGGCACGCTTAATGAAATTCTGTTAGTCTTTATTTTTCCGTGTTCTTTCACATTTATTTATTTTTTATTTCGCAATTAGGATCGCACTCGGCTATACGTTCAACTTTTACTCCAGTTTCGAGCGTCGTGTCGCATTTCGTCCTTAATTAAATCCGGTATTCGGAGTTTATTGCTTTTGGTTCATTGTATACGATTTACGCCTAGTGAAGGCTTCTAATGTGATTAAAACGACTGGCAGTAATAATAAACATTTTATTGGGGCATTACATACGCCGTGAGATGTATCTTTATAGTAAACTATCAGGTTATGGCCGGAACATCGCGTCGCTCCTAATCAACTTTGTTTTATTGTAACTCGGTAAGAAGATCAAACATTAGAACAACTAATGGGATTTATTTCGGAGTAAAGTTTTGTACTTTATTAGTATAGAAGTAAGAACAGGTATCATCATTTTATTATACCTATAAAATGATAAATTAAAATTCTATTAAATTCAAGTCGGATCTTAAAACTTCTATTTAACTATTAGTTATGTAACAATCAGAAAAACGAAGTCTGTATAAAACAATAGTTAATTCACTATAAAACATGAATTTTATATTATTTTCGCTGTTTATGCAAAACTCGTTCGGCGTTATCAGTCGGTTTCCTTTACAATTTGATAAAATGTATCAGTGCTACAGTGGTCGTCGGCTCATCGTAAGTTTCATATACAAGAGTATAATTTCAAAACTACAACAGTCGGAGAACAAACATATACAATAACATGCTTTATGTTTTCTAGCAGTGAAATGTGACGTCAATGTTGTCTGAAGCCTTGGTATCTAATAATAAACATTCTCAGGATTTTTTTGAATGTTGTTCTATTGTTATTTTTCCTACAATATTTGCGTATTTTTATTTTGACACTTACGAGAGAATCATTAGTTAGTTCGCTATATGTTTTTAGTTGGATTTTTTATAATGTTCAAAAGATATTTTCAACTACGTACCAATCGTTTCGAGTTTTCGATTTACAAAAATACGTATCATGCTTTAAACTGACGAAACCAATTATTTTCACAATTTAGTATTACAAAGTATTCCAATACTGTTTCATTCCTTTTGTCGATACTCTTTCTTCTATATTTCAGTTGTTACTTTGACACCAAACGAAACGTCTGAATTGGACCAATTTGCGCACAAGTGAAGCACAAAGACCGATTTTAATATGTTTTACATTTTTTAATAATAATGATAGAAGGTTGCTTATTTCAGGATAGTAATAACTAGCTGTTGCTCGCGACTTCGTCGGCGTGGAATTAAAAAAAACTATATTACTCAGTGATAACGTTGAATTTTATAGGTAAAATAATTTTTAAAATAGGGTCAGTAGTTTTTGAATTCTTTCAATACATACAAAAATACAAATATTTCCTTTATATAATATTAGTATAGACATCGATTTAAACATATATGTATTTTGATTCCTGAGAAAACAAACGTTAATAAGGAAAACTTCCTTGTAGATTTAATCTTCCAGCCTAACTCTGTCCTAACTTCTTACGTCACTAAAACGGCGATATTGATTTGAAATGGTAGCTACCAAAATACCGTAATTCAGTAACTTCAAAGTTTGTTTGCAAGGCAATAAAACGCAGGTAAGATTTTGGTACATTTTTTTTTTGTCAGACGACAGTCACTTTCTCATAGGTGATAAAACAAAAGAGTATATTCTTTTGTTTATTTTAGTATTCTAAGGATCATTTATGAAGCAACAAAAATGAAGTAACAGTCATTGTAAACATTGACATTATTTTGACAAACAAAGAGTAAATTATTATATGGGACAGAGCATTGCCGACAAATTGTATAAGTTAGATTTCACTTTCGTCCTTGAAGAATAAATCAGTTTTCGTTGGGCAGCGTCGCCATATCGATACAAAGGAACGGTCATAAACGAAAGTTTGGGTTTACTATATTAATATTTATTGCTCTCAAAGTACACGGAATACTTTCTTCACCGAGTTATAAATAGTTTTATGCCGGCCACCCGTTTAATGGTATAACAAGGGAATTTTATGAGACATTCCCTTCGATTGGAGAAAGCGCCATCTATATATTTTATCGGTTATCAGAGCGGTATTTAAATGCAACTCCGCTCAACAAATATAACTTACTAGCTGCTACAATGCGACTTCATCCCCATGAAATTATAAAATTTTCATTATTTACATTTGTCAAATTATCAATTGCAAATGTCAAAATGACATGACATGATATCAAACCATGGCAACCTTGATTCCTCGATGTTGGCAGCGACTTATGGTCTCTTTCCCACATTAGGGTTTTTATCCAAAATATTTACCCCTAAGTATAATTGCGTGAAAATATATAGCCTGAAGCGTAACGGAAGTGCAGGGCTTTTTATTAAAGGAAGAGCTATCCAAAAATATGCTGTAATTGCTGACATCTTAGGCAACAAAGAAGTGTGTGTTTACGCTTTATTATAATAGTATAGATATAGATAGAGATAACAACGTTTCTTGACAAATTAGTAACAAATTTATTTTTCCAGTTTTCATACAATTTGAAATCCAAGAAAATGATTTGTTTTGCTTTAACATTGAGGTTTGAAATCGATACCTCATCATTAAATGTAATATATTTCGTGAAATATGAAAACACCCTTTTGTATTTCGATTCTGGGTTCAGCGAAAACAGATATTTCAGTAATTACGACAATTGTGCGTATTATTTTACACTTTAGTAAATGATTTCTCCCCTCAGAGACGAATCATAAAGCAAAAAGCCTACAAAAGATCACATTTTCCGAACCTCTAATGGGAGGATATTATCCGAAAACCGTTTTGCAAGAATAAAATTTACTCGGAAATTTTTGTTGAAGCACGAACTCATTTTTATGTATGCTTTTATGTATTTCGCAGCAAAATGTTATCGGCCAAGTGTTAAATAGGGTCCTTAACTTGTGTATTTTTATCATCAAAATGTACAAAAAGGAACTTCGATAAGTTATGAAAGAAAATACATAGAAGCACTGAGTAAAAAAAGAAAAATATACTAATTTAACACTCTTCACAAAGTAAAACTAATTAATATTTACTGCGTCAGTCTTTATACACTGCTCTATGATTAACCTTGAATCAACAGTCCTTATTTCGTACTGAATGGAAGGTTATACTTTATAGAGACGACGAGAAAATTTCTGGGAGTAAATTAAACAACTTTGCTATAATTTTCTTGAATATTAAACAATAAACAAAACAAGTACGCAAGATATAATCATCAGTGCAAGCGAAGCCTTGAGGGTGTAATATTTTCATATTCAAAATCGCAGTACCGGAGCTCAAATGATGCATGTTATGGAAGCTAGTTCTTATAAAAAAGTAAAATAGGAGGATAGTGGGAGCTATTACACGCTTTACATCGTAAATAATCGTCTTAGTGCGGTAAATAAATAAGTGTATAGTGTCGGTTCGTGCGGGCCTGCTATCTGATCGGGGGGCCGGGACGCGCCTGAGCCGGGAAAATGCTGTTCAAGTGAGCAGATAGTGTTTAATGTAGGAGCAACATAAGTTTTGCGGCGCGTTAAAAGATAATGAGTACGGATATAAGAAAGAATGTTGCGTATTTTCTTCACCGACCGACATTACTGCCTTATCTCGAGCACTACATAGAGTTACGGTTGCGATGTTTGAAAAAAAAACTGTATACGTCTGAAGGATACAAAGTTGGGCTTAGATGGTATAGTAGCATGTAGCAGCAACTCACTCAATGTGAAATGATCAGAATCCCATGAAACTTTACTACTTATGATAGAAGATACATCTGCAAATTTGAGTCTACTTTGTCTTTTCGGACCTTAAAAATGTTACTTTGCTTGGGTTTTCAAACTTTGTCATGTAATTCATTTTATGTATTTAAATAACATTAATTTGTAATAATGTTTACCCTTGCGATTTATGTACCGAAAACAAAGTTGAAAATTCGCAAACTTATCTTTCTTTACTCCCAAAGATGGATTCAACTTGTTAAAGGTCAAAGGAGTTTAGTCGATTATAAAGTACTTGGAGATTGAGTTTGGAACGTTTACGCGTGGCACAGGAGAGCATGATTTTCCGATACTTTTCCACGTTGCTAAAGTTGACTCGAATTCTATAGGGAAAATATTTCAAGCCAAACTTTAGACTCGCCTTGGAAAGTTACAATGTCTTGTTCGAGATAAAAGTTAATTATGGAGGCTTGTTTTCTTCGCAAATTTATAGGTAGACGTGATTGTAACAACTTAAAAAGGATTGTGTAAAAACCCACAAAATGTTTTATCTTTACAATTTAAACGGAGAAAATCGAAATGTAAAATTTATTTATTTTTTTCTGAACACCTATGGACTATCGATTTATTAACATTATAAAATTCTTTGTTTCATGGGAATGTTTTAATAAATAAATATTTTCAACCAATATTTTAAAGGGCAACGCATTTTTCATTGCATGAAATTATAACGAGTGTTAAAAATTTAATCTTTCAACCATTTTTCGATATAATTGAAAAATAAAATGTTATTATTTATGAATTACAAGTGACACTTTTTTTTATGACTAATTCTCTTATTATTATTCTAATACAATTCCAAGTATTCAATTTATAAAATTTATATTCGGGGAAAAACGACGCCAAATAAATCGACAAATAAATAAAGTTAGGCATTCCCATGATTACGCCATCAAAACAAGTTATCGGAGAATTTGCGGAATAACAATTAGAATGTTCGTATATTGATGGCCATTAAGTTAATTGGAGATCGTGCGGTAAGACTTCTAAGTTACCACTTAACGCGAAGTGTCTATTAATACAAGCAGAGGATGAATATTGTATTCAATATATCTTGAATATTGTCGTAAGTAATTAGTAGTGCTACGAGTGTTGATAAAGTGTCTGTACAGCGTTAGAAATGTTTTAATAATGTATCTGTTACTTGGAAGCAGTAACAGTTTTGAATATCTGTTAGGAAATCTGATAGTAGCTCGTGCGTGATCGTCAACCTAACTTATGAGTATTAAAAATTAATGTTACGACTTGATTATGTAATCAAATTATTTAAAGAATTAGAATGAGATTTATATACAGTTTTCAATTTATTTTTAAGGAGCATGGTAGTAATTAAAGTCATACCACCAAAGCTACTCGCATAAATCTTCAATTGTTTTCGTATTAGTGCTTTATGTTCGTAAAGAAAATAAAACAGTCACTTACAATTTCTCTTATCATAATAGAATCAACTTATCTACCAAAGAAAATGGTAACAGCTTAAGTTAAACTTTATTTAACACTAATACAAATCCAGGCAAATAAAGTGTGGCGAATACAAGAGAAAAAGAAAATCCTCTACACTTTATTGTAAAGGAAAGAAAGCAAACATGGAAGACGAATCACGCGGGGGCAAACAAATCTAACAGAAACGCTTCAGAGCAGTTTGCGCTAGAAAGCGAACGCGATGTAATCTCGGATCTTGCGATTGAGAGAGCGTACGGGAGCTATGCATCACCTGGCTTCCGTTGCAGCGACGATCTTGATTTCTTTCCTAATGTACCTCCCACGTCCTTACACGTGACTGATGCTGCCACAACTATTTGACCTCCACATCTATCCACTCTCATAACAAATTATCTATATAGCAACAAACACTTCAGAGCTCTTCGTTTACTGGCTGATATTCTCTTAAGATATTTGACATTTCGTCGATAATACAGCCAACCGTTCATTTAACACCTACGTCGGCTACTGAATATCGTTTTCCGATTTCTCTGTCACAGACACATTTAATGTTATTTTGTCTATATAATAATAATATACTTATTAGCTGTCCGATGTGATGCATGTTTCTCCGTATTTCTCGTTAACACCTCAAACCAGGGAATTCGGAAGACGGAGCTTGTTAATATTTCTTCAAAAATGTTTTGACTTTTTCTACGTTGGGTTTTGATATTTATTATTACACTAGCTCTTCCTTAGCGGCTTTATCCGCATGAAATTTTTAAGAACCTTTCAATTGAAAATGTCAAAATTCAAATGCACAAATGACAACCATTCCAACCTTGCTTCTTTAAAGTTGGCAGCTTGAAGTTTGAGGTCCCTTTCCCACATGAAGGTTTTTATTCCAATTTATTTACGCCTTAGTTTAATAGCGTGAAAATATATGGTCTAAAGCGTGTCGTATGTGTAGTGCTTTATTAAAGAAACATTTTTTCAAAAATATGCTGTCATTGCTGACATCCTACACCAAGAAGTATATGTATTTACGCTTTATTATATTAGTATAGATTTCTCTATCCTTTATAGATGTACACTCTACCTAGAGCTATACAATTTAATGAATTACACTTTTAGAGGGGAAACCTAAATCTGTCATAATCTTTGTTGGTATAACACTATTCAATAGAACACGCCTGCTAGCTGCTTGTTATTATTTAGCTACATAGAATAAAAACTTCCTTTGCCAATAAGAAATTGAAATACGACCTAAAAGGAGAAAATTTCCTTTATTTTTCAACAAAGCTGTCAACCTGAGAAAAATTCCTGTTAAGAATTTTTATTACTTTATTACAATAATAAAACTAAATGAAAGTTATGTCTTCATGATTTCTAATTCTAGATGAAACTGTTAAATAATTATACAAATAATGTAAATGCGAATGGTTATATGGATGGATGGATGTTTGTAAGAGTTTGTAGCCTAAACGGTTGAACGGATTTCGATAAAATTTTATATAGATGTAGAGGATAGTCTGGAAGAACACATAGGCTACTCAGTTTTGTTTTTTTTTTATTTCACTCGCATCAGCTATTTTATGCCATTCTTAGATATATCTGGATGTTTAATTTTCAACTCACCGGATTCATAACCTTTATATTACGTCGATATTATTCGTATTCCCATAACATACATTCTACATGGGAATTGTTTTATGTTTCCTCTCGAATATAGGCTCCAGTATAACGCTGCCAATATTTCGTAGCCAACTCGACCGATATTATAGTGCACCATTTGGCAACTAACTCAGACACCCTGTATATTACACGCATACTATCCTTTGTAGTATTACCAATGAAGTACGCACAGTCGAGGACTTTTATTTCCTACCCATGCAATGAAATATGAAGCAGTTGAAATCGGAACCATCTCATATAGATAAACAAAAGTCCTAAATTACAAGCTTTATTGCGACAGTTTGCTGTAAATCCTAAGTGGGTTGGTAATTTAATTCTTTAACTATACAGTTCCCGAACTAACAGGGGAATAAGATTTTGCATCAAGTTCACTTTGTTCGAGGAAAAAAGGGCTCCGCGAGTTCCGTATTGAATTTCAATAGTGAGCCCCCTTCTTCGTGAGTAAATAACTTCGGAAAACTTGAGCAGCGGACGAAGTTTGTTTCTTATGATTTTAACATATATTACCATTTTGCAGGTTTTCCTATCCGTATTATTAATTATTTTGAATACTTGGAAAAGTTTACGAACATGTATTAAATGTACACGTTCGTAAACTTTTTTAAGTATTAAATTGATTTATTCTAACAGTAGAAATTGATTTATCTACCTAGTTCATTGTGAGACATATAGAAAATACTGCAATTTAGACGAGCATTTTTGTCTCTCAAGCTATATAATTTAATAAACAATTACTTCTAACATTACTGCCAAAAGGTAAGAATTTCATTTTTCTGCTAAAATATACTTACATAACCTACGCAAGCATTTTAGTATAAAAATATTTAAAGTCAAAATTTATCAGTCTCCGAGCATAAAATATAGTTAACCTAGAAGCATTAAACGTTCCCTCAGTAACAAGATAATAAACATAATCGAAAATACGCAGGTACTCGACGCGTCCTCTCGCATGGTCGAGCATATTTACATTTTTCTCAATTCATTGCGGCCCGACATGTTTTGGTGGATGGATGAGCCGGCGCTGACATTTTGTGACATTAAGCTCCATTGGCTTTGAATGTGTACTACACAGAAGCAACCCGCTCTTTTTAAATAGATAAGCAAATGAATTGGAAGACTTTTGTTAACAATACGTTCGTATTTTGAAATGTTTCGAGATTCCTAAAGAGATATATGTTTAGGCGTCATTTCACAGTCACAAAATATTAATTTAAATAACAAAGCATAACAACCTAAGAAATACATTTACAGGTCATTTTTTAAGAAATTACTGATAACTTTGCAATGGAAAAATTGTTTCTAAAGGTCGGTTTTAATAAATCTGAAAGCATTTTATTTTTACAACAACCACAAAACTAACGCTTGAGCCCCAGTGGCACAGACTTCGATTTGGCACGGTCCTGACACACCTCGCTTCATACACGTTCATACAAATTGGTTTCTTGTGCTCTGTATATAAAAATGCCTGACAAAACGACAACAAAATCCTCGTTTGAAATGTGCAATAAATGTTTAATTCAAAATGAATTTCATGTTACTAATTAAACACATCTTAACGTTCCCTGCGTAAAGGGATTGTAAAGTATTTCGACAGCTAAACCTCCGGTCTTATTAAACAAGTCTGTGGAGTGAAAAATTAATTAAAATTTAAGCCTTTCGCTTTCCCTACGCCCTAGTCGGAGAATAAAAGGCCTACAAGCTACAACTCAGTGAACAACTAAAGATCAACCGTGTTAGATAATTTCAATACCCTTATGCGGCTTGTATTATGGATTTTGATAAAAGATTCACATTAATGTAATCACGCTCATTATTACGCATACGTTTATACTAAAATGGATCTTAGTTTTGTTGACTACTATTTTCTTTATATTATTAAGGTGACAAACGAGCAAGCGGTCACCTGAAACCGCTGAAATTGGGAAGCGACCGCTGCTCATAGACATCCTCAATAGCAGATGCGTTGTCTACCTTTAATCTTTAATGAGTTTGTTTTGTGTGCCATCTATTTGAAAAGCCACGGAAGATCAGCACATATGCTGAGTGGTTATCACCAATAAATAAAAATAAATAAATAAAATAAATAATCCCCTTCCTATACGTCTCCGCAACCGTCAAATCCACTTTTGCTTCTCATTGTTTCCTCATAAGAAAAGGACAAAAAAGAGAAACGCGGAATTGCTCCCACTTCGCGTCTGTCTTCTGTGTGGTCGTGGTATTACACCGGACGAGCCGCCCCATTCTTGCCAAGATGTTAAAGCGGGCTCTACCGCTGTTAAATATCTATTTCTATTTCTAAATTAAAAATTTAAGATTGTTATATATCTTCCATGAAATATAAATTCTTCTATATTAAATGATTGAGCAGCCGATTAAACCATAAACAAAATAACAGAAAAAACTCGGGAGCGGACCGGTCGGCAAAAACATATTTCATAAGGAAAAATTGAGACACATCTTGGAAGCTCCGGGGCAGCTGTGCAACATTAACTTTTTCGTATAATGAAACTGTCTTTAATGTGATTGCAAGAAGGAATTTCTCTCTAGTAAATCGGTATTTTTAGTGACTTTGGCCTCGAGGTCTTTAAATTTACTTCAAATGTTTTTGCTATAACCTACATTTTTATTAATTTTAATATTTTTTGGATAATAATTTCGAATCTCAGTTCGCTCATATACACTGCTATACTATTCAATAATCGGTATAAAAATCATTCATTCAATAACTATACAATAGTTCAATGAGCGTTTGTTTGTTTGTAAAATTTCTCGCACATTTTACATGTACTGTTTTCTATTTATTGAATGAAATTTCATTTAAAATCAAAGATGTATCTGATAGAGCTTGAATATTTTCACTAATTAAGGGCCTACAAGCACTCGGCCACAATTAAGTCGGCCGATTTCTGATAAGCCAGAATTGAGTCGATAGTTCGGTCTGCGATAGCGATTAAGCTGTAATAGTCTGCTTCACACCTTATTTAGAATATGTACTATCGCTAGAGAATGCTCTTATGTCTTAAGATATTTTAAACGTAAGTATTAATGAAGGATTGGTACATTTGTACCAATCCTTCATTAATACTTACGTACTGTTTTTTTAAACACGATAAATATCGTGTTTAAAAAAATGAAAACTTACTTGGTAATGGGTACTTTTTACTGCAATTAAGTACCTTTTAATTTTGTTACACGATTTGTAATTTTTGAAAGTTAATATCAGTTGAATAAAGTTCTTTAGTTTTATCTTAAAGAAAATATAGAGATATGTTCCATTACGTCACTAAGCCGGTTAGGTGTCATTAAATGAAGAGCTGAGAGCTGAACGACACAGTTTGCTTTCAATGTCAAACCAATATCAGGCCATTGATAAATAGCGTCGGCGCGCCGGCACAATAAATCACAAAGTGGGTCAACTACCGACTCTATGTAATTTGTAAAATATGAACTTTAAAGCTGTGAATAGCGAAATAATGGCTCTCGAATTTATCGCAATAAATGTTACTAAAATTTTAATAGTTGCGCGAACGACACTTTGAAAATAATTTTGTTTTAACGCTATCCGAAAGGCTTTTTATCTCGTTAACTTTATATGTGGATTTGACGTGAACCAGACTAAAGTTCGTAAAAATGTTTTGTTATAAAATGTATGAACAGCTTTACCATCAAAACCATGGCACATATTTGTTAAATTTTCTAGTTTTTTTAATTTTCGCTAAAATAATGGTAAAAATGTTTCTAGTTCATTTATTCTTTAAATGATTAGTTTAATAAGAATATCGGAGTTATTATGGCACAAATACGAGCTTGGGTACTTAATTAAATCACTGGGTAATGGCTTTGAGCAACGCTCATGTGCCGCATCTCACCACAAGTGTACGTTCAGTCGTTTATTAAATTACAATCTCGCTTCAATAGAGAACGATTTATTTGAATTTAATATCCATTACACGGGTCCCGTAAAATCTAATTTAGTCTATCATAACACATTTAGTGTCCAGTTATGAAAAGTTTAACTTTTGTAATAATAAATTCAGAGTAAATCGGATTCAGCATACATATCCTACGTAAAAATTATAATTTTCATGGAATTGTTACAAAATATCACACAGATAGTTTTCTTATCCCATATGCAATATCTTGTAATATTAAACGATGTGTTTTTAAGATTATAAACAAATGGTTTACTAGCTTTTGCCCGTGACTCAATCCGTAGAATTAAAGGAAAATAGCTTATATGTTCTTCCAGACTACATTCTACATATATGCCAAATTTCAAAGTTATGTTAGTAATATAGATAACCAGAAATACTTGACACAACCCATTTTTTGCCTAAATATATCTTACCCAAACAATATAAAAACAAAATACCTTGTGCCTAAAATAGCTAAGGCAGACAACAGCAATAAAATTTAACTTCTTAAAAAGAAAAAGTGAGCACTTTACGATTAGCGTCAGAATCTTAACCCCTTAAAGTTCGCTCTGAAACGGCCAAGTTAAACGAAAAACTCAACGTTTACCGGGCAATTTAGGCCACGGTAATCGCAAGACAAACAATAGCAGAGGGAAATAATGTCGAATTCCGGTCGAGAAATTAAGCACCCTTTCTGAAGCAGTGAAGCTATTAAAAATAAATATGAAAAGGTTTTACCGCTTCTCTTATTTTGTGATGAGGTCTTCTGTAATATTTATTGAAAATTAATTTGAAACTAAATGTACGCGATGTTTTTAAAAGAAATTTGGTAGAAGGGAAAACGCCACCTTTTTCTCAGTATGTCGTTGCAATCTTGCAAATAGTGTTTCGAATGTTTAAATGAAAAATGAAACATGTAAAATAGGGTGCCAAAATTTTACTAAAACGTAAAGGTCATTTTAAACTATATCCCGGCGGCTTGCCTCTTAAAGATAGGAGGGTCCGAGCAATTTTTCAGATATTAATTCGTAACAATCGTAAAAGTTATTTTCATGGTGCTCCTAAAAAGTTATTGCGTTCACGGGGAAATACACTTTCTATGGACTTTATCTGGTTTTCGCTTTGTCTACAGGCGAGATCTGGATTGCAATAACAATAAAGAAATAACAGTTTCGTGTGGGTATTTTTATTGCGTTTTGAAGGCGAGTTGCGAAGAATTATTGAAAAAATACTCGTAACATTTTATTTTGATCGTTGTGTATCCTACTGTATTGGGCTGTTTGCTTTGATAACAGGCATTCTCTTTATTATTGCCGTGCTTATCTGTTCCCTTCTGTGTTCAAAGACGTGGATTTGCTTTACTTATGTAACCATTGATGCGTGCGTTTAGAAAATCCGTTTCGTTTTCTTTCACTTTCTTAAGAAAAAGCTCGGAATATTAATATAACCGTAGCTACAGGTTTGTAAATATCAATTTAGATTCGTCGTCAAAATTTGTCTCAAAGTATCCAATTTTCAAAATCGCAGGTTTCCCAGCGACATTTAACCATTCGTTAGTGTTTTTGGTTCGATAACTTCATGAAATACGTTTACTAACTACGTAACATGAGTGTAAAGTTGAAACTTAGGTCAACACTAATAAATCACTTAACCATAAATATTTTAATCCATCGATTAATCACATCACATTTAGATAAAATTAAAAGAATTATAGTCCTGGATGTCTAATAAAATTATTGTGAAATCATTTTCTCCACATCCATCCGATGTGAAGCGATTGCCTGAGGTTTATAATACGACTTTGATGACCTCTTTTTATTTTTCTTTTATCTGTAACAAGTCGACAACGAGCCGTGTCGAGACAATAAAGCATTTTTCAAGGCTGATGAGACGAGAGTAAATAATGATTATTGCTTTCGGTTGTTGATCTGGCTGCTTCTGGTCAGATTTGTGCCTGTAATTTGTACGTACCAATACATTTTTGGTCATCGTTTGAATACGACTCGTATCGATCGATACAACTTATTCAACGTTAAATATGTAATCAACTCTTTAGGGTTTTTTGTTTTCAACATTCGATTGTTTTTTGCTTTTTTTTTGAGTCTTTATTTACTTGTATTGTCGAAACGCCAGTATAAAATCACATTTATATTTATATTTATTCAAAAACAATGGGTGGGCATGGGAAGACAATTTTTACGAATTCTTCAGTAGTTGAAGCTGACAGTGATGAACAAATGGTTTTGTAAATACTAATATAATGTTAAAGAAATAATCTAATTTGACAGTTGCGCATATTACGTCATACTAGTTTGCGCCCGCGAATCCACCCGCGTGTAATTGAATAAACACAAAAATGAGTAGTCTATGTGTTCTTCCACTATCATCAACATCTGTTCCAAATTTTATAGAAATCCGTTCACACTACACACTCTTACAAACAACCATCTAAACTTTCGCATCTATAATATTATAATACAGTATGATTGTTTTTTTTTACTATAGTTTTGCTTAAAGGTCCTAGAATCTAAAAAACTACAAAGTATGGAATACAATTGGAGGTACCGCATCGTGTATAAGGTCACGGCGCAGACACAAACGAGCCGTGCTCGCACCGCGCACTGGACCGTGGTAATGGCGTCTTGGATGTTACGGTATATTATTATAATCGTCATCAACGACCAATGTACGGTTGGCATAACATTTTACACTTTTCCTTGACTTTTTAATTTAGATAATTCTCTTAGATTTATTCATTTTCTGTCCATTTAAGCAACCATAATGCTAGTTCTTTCTAAATTGAGTTATAATTTACTTGATAAATCACATATTACAACAGCCTACTAGAGTACTACTAAGACTTTATTTTCCCATTTAGTGTTTTGGATATTTTTCCCATCATTTTATTTATTAATTAAGAAGTTTATTTTCAGATTTTAGATCTATTCTAGTACAAATTTGTTATTACACTGCATGAAATTCAGCTCTATATCTGTATTTGTAAAGCTTATTCTCTGTGTCATATACAATTATTTTATAATATTAAAAATGTTTTTTCTGACCCTACATCAGCCAATGTCCGCATCAAGCGTTACATATGATTGCATTACATAAGTCATAATCATCATCAGCTTCATATCTTGGAAACGTTGACATAAATAGATTTGAAACTGTTATTAAGGGCTCTAAAGCTTTCGTGTTAATATTACCGCAGAAGCATCTCGGTTTAATTTATTGTTAGAAATGTTTTGCAAACACATTACGTTGTTGAAAATGAAATACAAAAGTTCTGTGTGACTTAAATTATTGTTAATAACAATTCAGAAATAAATAAATGTATCAGAGTAAGACTATATCCGATGTTTTGTTTCGATGATGATATACATTAAAATATATTTAATGAAACTATAAACAAAATATTTCCTAATACATAACGTACTCTCAAAGGTCTGGCCAAAGCTGATCCATTTACGTCAACATGTAAGTAGGCTGTAAGTCGGTTTTAGGCAAAATAAAGGGTCACTTAAGTATCTTTCGTATGCCCAAGAAAAGTAGCATAAAATATGCAAAAACTATAAATGTCTCAATGTCAGAGCATGATATACGAGCCTTGGACGAGGAACATTTATTTCAACCTCATTTTTACAGAGAGTAGAATATACCGCTGGGATTTTGATGAAACTAAAAAACTAGCGTAAGTTTCTAAAGAAAAAAATCTAGGAAAAGTTTGTAGTTAATTTTGCTGTTTCTGAAAGATTATATAATAATAGTTTTGGTTTGAGCGTGTTTATATGTCGATCTCGTGTATTTGAAAGTATATCCTGCAGGAAATAAATTATTTGAAAATCTTCCAAGCGCATAGAACTGCGTGAAAGAACGTCGGATATTTATAATATTCTTAGAATCTTCCCGCGTAAATCGTTTTTATCAACATTCGGCCCGGGGACTTGTTCGCATTTTAAATTGAAATATTTTATAAGTTCGTGTTCCTATAGAATAGTTTGCGATTGAATATTGTGGATGCACTTTTAACGACCATTAAAACTTTTCTCAGGTCTTTAAGAAATCTCTAGAGTGTTCAAGCAGACGCAATAGCTAATGTAATATTTCATTCTCATATTAATTACGTCACCCTTTGTTACTTTTCAATCTCCGCTTCGAGTAATTGATTCTACTCTACTACTCCAATTACGCAAACTGTAGAACAAAATTTCCAAGCTCAATGTTATTTAATATTCCCGTTAGTTATTAGTTTACATTCTTCCCCACATATGAACCTAAATGTAAGATTTCCTTCCTTCTCTACAGTAAGTTTAGTACTCAACATTTGTATAAAGTTACTTATGCAAGAAGCACACGTTGATAAAGTTATTTAAAGTAAAGCCAGGCTTTCATGGTGTGCGACTCTGCTGGTCGACTTGTACGTCGCACCGCAAAAACAGACTTTTCTGTCTTAGCGTCGAAAAGTACGCCTGTTGATTACGCTGTGTGTCGCTAACTTTGTAAAGTTTAACCGGTGTTCGATGCGCGACCATCCGTAGTTGTCTTGCACGATCACGTACGGTGGAAACCTGCCTTAACAGTGATAGCGGGAGCTCCGGTTAATGCAGTAATTAGCGCACCGTTCAGAAACTGGCGTCTCTTAGATTGCCTTCGACCTTCGCTTTGACAAGGATTGCTACTTACATAATAACATTTTAGATGAACTTATTGTAAACATAAATTTGTTTTGTTTTTGGATTGATACATAACCCCTTATTTCTTATATATTTTAGTTCGTCGACCTTATGCTAAAAAGACTTAAAGTTTATTAGCATATTGTTCCTTTTAAATTAGTGTTATTGTAATCTTGTGGTCCATCGTACGTGACTTGGGAGTAAACGTAAAAACTAGGTTCAACTGCTCCGTGAATTTGGACAAGAAACAAAAGACAAACGGGCGGCATGTTTTATCGCGCGATGTTATTTAGCTGATACAAAGTGAGCAGAGCGGGCGACGCGACGCGGGGCGACTGCGTTCCTACGCAAAAGCTGTACAATATTTTTTGCTGCTACATGAAGTATGATAAATTGCTCCCGAGCCCCGCCTGAATGCAAATCTCTGGAAGTGGGTCAGCCCGGTAATATTATTTTTCACGTCGAATCAGTAGTGGAGGGTACCTCGTCTGCAGAATGATTGATAGCTTATTGTCTAGTGACATTTTTACGATTCAAGGGTGTAATAGAAATTTTACAACACTCGCCGCGACTCGAGTGGTATTCCTTTGGTGCGGTTAAGAATGCAAGCATTGTGAACGTTCTTACACAAATGTATTCAATAAACTTTTTGCAGTTCCGGTCATTGACAGTTTAATCGATTACGCTACCGCAAAAAACGAAAGTTTTTCAAATTAGAAGTACTTATTCAACAAAAAGTTCTGACTTAACGTAAAATTTCTACAAGTTTGTAGGAAATGATTCGATACATTGGTCCATTTTATTTTATTTAGTTACCGATTGTTTCGAACGTTTACGTCATTATTCAATTATTTTTTACTACTACTACGTTTATTTATCTTACTTCTTACTTTCTTACTAATATTATAAATGCGAAAGTTTAGATGGATGGATGGATGTTTGTTAGAGTTTGTAGCCTAAACGGCTGAACGGATCACGATGAAATTTAGCATAGATCTAGAGTATAGTCTGGAAAAACACATAGACTATTTAGTTTTATTTTTAATTTTACGCGAAAGGAGTCGCGGCCGAAAGCTGGTTTAATTATAAATTTTACTTTTACTGTTGTTATATATTTTTTTCTTGAGACAAATTTGTAGGTATGCTCGTAATGTTGATCCAAGCAAATACTTTTTGTTCTATAAATGGAACCATAAATTACGCGTTATTTCGTATCGAGTTCGCATTATTAATAATTCATCGATGCTTTTTGTTAATTAATAATGAAGTGACCGCCATTTAAAATTATATCGACGTCCGATAAGGTAGGAATATTTTTGTTTTCTATAGCAAAACTGTACGTCTCAATTCTAATAAATTCATATTTCTTACGGCGTCCCATTGTTTCTGTTTCACATTCCATTTTAATGTATTGGTTGGTGGAATTTAATAATTGAAGAATGTGTTCTGCGGTCTGAAGAAACAAAATGGTATGTCCAAGGACTCTTATCCTCGGACCACGATTATGTAGGACGTTTTAAATATTGAAGTTATTGTGAATTGATCGGCTTTTTTCGGCCATCTTATCTGTTTTAAACAGAATGCATCTATGCCTTGTTAGATTTTAGATTTCACTGCTTCGATAATTTTATTTCTTGTTTAATTATTAATATCTATACTAATACATTTTTTATTATTTTGCGGTCTCAAAATAACACTAATTTCGATGATATTGGTAAAGTAAAGAGCGATTATTTTATCGACTATAGGGTCAGTGAAATCAATAGAAAATAATGATTGTTAAAATTATCTTTTTATTAAATAAATATGCAATGACACAATATAATCAAAGTTAACACATAAAAAAACATAGGTAAAAATTAAATTAAATAAGTTGTACTCTAGTTGTGATTTAATCTATTCAAAATTTTATATGACAGATGTGAAATAAATTAAAATATTCCGTTTTACTTTTAACTAAAAATAACAGCTAAATTCAAAAACAAGAATTTTAAGTGTTCGTTTTATAATGCTTACGGAATATTATCATAAATTAATTTTGTTATGAAGCTATATTTCGCTTTAATATTAATGCGGTTGATGTAAATTGAACGTTGAATTTATGTATAACATCCAACAGAAATTGTTTAACTCGTTTTATAAATGCCGAATAACGTGTGAATTTGGAGAACAATATAGGATTTTATTGTTTAAATCTCACATCTATACTATTATAATAAAGCGTAAACACACACTTCTTTGTTGCTTAAGATGTCAGCAATTACACATATCTCTTTTGCACACACACATATATATACCTGCATATTTTTGGATAATCTTACGTCAAGCTTTAGACTACATGTATATCACGCCATTAAACTTAGGTGTAAATATTTTGGATAAAAACCCTAATGTGGGAAAGAGACCATAACTTGCTGCCAACATAAAGGAAGCAAGATTGCCATAGTAAGGTATTTTGACATTTGCAATTGAGAATTTGACAAATGTAAACAATAAAATAAAATTTTCACAATTTCATGCGGATGGTGCCGCACGAGAACAGCTAACAATAAACCATAACCCTAGATTTCCGATACGTGTGTTCTCTGTATGGAAGAGTAAGAAAGTCCGGTTCTTTCTTCAATATTTAAGTTTGTTTGTTTTGTTCAGCATTAAATAATCTGATACAAAGAGATCTCAAATCTTTATTATGATTAAATTCTCAAATTTTTTTTAATAGGATTTACTATTTTCTGTTATCATTAGCTGCATCAATAAATTATGCTTATTACGTGATAAAATATAATTTCTTGTAACAAGCAGATTAGAATTGACATGTTTAATTTTTATAGTCACGTAGAATAGCAGTAATTTGTTAAGTTTTTTCTTATTATACAAGATGAGATCTTTTATATCTCGTACCACAATCAGTTAACTTCACAATGATCTAGTTATGTGACTAAAGAAGCCTGTTCATACACCCAGAATCGTTGAGCAAAAAACAAATTTAATATAGAAATACAACATAGACCTTTGAAAAAAGGGGTTAACTATATGAGAATTCAATAAATCTTATACCAGAATACTAAATTAAAAATGTATTATGAAAGTTAATCATAGCTCACTATACCTCCTCACTAAGGAGCTCGGATCCTACACTAAGTAAAGGGTGGCTAGGCCATAGTCAACTACGCTGGCCCACTGCGGGTTGGTTCTTCACATATATCTTTTAATTTCTTCACCGATATGTACAAGTTTCATTACGATGTTTTCCTACACCGTAAGAACGTCGGGTAAATTATGTACATATGAAATTCGAAAATCGAAAACAACATAAAAATTGTATGTGTCATTGTATAAAATTTTGCTTTATTTTTAACATGTGTAATATGTCCTTTATGTATATCTTTAAATCGTATACACGAGATTCACGTAATTTAAAAACTACACAACGTCATTACGAAAGATAAGTAGAGATATGAAGACCGAGCAAAAACTTGACAATGTCATTGTCAAATGTTCCAATCTTTTCCCATGGTGGTAATTTAGACAAATTATCAACTACATTTTTAACTTTAGCAAAATCAGTAGATCAAATCATTTTGTAGTTAATAAGAGGAGCAAGCGAAATGCAGACTTTTTAAGATAAGAGTGTTATTTGCCATGTATAAGATTCGTAAGTTTTATTTTCGCAATTAATATTTGATTAAATGTAGTAAATTTTGATGTTACCCACAACAAATAACCCCGACTAGCTTGTTTGAAATTAGACTGTGTTCTCTGCTTGGAAATTCTTGCATTCATCATAAGCAGGTAGACTTTAACTGTGTTAAGACCGGCCAAATATATTAATATATTAAAAAATGAAATTGTACAGTTCTAAAACATGTAAGCATTTTTAATAATATCCTAGTATTATGCAGTTCTGAATATATGCGTACCGAAGACAGTTCAGTTATGCATAGGCTGCATAATACGTCCCCGAGGCTTGAATTTATTAACTGTTCACAAGCTTGCCTAGGCAGCTTTTCTATGATATAGGAGCGCTCTCGTTCTAATATGAGCTTGCAAATACGAAGAAAGTTTTCAATTACTTCTCTATTAAAAGTTTTATTAAATTGTAGTTGCAAATGTGTTTCACAAATTTTGTTACTAAAATTAAGTCTTATTTAACAGGGTATAATTATTAATGAATTTTTCTATTCTTTTTTTCTAAAAAAAGATCTGTATCAAAAGTTTTAAAAAATGGTATCATTATTTTTTCACCGTGAAGGAGGATCTCAGTTAAACATTTTCAAATTCATAAGTTTAATAAGAACTAGAAAGTTTGCCTTTTCACCTTTCACCTAAATAAGAAGGTTTACTATGTAACCATAAAAATCACTAATAATATCCATGGGAGATCCGAACCCACAGGCATTATGCCGTAAATCAGTGCAACTATCACTTGTGTCCGACGCAACAATTCTAAGAATATCAATAAAAATCTCGCCAAGTGTCCCTATTACAAGAATTACGTTTTATTACGTAGTCTAACACGTTTGGAGAGAAAAACGTTGTATGACAAGATATCTCAATTCTGACATATTATATGAATCATCAAAGTTCGCGCCAGTTATTTGATCTGTAATATTTTTATTACTCCGTAGATATTTTTATAAACTCGACTTTAAAACTTTTTTTTGCAGATGAACTTTGAACGGCTTTTTAATGTTATATGTAACTGCGTCTTTAATGATAAAGCCACACCAAAGTAACTAAAATACTCGATTGACTATAAAGTTTGTATGCATAACTAAATGTGAGTTTCCAAAGCTGGGACATTCGTAAATAACTTGTTGTTTTGAAATTCTTCAAGAGCTATGAAAGCGTACGCACACCACTAAACTATCGCACAACTGTATAGTCTCGCTTTGATTGATATTAACTTATATGAGCGCACACTTCTCGAATTTTAGTTGTGCAACTAAACAGTTGAATTGGCTGCGAAACAATTGACAAACGCACAACAGTTGTGCAATGGTTGAAGCAAAGGTCTGCCCCCGCTTTATGAAAGTACACCATGATGAAAACCACTATAAAAATTGCGTGCAGAATCCAAAAATAATTCATCGCCCATAATTACAATTAGAAATAAGAAGTTAAATATTAATCTTCAGTTTTAATATCGTGTCACATTGTTAACGAAGTATTATCTAATTAAGCTATATCATGTAAACAGACGCATAAAAATCCCCAACACATTATATTTTCAACGTGAATTTAATAATAAAAGTTGTGGCATTGGAAAAAATCGCCGCAAATCTGTTTTAGTATTCATTAAAAGTATGCATAACTGCCGAGTTAAAGGGCCCGGAGCGGACTATTAACTGAATTGATAATTTAAATTTCCTTTCCAAAATGTCTACAGGGACACATATCGGCTTTAAAATTGCTTGCAATAGACGCAATGTGAATAATTAAGGTGCTTGAAGAAAAGTTTTAAACGGAAGTCTTTTTTAATTTCTGTAAACCACAATTAGGCTTATTATAACGGTAAAAATGATCAAAGAAGCTAATAACACTAGGACCTACAAGTGGCCCCCAAAAGTGGAGTTATAATTAATGTTTTAATAAGGCCATTTAAGAATGATAGTATTAAATATTTAGAATATTTAAATAATACATAACCTATGTAAAATGCTTACAACTTCTTAAACTTGCTATTTGATTAGAATTTAGAACAATCAATTCAAGTTAAGTCCGTTATTAAAAGCACATTAGACGCACAAGAGCGGCCGTCGCGAACCTTCTGTATTGTTTCTTTGTCAAGCGACTGCCGTTTGCATTAATCGCCTGTTTTATGATCCCACTCCACGTCAATGAATTTGTCTCATTGCCGTGTTTATCCCCCGAGGGAATGTCTTCTGAATTTAACTGAGCTGAGGCGTAAATAGGTAAGATTTATCAGTCAAATCATTTTGTATTGTTTGTTGGTCTCGACGAAATTATAAATGCTGAATGCTTATATATGGATTGCGCAAAATAAAATGAATTTTTAATTTCCGTAATCCATACAGCGTATGAATTACTTTAACACTTTTGGTGAGAACTGGTACTTGATCAGAATAAATAAGTCTAACTTAAATTGAAATATATACAAATGGAAAGAAAATATTTCGCAAAATCACTTAAAAGTAAAAATAGACGAACAATATTTATTTTGACATGAGCAGGCTCTGTATTTATTTATTTATGATTTTTTTTTTTGTGAAATAATTAGACACTCTGTTTAAATTAAAAAATAAACTCATTCTCAAGCATATTCTTAGCGTTTGAAACTGGTGCAGGTGATTGAATTAAACAGATTCACTTGACAAATTCAACACCGCGCGTGGCTTTAAATCTGTTAGTCTGAAAATCACCAGACGCCTCTTAACACAAAACATCAAAGTACTGAGTACAACGCAGCGCGTACAGTCAACAAATTATTATACAAAAGTTGAGCCAGCTAAGCTAAAAATACCAGAATCAAAGGGGCTGCAAGAAGCGAACGAAGATCATTCTATTTATATTAATGTCACGGGCGTGAGGAAGCGTTTAAATCCAGTCATTAATTATTGTCACGGCTAAGACAAAATAGATAATATATTATCTATTTGTTACCCTCTGTATACACCCTAAAGAGCAGGACGAAAGAAGTAACAAGGAAATAAGTAGTATTCAAGCTGAACAGATTGATGATGGAGATGCGTTGAAAAAACCTGCCCTTAAAAAACAACGAGGATGCTTAAGGAACATTTGCTCCTAAATGAGTTTTGGAAAATGACGTAAGAACGCTGCAGGGATATTACGAACCATTTTGTCAACAGGCATAATTTATGACACACGATTCTTTTATGGAGATGAGATACAGAAGAGATATTCGAATTTTTATGACGTTTAAAATTAAAAATGTCACAATTTTATTAATGCTTCCTTAAAACTGAAATAGACGAAATGGGGTTATTGTTGGGAAATGCTTAACCAATATTAGTTCTACCTTTATGTTAGGCTTGTGTCATATCAAAAACATCATTACAAATATTATTTATAAGAACACATTTACAGATTTTTAATACAATTAGTCAACATCGTACTAATGCCAGAAGTAATTTATATTTAACGGATTTTATTAAATCCTAAATCCGTTATGATTATGTTCGAAAACAATGATCTAAAATCAAAGCATCATACAAGTCATGGACTGTAATTGAACTAGTAGATACTACGCTGTTACAGAGAAGTTACAATTCAATTCACTCCTCATAAGCGTTCGAATTAAGTCTTAAGATCTCTGATTTCATTATTAATAGTTCTGGGAGCTCGTACATGGATGTGATAATGATCTTTTTAATGATACTACGTACAGATGATATGCGATTTGTTTATTATTTACGAATATAGAATCAGCAATCAAATTATATTACTAAAAATCTAATCTTACTGATATTATAAATGCGAAACTTTAGAAAGATATCGATGGATGTTTGTTGGAGTTTGTATCCTAAACGGCTCGACAGTTTTCTACTAAATTTGGCATAGACGTAGAGGATAGTGTGGAAGAACACATTGGCTACTCACGTTATTTTTTTTCAATAATTCCACACGGACGAAGTCGCAAGCGAAAGCTAGTAATAAGCTATTTTTATGATGAATGATGTTCCTTTACATTGATGTTATAGAGTCTAAAAACAATTCTTGTTTTATTTGTATTTTAATAAAATGTTCTAATTTCCATTTAATCTCGAGTACAGTTAGCAACTCTTTCTATTTTATCACAAATAAATAAGATACGTTATCTCTTAAATCGTGTGAAGAAATATTTATGAACGGTCTAAAATAAATTTTAACCACCATAAATGTAATTAAAAGACTGGAGGCGGTCGTTTCTTTGTGAAATTAACAGTAATCAATTAGGATGAATTTATGGCTGTTTTATGTCGAAGATAGAAAATTAAAATTTCAAACACCTTGTTTAAATTTCGTCGGCCCACTATTTTTATAGTTTAATAGATTTTTGAACTATAATGATATGATGAAACGTTTGATTACTAACATTTTGAGAGTTCAAATAGGATAAAACAGCCGGTTAGTATTTAGGTTCTTAAGGCTAACACTGACCATGCTAAAAACATTTATGTATATCATTACTTCATAATTATAATAAAATTAATTTCTCCGTACAGCAGACTAGATGCAGAAGAGTTAAAAAAACTCACGTAGTACAATTATGTATATCTGAACTAATATAGTCGTTAGTATTATAATTATAACTTCACACTGATCTAATGTAGTTCTCCGTCATCCAGTGATTTAGCTTTGAGTTGAAGCAAAAAGTTGAACCCGTACTAAGCGAGTCAGTGAGATTGCAATAAATCTTCCCCCTTTCACGCACACACGCACAAGGTGACGTCACTTGCTGCAGACAAGTGTTATAATTATGTTAAATTCAGTAACGTACACATTGCCGATGTTCTACAGCGATGTGAACAAAACAATCCAAGTAACTATTTACAGTTTTGTGTTTATCAATGTTGCTATGTTTTTCACTCCATACGTCATTAAGCGTATGACGTTATGGTGACGTCACAGATTAATGACGTAACTTACATTTGTGTTGTTTATCTCTACTGCTACCTCTAATCCAATCACGTTTTCATTTTTACAATGAATGAAACACATTTATTCTATTAAAAGTTACATTGTTATTAGATAAAAATTGAACTGCGAATAAACTGTTTAAACGCATTGTCCGTGTGTATTACTGCTGGGGACCGTGGCCGACACAGATGGTGTTTTAGTACGCGCGGTTAGCAAAAGCGTAGAAATAAAAAAAACGTAACAGAACATTGCTGAGCAACTAATAATGCAGCTTATATAGCAAGCCGACCCCGCATCTGGTGTTTTTGCGACTACGGGGAAGTCAACTTATTAACGGCTACTGTACAATATAACGTTAATTGCTTCGTTCCGATTTATTACAGTTCATAATTACTACGTTTCAATAAGGATCTGACACATTAATTAAGTACAAAGGAATCAGATTACAAAAATAATTTTGTAATGTACTAACATCTACAAGATTACAAGTGTACATTTCAAAGTATTTCATAAATTCATTACTAAAAGTAAAACAAGTGAAACATAATTATTAATTTGCTTTCCACCTTACACTTGCATATATGTAAATGTTATACACGAAATTCACTGAGCACTATCCAAATAACCCAATAAAGACAAGATAGAACACAAGTACTCTGAATAAATTATTTCCTCTCCACGCTAAGTGGTCACCGCACACGCACAATGAGACCTAATAGATGACATATCTTTGTGTCTCCGAACGAATTTTCGTCTTACCGCATCATCTTGTGATTCATGAATGAACTGACATCCCTTTGAAGTCAAAAGCGACTAGCTCTATCATAATAATTGTAGAAGACTGAAATGTCAACAAAATTAATTTTGTCTCATGATTTTCTATTAGCATTACAGCCCCTAACTGGTCTATAGATAATTTTGCTGTTTGTACTGATTAATCTTTGTTTTGCAGACGCATGTTACTTTTAAATGATCAAATAGACATATTTGCTCAATAACAAATGTCTGTTTTTGTCGTCAAACTGCTAGATACTTGTTCCCAGGGCTTCATTTTAAAGGTTCTTTCCACAAAATCAATCTTTTTATATCTGTTTAATAAGCAAAATTGATTCTGGAACCAAAGGAATCGCCTTTGGCACTAAATGTTTTGCAGAAGCTTTATGTTTATAGGCAAGATCGACCTACCGAAGTATTCTCGTATTTTATTGCAAAGATTATCGAGGTCCGGATGATTTATGAACTCGGAATTCTCGAGGCGACCGTCTGCGGCGAGCTTTCAGATTTTTTCTTACCCACCGCGGTCTCCTTGTGTGCATTTAACGCTGATTAAACTGTAAAATTACGGACTCAAAGCTCTCTGACAGATGCGACGCTAAATAATAGAATTATTCACACACGTACCGACGCTAAAGGTAGCGGTGTGATGCGGAAGGTCCATTGTACACGATGAAATCCACTTATAACATAAAGATAACAAAAGGTATCTTTGGCAAATTGTAAAATATACACCTAATTATTGTATTGAAGTGTGACGGAGCGTCGAGGATTTCGACCTTTTGGGGCTATTGTAAACACTCCTTGAGGCTAATAAAAACATTACAAAAAATGAAATTGTAGTACATCGCTACTGTCCATGTTATGATAGGTGTCTTCACATTTTGGGCCTTGTTTTTCAAGCGTAACAAGAATTATCAAAGTATTCAAGTAGTAGAAAATCCAGATTACTAATTTTTGTTAGCGAATCATATAAATTTTTGACTTTGTTTAACATAAACAATTTACATAAACTCATGTGAAAAATGATTCCTACATATAAGTTTTTCAGTACTGTTTATTCTATAAAAAAATATAACTTTGGCCCCAAGCTTCCCAAGAATAAAAACAACACAATGTGATCAATTATAAATTTCGGCGACACACCCATTCTTCACGAACCTAAATAGTTAATATTATGAAATATTACCCTGTTATCGAAACGTTGCCGCCTCGATTCGTTCTTACGATAAATTTTTTGTAACTCCACGAGCGTACTTTTTGGAGAATTTATACATTTTTATGAATGGACCCTTCGTTCTCGGAGCGTTCAAGGGTCGATTGTTTTGTCAGACCAACACCTGGATGCAAACAAATGGGTTCGCGTAACCGTTGCAAATCAAAATGGCTGCTATGTGGACGGTGTAAAAATAATTTTGCGATATTTTTTTTAAAATAAATAAGATATCAAAGTAAATTATTAATTCAACTGTTAAAAATAGACATAACACGATAACGCTTTTACATTTTAATTATGCTTTAATATTAACTATTCCGTAGAATTAATCAACAGTTAATTTAAAATTCATTCAGTAATTGTATTTCTTTGTCGCGTTTAAATTATTAATAATAATGTTTCCCCTTTACATTATTAGTGTGTAATTTATTGTAATACCGGGACACTGTTTTAACCGCGTTGTACACGTTCGAGTTATCTTCGGCCGCTTTGTGTGATACGTTTTTAATTAAATTTCGGTTCGTTAGCATAGTGGCCCGTTAGTATACTGTCATTTAGATTGGTACTATCAACTGCGTATTCCAATAACATGCCAGCTGTTCTCGTTGACTACTTTATGAGATACGGATGTAATTTCTTTTACAGTAAACATGACTTTTATAATAAAAACGGATCAAATAAAAGATAAATAAGATTACTTCTACATTCATATGAAGGTTTACATAACATATATCAGTTGATTAACTTGATTTTTGTATATCAATTAAAACTATGACTTCAAACTTATAACCAAACAAGCCTTCGCCCGCGACCCTTTTAAAATGAATAGCCTATATGTTCTTCCAGACAACCCCCTACATCTACGTCTTTAATCGAGATCTGTTTAGCCGTTTAGGCTACAGACTTTTTTTTATAACTTAAGGTAGCAAACGAGTAAGCGGCCATCTGAATCCGCCATAATGGCGAAGCGACCGCTGCACATAGACATCCGCAATTGCAGATGCGTTGCCTACCCTTATCCGACGGAGGAGGAGACGCATATAAAGAGGATATTGTCCCTTCCTATGCATCTCTTCCACCCTCAAATCCACTTCCCCTTCCCATCCTCTCCTTATAAGAAAAGGTAAAGAGAAAGGGACTTAAATTAGGCCTTTAAGAAAAATCCTTCCAACTATCTAAACTTTTGCATTTATAATATTAGAAGATATTATGTCAAAAGTCAATGAGATAAAATCTACTGAACTTTCGAATATTGTAATTTTTAGCTGCAAATTAAAACTATAATTTAATCAAATTCAATCAAAGGCTTATGTCGTGAATGTAAAAACAACACGAACCATGCAAAATGTCATGACAATGTGCAGTCTCAAAGTACGATCTTAGCATCTCATACTTTACTTACAATGGACACGATTTGACTCGGGGCGTTTGAAGACTTGGCCAGTGTATCGCCAAATATAGGAACATGGGCCACGCCCTATCACGTAGCAGTAAGCCAAGCATGTCACATACATACATGCTTTGTCTACAATGGCATGTACAACAATTTTTAATATACTGCCACAGGCATATACTTAACAAATTAGGTTGGAACTCAATCAAAAACAATGGTGTTAATTGTAGAGAAAAAAAACTTTTAGTGTAAAATTTAAATTTAATACATATTTGTGTTACTGTTTTATTATCGGCTATAAAATGTGCTCTAAAACTCTTTAAAATTGTTTAATGTTCCCACTAAAATAATTTTCTTTATTTCCCTTTTGTTTATTTAGGAATATTATCAAAGCGTAAAAATTTTACAATTTAAATAACATAATGGTTGAATAAATACGCTATATCCTTCTAATTACTGAGTTAAACCCTTTTGATGGGTTTGTTTAGGGAGATAATTCATCACAATCTACAAATATAATAATATCCTCTGTAAACATTTTATCAGGAAGGAAATAATAGAACATAATATTACGTGTCCATTAAAAATTTTGCACAGAAAAGGCAAAACATCTTATAGTATCATGGCACGACTGATTCAAATATATTTAATGTTTTGTGATATAGTAATTTTTTAGCAGATTAACTATATCTCGTGTTGATTGTAGGCCTAAATTATGTACACAAAGGGACATATTTTTCTATTGACGACGGCAAAAGCCACTATTAAACAATACTTAGCACTAAAAATAAAATGCCGATATTACTAACAAAATTGTTTACAAGAATACTGTTTAGTAGCTGTATATCGAATGAAAGTTATTTTACGTGCGCTCTAGTACTGATAGGATACTGTTTCGGCCATTGTTATGGATAAGTGGACGTAAAATCCGGTAAATATTTATAGAGCCTACTTCAGAGGTTTTCGTATCGCGCCGTAAAGCTTGCCACTATTTTTCTACGTGATCGGCTTGTAATAGAGATATCGAAAGTTTTGTCAATATAAACCTACTTTATGTATGTACGTGAAGTATTTGAAATTTGAACAAATCAGGATACAATTTTTTTTTGACAAACATACTATATATTACTCACGACTACATCCGCGTGATATCAATTCATACAAAAATACAAATCTTTCCACTTTATTGTATTAGTTTAAATGTTTTTTGTAAATTAAAATTCTACTTTAAATACCGACGGGAATTAAACTTACATACCAGTTCACGAAATAGTTTCGTAGCCCCTTCGAACCGTCTCTCATCTAGCACGCCTGTAGCTGCCACAAAAGGAAATGTGATAGGTGAACGTTTGCCAGTGAACGTTTACTCATGCTTGTAATTAGCACGTGTAAGTGTCGCAGAATGCAAACGCCGTAGCTTTTGTATTTCAGCATTATTTTTACGTCTGTGTTTACGCGAAGTTTCTTTTGACTAGGATATATGATAAAGTTGCATTGTAACTTCCAAGGTGAACTATCTCACATAATTTAAACCTTAAGTATGATATAAGCGTGTCTATAAATAAAAATTAAAAAGCTATGAACTTTAAAACTTATAACTACGTCCCTAATTCTCTTTATTTTTATCTTTCAACACATGCGACGTTTAGCTCCTTTAGTTCAGTGTTTTATTGTAACTTCTTAATCTTATAATAAATCCGATGAGACATTTGACATGATCCCTTTCAGTTCTTTGTTACATTATAAAATTGAATCAATTTTTATTTTACTCTGTGACATGATTTCTTTAAGCTTTTTATGTTTGGCAGCTTAAATCTATTATGGAATTTGTGGGTGGTACAGTACAATACTAAGAAAAAAGTTATTGGCGTTCCAACTGTTTAGTATTGTACAAAGACTGGCAGTATATTTCATACTGTCGTAGTCACTAGTCGGACCTGAGTTTAGTTTCCAATTAAGGCAATTTTTTGTAAAAGAATTGGGTTCGATTTACTTCGACTCTATGGCAAGAGGTCTTTCGTCTTTTATAAGACCTATTAATTATGTTAATTTAGATATAAAATGCAGTTAATATTTTTACTTGGAAAATATCGCACGATTACGATGCAAACAAACTGACGTTTTAAAAATATTAAGGCAATAAATTGCGATATTAAAGCGTTAAAATATGCAGCATAATCAATAAAATCTGGGTCAAACTATGCGTTAAATCGTGTAGTGGCTGGAAATAGTTTTAAAATAATCCAGGCAATGTTGAACTGATATTAAACATTATATAAATGAGGGTGGCGCGGGGAGAAGCGGCTAAAATGAACAAATGACAACCGAACCAAATAAAGTAGCGAGGCCTGTCACCGAGCAAAATGGGTCGCCTACATTACCGTGATTGCAAAATGTGGATAATGTTAAAAAGATGCGAAACTATTTTTATTGAAATTGCCTCTGATGCAAATAGTTTCATAAATCATTTTTATTCTGTACTTAAAAGTCGATTATTATTTTAAACACATTTACAATTATACGTTTTGCATTTCATCTCAGAGTTGTAATTCTATTAGTAATTTTTACTTTTCCCTCACTAAAAGTCAATCTCTTAGGACTTATCTTTAACGTTTTTCTATTGCTTTTTTCGATAGTCACATAGTATCGGCCATTGCGTAATAAAAACACGCGTATGTTAACAGACACAGATACCCGTCATTAACATCTACATTACATAAATTATGAGACTAAATGCTTAATTATCTACATAGCAATGTATATAATTTATTCACGGTCGTCAATAATCTTTGTAATCGATGCCAGCGATGCTCGCGCGATGCAACAAAATTTGTTCCAGGCTGCAACAATGATGTTCGACTGACAATAAAATCAAAACCCCAAGAATTCGAGGCGACAAATAAACGCATTATAATGATCCTTTGTGCTTATTAATTCATATTACATGGCCGCTTAGGTCTCTTGACACGGCGACAAAAGACGCTTTCTGGACGACCACAAAAGTCAATGGATCGGCGCGAGGTGAACATAATAAATTACGATGCCTATCCTTTAAGACGTACGTACGCTGCTCTACGTGAGGTTTTGTTGCCTTCGCTTCCCTCTCGGACGCGTTTATTTGTGTGTAGGGACAATTTATCTTGCCACACGACTATAGTATGAATGAAAGTGTTTCTGCCTATCAAATTTTTTCCAAAAAACTTTTTACTACTCTAAGGATTGTTGTTTCGACAGTCCAATTTTTATTCAATTTCTCTTATGTGTTATGTAATATCTACGCCGTTATAAAAGTTAAATAAGCTAAGTTAAATTCGGCTCACGCATCACGAATTTCCTCACACTTCAATACATATGAAGTTTCTCCGTGTCTCCTCAACCCTTGTCAATTGTCTATACCATTGTCTATTCCATACCATATCTTACTCTCGAATGCTTATAAAATCATGAGAGAATAAGTTCCATACTTTGTAAGGACAGTGCGAACGTGTTACTGTCATTCCTTCTGAAATAATAGATAGAGAACTTCAAAAATAAATGTACTTTCGTATTCAGAACCTTTGCTGAAATGATAGCCGATTACGAAAGAAATACGTGAGGTATGTAGTATGGGAATACTTGCCTATATTTTTCGTCCTAGTTTCCTTTGTGGTACAACAATTTTTGTTTCGATTTTATGTTAAATTGTTGTGACATGTGTCGATTTTGGTTAGAATTATGGCAACATTTACTATGATTGATCAGATGAACTAGTCTTCGGCCGTCTTTTACAATATGTACCTAAGCATCTAATCACCTCAAACTGTAACTGATTCGGTTAGTAACATCTCATTTAATGGTTGTGAATTTTTATTAGTGTTCAAGATATCACGTCTTTGATGCTAATGCAATAAATTTGTGAGTGTTATAAAATAACAGAAAATATTTCTTTTATGAATTGATAAACATTGAACCACGAACTAACCCGAAATTCCAAGACCAGCTATAACGATGATCCCATAGATTATAAGGAGTTAGTGCCTCTATTTTTGTAAACAGTTAACAGCTATTATGGACACCAAGCGCGATCTCTCCACTCTTTCATTCGTAGTCATTTGTATTTAACTCCACCCTATTTCTATTACTGGCCATTAAAAAAAGATTTATACTTAAAGTCAGAACTGAAATATTTAAATGTGTCTTTCGGTTTCTATCCATTGGTTTAAGTGTTAGTGAGGAAAAAGATTACTTTACAGTAGGAAAATTGAATTTGCTTACCAGTAACTCTGGTAATAGTGAGAATTTATCAAACTAAAACACACCTTTCGAGTTATTTCGAATAAGTAAAGAAAAGAAATAGTTAAGATAAATAAATATAGGTTATTAATAAATTGCATTTTGAATGATTTGTTAAAGTTTACAATTTATTTATTTTCTAACTCGTGAGTAAACAGAAACTTGAATCTCAGGCGTCGTATCTCAGGACATAAAGTCAGCAAAACGATATTCTGCAATATAACTAAATGCGAAAGTAAAATTATTTAATATTTTGACGTAATTTTGAACAGAAATAACTACTATTTCAAAGCTACTTTGAGGTTATTTCTATAAACAAGTCATGGCATATGACAGCTTCATTTTCCTACTAATCTACATAAATTCACGCTACTTTCATTCCGCAGAGTGATTGGCAGCCGTGGTCATAAACATAACAATCAATTACAACTACTGACGTTTGCCTTCCATTGTTAATACCTCCTCCATTTTAATGCACTGCTTCTTATTTACATATGTGTTTTTTGAATCATAATGTATTCATATCAAAAACATTGAACTAACTACATCTGTATATAACAGAGTTAGCTTTTGCCTGCGACTCCGTCCGCGTGAAATTTAATGATAAAAAAGAAATTAAAAATATAACCCGTGTTACTTACATATAAATTACCTTTCCAATGGTGAAAGAATTTTTAAAATCAGCCTAGTAGTTTTTGAGCCTATTTATTACAATCAAACAAACAAAGTTTTTCTCTTTATAACTTTAGTATACTAAATCTAATTTTCGTAGTAGATTAAAACACTAACAATTCGTTAAAAAAAGAGAAATTTATTACAATACGAAGTCATTGGTCTTCATTAAAATTTGTGCAAAATCTTTTTTTTTATAATTTCAAACAGATGAGTAGTTGACTTTTGAATATTTTGTTGCTATCTGTTTAGAGAGGTTGTAGTCGGGAGTTCAAGGTTATACTTTTTTAGAATTCATTTTACGTCTTACTTCTTACGCAATTCAAGAGGCATATGAGAATAACTTTATACTTATATTTTTCTTAGGTGCTTTCTCTCGTTTGTCGTAAACACCATCCAGTGTAATTGCGGGGAGAAATGTAAAGTACAAAACGAGGCCAAAACCTCTTTAATTGTTCGCTTACCACTAGTTTCCTTGACCCCATTTGTAATAAGATTTAATGTACAGTCAGCTAAAAAACGTTTTTAGATATAAAAAACTTGAAAAAAATACGCAACAATATTTGTCTATATGCTTTATATATAGACATCTTCCATCTGTACTGTTATTATAAAAAGGAAAGTTTTGTATTTTTGCATGTATTGAAATAACTCAAAAACTACTGGGCAGATTTAAAAAAAATCCTTCACCATTAAAAAGCTACATTATCTGCGAGTAACATAGTCTTTTTTTATTACATTTTTAATATCACGCGAACGAAGTCGCGAGCAACAGCTAGTAATGAATACATTTTCTTGAAAAATGCTTTTTTTAGAAGTTTATGAAGTTTTGTGAATTTATACATATTTATGAATCTCACTGTACATTACGTCAGACGTTAAAAAATCTTATGTAAAGAACGAAGTATAAGAATTAAAACTTACAAAGCTGTGACTTACCCTTTAATGTTACATGAAAGCTTTTATTTATCTTAATATGCCTTACCCATACAAAGTAGCTACAAAACGATATTTCTTTAGTAACATACCTTTCTTCTTAAGAATATCTGCTGTCATTCGACAATGGAAACATATTTGTCATATGGAACGCGAGTAGGCGCAGGAACAGGTACCTTTCTTTTGTGTTTGCTCAACTTTCATTCCATATTCAAAAATTATGCGTTCACATATTCAAAAATGGAACACGGAATGGTTTTTAACGTCTTCGTCTATGGAAATGTAACAATTCATGTTTTAAAACGATTTGCATGTGGTTTTATTTGTAATACTGTGTTTTCTATAGACGTTTTTGTCTTTAGAACCATGTAAATGTAACAAGAATGGTTACTTAATACAGATAGAGATGTTGTAGTCTATTACTGATTCGAAGAAGGAACCGCTCTGCGACAATTCCTCGAAAAACTCTCGAAAATTCCGATGCGATGCCATAATTTGTGTTGATTGAAATTAAATATAGAATACTCTTTAATTACGCTTAAATTATCTCTAAGAAATATTTTCTTAAAATTGTTGCTATGAAAATAAGAACCTTCAAAACCTTTGCAATATTTGAATATAAATGTAAAATATGAAATGACTAATGCAAGTAAACGTTATTTTTAAGTTAGAGTACTGACACTTCAAAAATCCATTAAATAAATGTAATTTTAAAACGACGCTTCTAAAGTGACATTAATACTTCAATCCAATAAAAATTAAATGATAAACTACACTTTAGTAAATACTAACCAACCTAACTCATTAGTTATGCTCATAAACATAAAAATCGATAAATTTATTACTCCAGCTCATCTGATAAACCGAAAAATTTAAGTTCATTAACACTAAGATAACACATTTCTCAGTCGACTATTAAGGTGCGGACATTTGTTTTTATTTCGATAAAGTAAACGACGTCATATATCACAAAGATCACACGAGCACAATATTTTTCATTTTAATCAGAACCGGAATCGCCGGTTGACGTAACTTCCCTCGTTCTAGAGCAGCCGTGCCTTAACATTAATCAAAATTTTCGGCCTTACGATAAGGTATTACCGGAATTAAGTATTCCATGGCTGTGCTATAGCCCTGATAAAGTAATAAAATGATAAATGATGCACCTACTTGTTACATATTCCAATAGACACGACAAGTCCATTAGGCCGCCCAGGACATCATGTGTGGCGATACACGACTATAGTTTGCAACCTACATATAAATCATTATACTCGTAATAAGTGTATACTTATGTACTTATAATAATCTTACTCCTTACTAATATTGTAAATGAGAATGTTTAGATGGATGGATGGATGCTAGAGTTTGTAGCCTAAACTGCTCAACGGATCCCTATGAAATTTGGTATAGATGTAAATGATAGTCTGGAATAACACATGGGCTATTCACTTTTGTTTTTTTTTAAATTCCAATGGGACAGAGTCGCCGGCGAAAGCTAGTGAACATAAAGTGTAATTATTAGCATTACTAATATTTGAATTTTACGTTAATTAAAAAAATCAAATAGCATATGCATTTAAGTTCTCAAAAAAAAATCTCGTTCAAGGGTGGTCTTTCCGTTTTAGTTTTAAACAATCGATTAGTTTTTTTAATAAATACAAATCTGGTTTCGATTTAACGCTTACTGCAACTGGCTACGCTGCGTTCATTTGAGCATAAGAAGTCATTTCCTATTTTCATGCTTATTACGGAACAAAAACTAACTGCACTTAAAAGTTTTATACGATTTCATTTTATGCGATTACAGTTGGAACTGGGTTAGTTAGAGACTTTCAGGTTTTCTACAGTTTTTAAGTTACTTGATGAACTTAAATAGAAATGTAACTATTATATCTGTAGATTTCTGAATTTTAATTGCGCCTTTTGTGGCGATCAAAATAAATAAAAAAATCAAGAATTACGAATATATGGCTGTATTAACTGCTCAAAAATGTGTCTATATCTTGGTATAGATTTCTTGTTTTACTAAAATTCAAATAAATTGATAGGATTAGGTGATACGAGAATAGAATATTTAAGATTTGAAAGAGGAAACTCACCCGCTTCTTTCACAAATACATAAATAATAACAAAAGTAGTAATGATTTGTTCCTTATAAAGAAACGCTGATTACTTATAATGTGACATTGTAGTGGGTGCCAATTCAAATAATTTCTCTCTTTAGTAGCCGCTGATCGCTAGCACTAAGCATTAGCCGGCCGCAGATCACAAAGGTGCGCAATGAGAGGCCGTATATCACTCTTACGCAGTTTTTGCCGTTTGTTTTCACGCGGTGCCCTGGCATTACATGTCATCCGCGAGGCCGGTTCTTCGAACGAGCCACGACTTCACTCATTTATCGCATTATAAATTTAATGGGCGGAGCCATCACCCGCGCGAACGACCTTCCCACTTTGCGATACGAACCGCAGGAACAAGACGGCGATACAATGAACAAATAAAACGAACGAGATGGAATCCATTATTTTAAATTTCACTAGGATAGAGAATAGGGGACTATCGAAGGCTTCCCCTCATTAATAAGCTATTAGATTACGTGATGTCGCACGGGCCGATTGGTAGGTCATAGGGAAACCCAATAAAGGTTGTCCCCCACCTCATCGATGGCTGTTCGAGATTCAAAGGAAGCCCCGCTTTGAGCGCTCACAAAACAAAACGGGCGCTCGAAAAGGCCCCGCTCTAATTCTTTTTACGATCTCCGATTTCAATTGCTCCTTCAGAAATTTGAATGTGGGGAGGGTCGAAGTTTTGTCACGTAGGGTCGCCGGCGTGTGTACGTCGCGCACATAATGCGGGCGCGGGCTCAGCTACCCCATTAACGAGAGTGCCCAACGGCCGAGGGCGATATCATATCTAAAGATCAAATTGACAAAAAGCAAAGAAAGAATGCTACACACAGAGCTAGTTTTATAAGCCGCTCTGTTATTAAACATTTTAAATAAATACGTTCTTTGCCGCCTTTTCAGCTTTTTTTATTCAACAAACTTCCAATCCTTTAGTATGAATACGCAGGCATTAACAACATTTTTTGTCGCACCAAAGGTTTATAAACTGTCCCCTTTAGTCAACGTTTTTTTTTCATATCAATCTTTTTTCCTAACCATCATTGTTCAGATGCTTAACCCGGATAAGATCTTCGAAATGTCACCAAATCGTCTACCGTAATTTTTTATTTGGCAAAAGAACTTTTTTAAAATATCCAACACCGTAAAAAATATTGTGAGAAAAGAACAAAAAATATTACAGACTATGAATATACTGTGCGATAGATTTAATAAACGATAAAACTTCGTTACCTCGTAAAGTATGAATACACGTATAAACTTATTAGAAAAGGCTTAAATGTGAGAAAAAAATTGTTACCGAGATGAAGTGGCCTTATAAATCGAAGCTCGTCAGATTGAGTAATCATTCGCTCGATATTGAAGGAGTCAGCGCAGTGATCCATCATTACAGATTGCCTACCTTACAAATTCAACGTTCTACGCGAATGAGTATAAAAACGCATTTTCAATCCCGAGCTCAGGCAATTTTGGAGCAAGTGGAGCTGACGTTATAAAGAGAATGCTGAATCATTTTTATTCCTTAAATAAAGATAAAATGTTTCAATTGTACGTGAAAAAGCACATTTGTTAGATGAAATTATCAATTGCTATACATGCACAGACCAGCTGTATCTCACCACTTCGACCTCATGAAATTAAATAAATATAGCCTATGTTACTCACTGATAAGGTAGCTTTTAAATAGTAAAAGATTTTTTAAAATCAGCACTGGTTTTTGAGTTATTTCAATACATATTATAATACAAAAATACATCTTTCCTCTTTATATTCTTAGTATAGATCTACAAAATGTTATATATCGTGTTTAAAGTATATAGGTTCGTAACCCGCCAGATAATTTATAATAAATCTATCCCAAAACAACCGCCGCTTCATTACCACCATACCTTACGACTGACGAAGATGGGGAATTGGAGATCAAAACCGAACTTGCATTCCTTATTATCACATATCTAATACATATGTCTATTATTTTATTTATTTATTTTATTTAACAATAATTACAGCGTCAAATTAAGGTAATACTCGTACTATCAATGTATTCCCGATCATGAAAAAATATCGTGATTCCGTGCAATTTCCTTTCAAAATCCGCTACTGTTGGAGACGCAACGAGCTCTTGAGAAGCGACCACGACCGTTTTGTATCCGATTACACATCGAAGACCGGGTACTGGCTGATTGTTTGTCGTTCCGTCTCGACTTGTTTACACACTCCAACTAATGTTTTCCTCTTTAGTGGTCCGAGCAGTCTCGGATTACGTATCTCTGGAGACGTTTTTCAACATGAAATGTAATTTTTTAGTTTTAATACTCGCTTACAGACTCTGCAGCTCATTGCCTTCCATGGAAAATCTAATGTAAATAAATGTGCTATTTGTATATAAAAAAATTAATGGTTTATTTTTATTTTTTCTTTTGTAGCTTTTCCATTGAAAACAATAAAATTATATCGTAGAGAGTATCCAAATTGAACACAGGAAGCTTTAAAATCGATCATAAGACAATAAAAAAAAATTATAGACCAATATTCCCGTTTTAATTTCTTGTTAAAGGAATTTAGGGTTGTTGTAAAGATTTATTATGAGACTTAAGTGAGTTATGTAAGCCACGTAATCTTTACGATTTTTCCATTATTTTAAGGGACTTCGCTTTTTACATCCCTATAACCATAAACCTTTATTCCTTCATTTTATGGGAAATATTTGGAAGATGGTTGTTTAATTTAACTACATGGAACGTTTTAATGAAATCATAAAGCATCGGTATGTGGTATTTTCGTTACCATTTACTTAATGTTTATGTTCCAAGTATTAAAATTTAGGCAGCAGCTGTCGATTCAGCCACTAGATTGTGCAAATTTAATCCACGTTCCGCTAACATATTGAATTTCTTTCTCGCTCGATTGAAAGTGTTTTTTTAGACTGTAACGGGCTGTCGCCTAAGCTTCCTTTAAGATCTCGAATTACACGGTAGTCTCTCAGCAGCTCTGTAACTTTAGAGTGCCGACTATAGGTGCCGTTTATTCATATCAGTTTTCGCGATCTTTTTCTTGTTTGTACGGTGGTGGAGCTACTAGGTTGTTAGTGGGTGTTGCTATGGGCGGATCGAAGTCAAGTATGTGGTGAAATGTCTAATATAGTAATGTATACTTTTTAGCCGGCAGAATTAATCTATATTTCGATTTTTTTAAGCCTACAGCGAAATTTAACCTTTAAGGTCTGAGGTCTTTCTTCAGTTTTGATTTCATAAGTTACTATACTGATCGATTAATTGAATTCCGAAGACATAATTTCATTTTTTTTTATATTTCCCCGAGTATTGGAATTACAGATGTCATTTGTGCATTGAAACTTAAACCATCCCTAATTTTTTGCCTTGCAAGGGTCTTAGAGCAAATATAATTAAGATCAAATGTATGGCAAATTAACTTCCAGTAGACAGATAAAAAAATGCGTAACAATGCACAGCTGCAGTAGACAAGTGAGTCGTACAGAAACAATATTTGCTTTGCAATATTCAATAAAAGCCTGTAAATACGTCGAGCAATTACTACACCGGTAACATATTTGTTTAGGACTGAGAAATTGAAGTGTTTTCGAGCGTGCCAAGACATTTCGTTCGTGGTATTTCTTCGAAGTACGACGTACTTACGCCTGTGCCAACCGTCTGGGTAAATAATACCCCACGAGAGACAATAAGGACAGGGAACGATTGTAATATAATGTGTTTGATTTATTAAGCGTCTCCTGTTTTATCTCTGTACGTACGTTTAAATGTGTAACCGTATAAGTATTTGTAGGAACCTGAATGGTTTGTAACTGGCTTCGAATGTACCCGGCAAAGGTTCTATGCGATATTGGTTAATTTATTTAGTATAGTTAGTCTGGTAAAGTTACAGGTTATAAGATATTGTTTATAATGTGAATACTATTGGCGGTAAAAACGAATTATGTTGGTCACATTTTTTATGAAACTAACATATCTTAAAAAACACTTTCAATGAAATAAACATAATCTAAACGTACGAACGTATACAGTTAAGGAAATAACAAACATTATGGCTTATTTTCCTCAAACATATACCGCGTAAATATACTTTCAACACAGACAAGCTAAACTGCAAACGATAAGAAAGGAAAAAAGGGGAAATATGAAAACTTTTTTTATTCGATCCGGACGCCGGCAGAAAATACTTAACGTAACTTTATTTGGTATTACAGTGTTGGAACATTTTATTAATAGCGTCAAGATTCCTGGATTATCTTCTAGATACCTTGACTGATAGGAATTTTTTCTACACGAGATGATGGCAAATAGGCATAGGTCATACTATTTCAACAAATAGCGAAAAACATTTGCAAAAAAGGTTGTTCATTTATTTCCCAGCATTTTGATCTACTTTTAGTGGACAGAGGAAGGGATGTGTATTAAGAATCGTCTTTTCTGTCTAATAAACGTCTCCTCCTCAGTCAAATCCATTTCACCTGTCCTTTTTGTCTTTGTAAGTTTCAATCTAAACTTGATAAATCCACATTAAAAAGATTAAGCAAACTGCTCGTATAAAAGTCTGATAGAAAAATCCCTTGTGACATTAATTTTCTTAATTTAAAAGAAAATATGTAAAAAATTTCCTCTCTTCCTTTATTATCCACATCAAAGGCAATTACGAGCATACTTTCCGGTCTGTCCGCGTATAATGTTAATTTTAAAGTGATTTCGAGGGTTTTCATTTCGTCTCGAAATCGAGTTTACGCCTCTTCATCCCACAATTCTCATCTGTACGGAATAGCTGTTACAGCTCGATAGTACCGGAACAGACGAGACAACAGATTGAAGTCCCGCAATTTTGTGACGAAACGTCCAAACTACCCGGAAAATATCGCTTACTTTGACAAGGAGATACGTACCTTAATACTATTGAAATATGAATGATTTTACCTTGTTACAATAAAATACAAGGAAAGTAGACAAATGCAATCTCTGAGTACTCTGATAAAAGGTATACGCCAGATGTTGTGGTTTACGAATTTCGTCGTAACTAAAAGCTCCGTTTGGAATTAAGGGTTCTTCGCAAATTTCAGTTATTGGACTGAAATGTTATTTTAAACTCGCCGCGGTCTGATAACTTTTAAAGTAACTTTGAATTTTACTTTTCAAGATTTATTACTTTTGATGGATTGGAGATTTTATTTCTGGCTTTATCTTCATAAAGTTTAAGACGAATACTGTTATATTATTTATTTACGATTATAACATAGACTGTACTTGTTACAATTTAACAATATTAATAAAATCATCAATGGATATTTGAAATTTGGTGACGATAACATTGATTGGTCTGTTAATATCAGTCATTAGATGGCGCTAGTAAATTAGGCGCAGCATTTGCGTAATATTTTCATTATTTAAAACATAAAAAAGGACAATAAAAAGATATAGTAATGATTATTTATTTTTTAATATTCATTTAAGTTTTAGTTTTATTGTAAAAACTGGCCATCAACAATCCACCAAATTAAAAAGATATTAAAAAGCAAACAGGATTTTAGACGCGAAACAAAAGACAGTGCAAGATGTGATACGAAAGAAGGAACAACTTAATTATGAGTTCTTGTAATAAATTGTATACATTGTGTAACAACGAATAAAGAAGATATAATACAAGTTAAAATACAACTTTTAAAAATTATCTGATTTGAAAACGTAATATTACGTCATTGTTAGTGCGTCATGTTACTACAATAAAACTTCTTTTATGAAAAGCATTAACCTAATACTGTCTGTTTTTCTCTTTCATGTCTACTCCGGGCTCTCTACATGGAAAATAGGTTAGTACATTATTTTCTTTTCTAAATTTCCTCGCGTTTCCGCAACGGAAAGGTAATATCCATACCATCTTGTACAATAAAAATATGACATTTTTATTAATTCAATAAAATCAGTCAATATTGTTAATTAAAGACACTGCGTTTTTTTATATTTTCGATGTATTCAATGAGCAAATTACTTTAAAATTCATCCACGGTCTCATTGTAATGGAACCAGATGTATTGTGGGACGACAATGCCGGGCAACCCAGGTACCCAACCCACCAATTACAGAGTATTGTCAAAAAAACCTACAACGGAGACACTTTTGAACATGTCATTCACGATAACTCAGTGCTGCTCTAAAATTTCTAGCATTCAACATTTAATCGTTTCTAAAATAAACCTTATGCCATTCGAAATAAGTCACAATGAGAGATCAGATATTTTTGTCATTCTCTTAAAAACATTTGTGCTTGAGTCCTTTAGCGTGTCACATATCCTCCCTATTGTAATTTTTTATACAATGGCATAGCATCTATTGCTTTTTGAATTCACTTTTTAGCAAAGAGTTCACATGGGCTTGCCACCTGCTTTCCTTCTCGATCTCTGTTAGGTATTGTAAATGTACACCAAGTAATTTTAATTACATTATTAAAAACCCGTGTTCCAAAGGTCACTAAGGTATGAAGTAACTGTTATTTTCTATTGATGTTCTGCTAAACTGCAAAGTAACCATGATTTGTAGAATGCAAATAGTTAAAAGCATGTTACGATTCTGATGTCTTATTAGCTATTCAGTGCGTTCAATTAAACCAAATTATCTATACTATCATAATAAAGCGCAAACACACACTTCTTTGTTGCCTAAGATGTCAGCAATCACAGCATATTTTCAAATAACTCTTTTTTTAATAAAAAGCCCTTAACGTACGTCATGCTTTAGGATATATATTTTCACGCCGTTAAACTTAGGGGTAAATATTTTGGATAAAATTATTTTTTTATAATTTTATGCGGATGAAGTCGCATGGGAATAGCTAGTGTTTTTATAAAACCATATCTGGATCTAAAATAGATACAAAATAACATTGGAATATAATGGTGTAAAAAGAGTACACGTCGCTTGTAATATTCATAGTTAATGTGGACTTGTAGTTTAGTTAAATGTGTCAAGACCATCAAAACTGCACATCCACAACAGACCCTTGCTAGAATTGAATCAGCAACAATAGCAAATTTATTTATTATTTAATCAGTTTAGTGACCATAGGTATATCGTAAGTGCTAAATTATATAGCAAATAGCAGCGACAATGAGACATAACTTTTAACGATTACTCAACATACTTTTCAAACAAACGATTTCAAGTAAAACAAGGTTTCGATACAATGAATTACTGAATTTAGAATTCATAGTTATTAATACACCACAACTTAAATTCAGATCGTTAAATTATACAGTTTTAAAGTTTACTAATTTATGCAAATTATAATTCGTTGAAATGAAACCACTGTATGGTTTTTGGAATGAACGTATACGCAGATTTCAAAATGATATATTATTAATGATACTCGACGAAACATTTCTACGAAAGTACATTTAATTTAGTTATATATTACCATTGTATTTATTAAGTTTTATTAAATATTAAATGAATTCAAATTTATAAAACGAAATGGCTGAACTAACCGTTATACAGTTAACATCTGAAAGAAAATATTTTAGGAATCGTATCCAAAGAATTTCCGAACTCATTTAAATATAAAAGTTCTACCCTTCCTTTCCGAATTATTTTATCGTATGTCCTTCTCAATGTCTATCTCGGAAGCTCGATCATTTATAACCGCCGTATTTATTCCAACACAATGGCCGCTGCCACCTCAGTTCACATGTCGGACCCCTTAGTAATTAAAAAAAGACTGACGAATAAGACCGGCGATTTTTATCGCTCGCCGAATCGTATATCCGAAGATACGTAGGCGATCTTTATATCACTTCCTTGTCTTACACACTGTATGATAGATTAACTATCTCTATCTATAGCATTTTTCATCGTTTCTCTTTATTCATTAAATCAACCTGTAATTGTTTATAATTATAATTCATTTAAATTTAGAGGAAAGCCGCTGCTGCGTCTTCGTTTTGATACTGTAATGGCCCTGTGAGAATTTGATACTTTATCTTTTTGATTCGAGTTTTAACTTGCCTACTTTTTTGGACGTTACACAAATGGATGTTATTTAAATTTCAACTTTAATACTATAGTGTTAATGACAAGCTCGTAATATTCGGCTGCAAGAAAACAATTCGTGTCGAACAGCGGTTAGACGTCGTAAATCGAAATCAAGAACTCGACGGTGACAGTGTTTTTGTTTGAACTTTACTGGTTTCGTGACGATAGCACTTTATACGGTCTTAATTATTGTTATGGCCGTTTTGGAGATTAAAGTTGTGATGGCGTGATAATTATCATAATTGTCGTTCATTTCTAAGAAATTGTTGGGTTTTTGGAAGATTTCGTGAAACCTGTCTCTTGATATATTTTACTCAAACGTTTGAAATCATCCTGATATTTTTACAACCATCTCACAGTGTTCAAAAGAAACTTCATTATACAAACTGCGTCTATAAATATAAGAGCTGCAATCATAGAATTATACTCTTACTATCACTTTTGTGAAATTTAACGATTTATTACCTTTGTATGTTTAATATTAAACCTTGCAAAGGAAAGTAATTTCAATGTCATTTATTTATTTAATTCTTCCGTGGCCATTGAAAATAGATGGTACTATTTTCATTCGTACAGTGTCAAGTTCCTCACCAGTTCGTTGAAATATACATTATTTTGAAGTCGTAATATTTGATAACGTAATTAAACGTCGCCACTCCCGTTAATAGATAATCTTTGACGTAAATGTAAGGTCAAAAGATCTTATCCCATTAAAGTGTTTGATAAAAGTTTTGACTGGCTAATTACTTGAGAAATATGATTAGATAGTGTACACGAACAGACAACCGTTAGTCGATTAAATAATCAATTTTTATCTTCTAACTATGAGTATTCGATTGTTTTTAATTAAAGTCGTGAATAGATATTCATACATTGGATTAAAATAATGCTTAAAGTTTATGCTATTAAGAAACATTTCTTTACAATAATGACGTTTCTTATAAATAATTTACATAAATTCATCCTTCTATTAAACTTAACAAGGGCGCCATGCTTGAGTACTAAACAATATCTTCATTAATAACTAGTACCAAAAACAAATAAATCCGATATATCACAGTTCCGTAATGGTTACATTTTAATTGTAAATCGAGTAAAACTTTAAGTTCATAGGCAACTACCGCCATCTAGTACAGAGCAGAAGAAATAAAAATCACTGGCCTCTATAGTACTCTCGTCCTAACCTTTTAATTTTCTTTTAAACATTTTGATTCTCATATTGTGGTGGTATATGATCGCTAAAGAGAAAAAAGTAAACAAATTTATACGGAAATATACGAGCGTATGAATATTTATTAAGTAATAACACATCATACTCGAGCTCAGTGGAGCAAGGATCATTCCTAAAGGGCATACTAAATAGATCGTATAACATATCCACCTAATAACATGCGAACTCATTAATATGCATAACGCTAGAATGGCGGTTATAAGCTCACCATCAATGGAGGAGAGTAATATCAGATATTAACTACGTAACTAATTCAAAGTCTTAGATCGAATATGGTTTACACCGTGTCTGTTATGTTTACCACGACATAATTTCATGTTTAGCTTATCGCTTCAATAGGCACATTAACTAATAAACCTGACAACTATTAATACTTTAATTTTACCTATCTTACAAGTATTATAATTATACTAGTATTATAAAGAAAAAAGATTGTTTTTTTGTATGTATTCGATTCACGTAAAAATTACTGGGCTGATTTCAAAAATTCTCTCACCATTAGAAAGGTAATTTACCTGTGAGTAACATGGGCTGTTTCTATCTATTATTTTTTTAATTTCACCCGGGTGAAGTCGGGAGCAACAGCTAGTCTAAAAATCTTTTGAATACCTTTATTTAAAAGTAAGCCTCTTCGATTTTAACATATGTGATAGTTGAGGTTAAAAAAGTTATATTTTTCACAGATTATTTAAAATTTCGCTGTTTTAGTGAGTAATGCATTTTTTTAAATGTCAATACAGTAAATTAATACGAAATATTTAGTTTTCTAACAACCACGCAAAATATATGACGCTTACCATATGGCGTCGAAATAATCGAATATCGTTTTTTGAGGCTTATTTGTTTTTATGCAAGATGTTATTAGTCGGCGTCTTGTTAGCATTCTCTTTCCTGCGCAGGCTTTAAATTAAAAGGGAATCGATGACCAGTGGAGACGGTCGACCGCAACTAACAGTTATTAACAATTCCGCTACAGAAAATATTTTACTTCCACCTTCTTATTAAACTTGTTTTTCGGCCCTTTCTGTTCTATGTATACGAATCGCCGTTTGCATTATAAGGATAAGACAATTTAAATTGAAAAAAAAAATCTATACTTGCTAACTTAATTATTTCTCTTTTTAAAAATACGAATGGATTTATACGAGGTGCTAGAAATTATTTGGAAATTTCATATTTTGAACTAAAAGTAAATAGCTTTAGTAACATTTAATAAAGGAGATTTATAACATAACATGCGATATATCATAAAATCATGCTTTTCAAATGAATGTATGTTCACGTAGGAAGAATATGGATTTAAAAACTATTTAAATCGCAAACCGTACTTGCGTATCCATACTTTGATATCGACATCAATTTTGTTTTTTTTTACTCTGGTTAGCCCCATATTCGTGAGGCATCGTTACCTCGGGCGCGGCGGCCAAGGCGCACAATTACGTAATTACGTGTTAGAAGATCTGTTTTTATCACGTCCACCCTTGTCTATGGGATAATAATTTGAGTTCTTGTTTTGTTCGTTATTTTGCGTGATTGCCGTGTCTATATTCAACGCATCACATAAATTGTATTACCATATGGTGACACGTAATGTGAAGATAATATAAGGGTTCCAGTGGGCATTGGCAGGACGTTTTTTTAACAAGCAATCAATTGTAGAAGGTTTAGGTTATAACGTTGTATGTTTTCTTTTAATGTTACGAAGATAATTTTTAAAGACATTAATGAAGAGTTTTTTGTAGAATATTAAAATTAATCTTTTGTTTTGGAGGGTTTAATCTGCATTTATAAGTAAAAACTAAACTAAATTAAAATATCAGTGTATCCTCTAAATTATCTGTGACGTGAATAGAAAAAAAGATCACATATAAAATAAAAAAAAGTTATGTGTTTAGGTAAAAAAATAAATCATGATCTTTATTTGAAGAAATTCGGTTGGCATATGGCTACAATAGGGCAGGGTCAATAACATGTGTAAGTGTACCGTCAGCGGGACGTCCTACTTGCTAGCGATGACCCAACACCCTCACAGTATATAACATAGAGCTACTACTCACTACAAATAAAATACGACGTTGTTTTTATATATAGCTGTTTACTCTTCTTTTGAAAGTCTCCACGTTATTTTTGGACGGTAAAACTGACGCCCGCAACTTGTTCCAGTCCCTATACAGATAATTTTACTCTAACTTCCCTAATTTTATATTAACTACTAATAGGTACTTTGTTTAACTACCTTTGATTCAATGGATACTGTTTAATTGAGATAAGAGCCAGACATGATTTTTTACTTATGTCTAGATTAGATTTAAGAAAAAAGTAAAGTTAAAATTAAAGACATAAATATTTCCTATTTCTTTTGCCTCTTAATTTCGTGAAAATAAATTTATTTATCACACTTTTGTTGTCGCAACTCTATATTGGTTACTTCCTTCAACCGCCCATTACCGCAAGTCCAATCAAAAAATCATTTTTAACAATATAAATTTGACCGGACACGGCTTGTGCTTGTACCACATAAATGACTTGTAAACATAGTTTGACGTACGCCTACAGACAGATTAAATATAATTTATTTGTTTCATAGTATTTATTTAAGATATTTGTGCGATCAATAAAATAGTGAGATTTCTTACTAACCTATACAACAACCATACAATTATTGCCACGAAAGGAAACTCACTGTATTTAAATGAATATTTTCATGGTTCATGTCAAGAAAATACGCCTTTGTTTCAAAAAAATCTTTCCTTTTATTGCTTGAGATCATTTATAAACGCGTACTCAACGAATAAAATGTCCTTAAATTTTTCCTATTAAAAATGTTTACAGCTTTGAAATGTCTAATCCGCTATAATGAAACTAAATATCTTCTGACAAAGCAATCCCTATCTGTCGATGTAAAATATTCAAACTGGAATGACACCCTAAAAGGGGAATCTTAAGGATCCAATCTTCAAATCTAATACTTGACTAAATCCTCTCTTAACAAGAACAAAAGACAAACCTCAGAGGAACGCGACTAAATCCTACGCCTTTAGAGAAATGTTATGCATTATTGTTGAACAAATTTCGATATAACAGTACTTGTGCGCGAAAAAAATACTATAGAGTTTTCGTTGATCTTGTAACACAAATTCGTGTACCTAAAAATATTCATAGAGCTTATCCCCTTGAGATATACCGACTCGACGTGATGAAAAGTACGCAACATATTTAGGAAAACATTTCTTGTTTATATCCAGCTCTTGTCAGAATAAGACATAGAATTTACAGCTTAAATACATGTCGGTTTTATTAATTGTCATTAAAAACAAAATAACCCTATCTACATTATTTTCAAATTTATTCGCAACAATCGTCAGTGCACTTTATTGGCCTATTTCCGCACTACGGAAAACAATATTTTTCATAGTGTATCCAAATTTATTGTGACCAGTATTTGAACTGTGAAAAATAGTAACTAAAACTAGATGGATGGGCCCTGATGACAGTTGAAATAAACAAACGAATGAAACGACTGTATTGCCCCATTATTTTCAGACCTATCTGTTGAAATGATGAATAACAATTCAATATCCATTACACATATTTTTAAACCATGGTGACTAGATATACTATTACAACATATATAACAAACTTATAAATCCTAGAAATAAAAAGAATAGATGAAACAGGTACTAAAAGAAAATAGTAAAATTAACTATAACGATTTTCAATAAAATCTTCCCATTCATTGATTAAGCTTATTTTAAAAAAAGAAAAAAAACAATTCGATATGAACAAAAAATGCAATCACAATCTATAAACAACGCAATCTGAAATCCTTTTTAATTTTCACGGAAAACAAAATGACAAAAAGCGGTAGTTTGCGAATGTTAAAATTTATTCAATAGCTGCGCTACGAACTGCATTTATTAATGTTCTTCAATAAATAGTCTCAAGGCAATTGGTATTGGAAAAAGTTAATAAATCTAGATGACTATTGTGGCTCGTAGTTTAATAACTAATAACTGTATTGTACTCGTAGCAAAATGAAAAATATTTAACAATAGGAAATTGTAATGAACGTCTTTTTTTATCTGTAGTTATTGCACATGTTGGTAAGTGGTGATGAACACACGTTTACCATCTTTTTATTCATCATCTTCAACTGCCTTTGTCCTTTAAACACGCGTACGTTTGTTTATTTAATGCTTGAACACAGAGATATGCTTTACAATGCTATGTCGGTCAGTTTCCCTGTTATCCTCATTAGTAATTCTCTTCATTGCTCCTGTAGAAGTGTATTCAAGTTTAATATTAACCCTTACTTTATCTGGAATCAGTAATTATTTGAAAATGCCGCATTGCGACGAGCGTGCTTTAGTAGCTATACATATTTAAACTAAAAACATGAATTTCTAACAGTTAACTAAATTTATGTGTAATAATTACCTCATTAATTTGTTAAATACACAAATGAAGGTTATCGGTAGATCGCTAGACCGCTTTATTGTGCAACTGTAATTTCTATAATATAATTAAACTGTTTTTTTTACATTCAAGAATCATATCCAAATAGAATTTTATTGTAGCTTTGAAAACATTTAAAGAATATCCATTATCAGATTCGACGAAATGTGTGCGAATCAATTAACTATCAAGCAAATCGTTTTAATCGATTCGGAAAGATAGCTACAATTTTCTGAGAATCATTTCTTTGTAGACCTTCGTTAAGGACTTGGGCGCACAAGAGTCTATATTCAGAGAAACTTTAATCTCATTCAAAAATTACCTTCAATTTACAACTTCAGATGTACGTTCCATATTATACAGTTGCAAATTACTCCATAGCAACCCTTACGTCAGCTTTGTTTATCTTTAATCACCCTTTACTTTTTCCCTATTCCACCCCCCGGCCGCTGAATTTGAGCGCCGTGGATTAGGGCACCTAAATAACGGTCGGACCCCGGATAAAAAACCTTGTACGTGAAATAAACTGTGACACCCAACGTAACATATTTGCATAATAACCTTTTGTAATACGTGGGTCTTCGAGGAACTTATATTGGTTTATAAGAATATTTTATAAGGAATTTTCATACATTATTATTAAAACATTGTATTTTTACATTTCTCTTCGCATCCATTTTAGTAAAATGGATGGATAAATGAAACGTATTATGTGTCTAAGCAATATAAAAACAAAACGCGCACGCAATGCGCGTAGGTTACCATGGACAATGAAGAAACGCAGACATCTTATAAAACCGCTATTTTTATATCAGAAATGGAAGCTGTACAAGGGTTAGCATTTGCTATCTAACCTTTTTTATCCAGCGAATACTTAGTAGGAAATATGACAAAATTTGCATGTAAGAGGTTTCCTACGAAGCCGATATCTTCGTGAACTTTATGAACGGCGACACCCCACGGTAAACGGAATTATGCGGTCGCACGCCGCAGGTTTCCTTAACCCTTTCAACCTAGCCCGTGATTTTGCTTATCTCGTGTCGGGATCGAGGAATTTGAATACGATTTGGTCGCGCTCACCCCGGGAGATCGCGACGCTTGTGCGAGCGAAAATTTAAGAACCCCCCTCCCTCAACAAACATCTCGCAATTTTCAATTGTTTGAATAAGTGTAAAAGATTTTATTCTATTGTTTAAAACGTTCGAGGATTACATTTAAGATGGTTTACTTAATGATTATTTTATTGTTTCAAAATTATTTTAGAACATCCAATAAAATCATTATTTTAGCAAGGGTTGAATTCTTCTCAAATTAAACGCACAATCATTGAATGAGGCTGAGGTAAAGACATTTTATTGCGTTATTTTGTCAATATGCGAGAGCTGTATTTATTGTAATCGGTGTAATAATAAATACCGCGTCAATTTATAGAGCTGCAACATTAAGAACAATGCGCCTTTTATAGTACCGCCGCTACTTTTAACGATAATTGTCGACTGTAATAAAATTTTAATGAATCCATTGAAAAATTCAACGCTCACTGGTTATTATTTAATTCCTGACCGTATGAACGACGTTGGGGAATGTGGTAACAAAAAATATTAAACATTTTAAGTCGCATTTAATATAGACTATTACAACTAAAAACAAATGTATAATAGCATTTTAAGAAAATCATGCTTATTTTGCGTAACTTACGTAGAGCTAGGCGTAGCTGTAATTTCCAAGCAAACATTAAAACAACTAACATTTTAATAACTTATATTTTATGTTTTTATATGTATTTATCAATTAAAAAATCGAGTATCTAGATTTGTTTTCTATAATTTATGATACATAAGTAATACCTTTGTTTGTTCAACAAAAAGATGTTATCAAATACTCTACGAATTTGTACGGTTTAAATGTGTTGCCTAAAGGTAGATCGCATCTACATGACTCTTTGACGATCATATTCATGTGACTACGCGATTATGTGGTCGGGTATCTCTATTGTTGCCGGTATAATTACGACCCGATATATCGCCGTACCCAATTAACATGTTAGATATTAATTTATATTACGGTCGAGTTAACGTGTAATTAATCGATATTGAAATATATTATTTGGATAATGTTTTGTATGGAAATGTTGATATGATACGATGTTTAGTTTAGGATATTTTAGAATTTCATTTCTGGAAATCTAATTCGCTAGTGATGTCAATATGAAAATAGAAAAGTATGACTTGTTAATCATTTTATTATTAGCTTATTTAAAATGTCTGTATTTTAGATAATAAAAAAAGCTATATGGTACAAAATGCGTTACCAAGAATATAATTTTCTGGTCGTCCTCTAGAGTAATCGTAAAAGCGATTTTTATTTAAGATCTAAATTTAAACGTGATGGATTAAATACAAATTACTAATTGAAAGAGATTATTGTATATTTCACTTATAAATAAAGTCAAAATCTAAGTATGTAGGTATAATTAAATAAAATAATAATAAATCACACTCCAAGGATAGAAACATGAAAATCGTTTTATGGGGCCTTTCTCAATCTGTCCATAGAACATTTGGGGCCAATGTACGCGGCATTGATATCTGTCAAATGGACAGAAATAATAAAAAAAAAACGACAGGACGACGCGTCTATGGAAGTTCGAAGTACAGCCAAATGATACCATTAACTCAATATACCGCAGGGGAATGACAATGAATGGCGCTGACGAAAGTTTAGAGTGGAATACTTTGCGAAAGTTCAATTAATTCAATAGTTTTTTTTACAAAATAAATTTAAATATGCTTTACATGACTTATATGACAAAATTATTTACAATGTTCCAATTGTTACGTTGAAGAATAAGTGTAAATTTATTCATAAGTAATGTTTTTTTGCAGTAAAATAATAATATGTACTTTAAATCAAATTGTTAGTTATAGTGTAGTTAATAATTGCATCTTATCCATAATTTTCTATCGTAAAATCACGTCCATGATGCCAAACCACAAGAGCATTTGGAATACGTATAAAGTATTGTGTTAATATGACATGATTAACGCAAAATTGTGGCACAGATACGAGCGATGCGATACGGGTGTATGGGGAGATGGAAATTCCTCTTTTCGATATACATTTTGTATTTCAAAAGGTTTTTATACAATATTTAGAAATTTTCGTGGTCATTAACAGATTTCCTCTATTTGTTGTACGAAACATAATATTAGATTTATGTTTAAATTGTTCCTGTTCTTCCTTAATACCGTATTTAGTTATTTTATTATAAAGTAAAATTGACCAAGGTTTTTTTACCATTGTATTTTTTAAAGATTGTTTATCGAATATACACAATAATGACCTTCTGTAACTTCATAACAACTCCGGCATACATTCTTAGTAGTTTAAATGCAAGCGAAGACAATGAAGAACAAAGCCAGTGCTTAAGATAATGGAAATGTTTCTTTTTTATTTCGTTAACAAAAGCAGTTACTAAATATAAATAAGTTTACAAAAATGCTATGTGCTATTCTTCATAATGCACTCAAGAACTATGTCAACAGAAAAGAGGAGACTGTGACTATTTCAATAGATATTGAGGCCTAAATAACCTTGAATATTTAATACCATTTACGTCTTTCTTTGCTGGCTTAAATGTATATTTTTTTATTTGATAATTTCGATAAATAGATTATGTGCATATAATTTTAATAATCTTATGTTTTTCTTAGCTGTCTAACACAAATAATGTTTCACATATTTAGAGCACTCACAACGTATAATCCGACTAAAGGAATAGGATTATTAACTCCGATAATACAAATCTATTTACCAAAATAACTGCGACATCGGAGAGGAAATATGAAACAATATTTGAGTATCCCGCACGCGGCCCGAACAAATAATGGATTGTTATGTCAAAACTCACTTTACTACAAAATAAATAAAGATCGAAATTACCCTGTATATTTTATCATTATTATAAATATATTTAAAATAACGTTCGAGCCACTAGTCACGGTTAAGCTTAAGCCGGTTACGTCCCTCCCTATTTTCTGATGGAGATTTATGTCAGGGGATCAAAAGTTTCGAACCCGCACACTACAGAATCACGAACTTCGCTGGTGTGGGTTTCGATCCTCGCTGCCAAATTTGCCTTACAATCACCTACTATACTCTGTCACATGTAATAAGTAAATACTGAACTTTTTCATATCAGAATACGTCATATGTAATTGACAGACAAATGACTATCGGTAGCTCATTCTCTCGTAAAACGGTTAATTTTAGTGATACAACGCAGTCAGAGATGACTTTACGATCCCCGATTTATGGTACTATGAAGTACTTCGCACCACAGTATCGTATATTCAACTACGCAACATGCATCGTTGTAACACGCATGCCAAAGACCATATGTTATAATTTTACTGGAAGGCTTGTGGATCATTGCCAAGTTATGGTTCCGCTATTGTTAATCGTTATCAACGTTTACTATAACATAGATTTATGGACGCCTGGCCGCATCGTGTCTATAAGTTTTGATATCATGTCACATCTAGTTGAACTATATCTATGGAAATATTTTTATATGGCCTGTATACAAAGCAACGACATCCCCACACTGTTAGTAGTTAATCTGCTCTCTATGGTTCTTGTTTATTTATAGAGCATTGTTTAATGGTTAGGGGTGACTTTCATTGTATCGTATTAAAGAGACATTCATGTTTCCAACAGACATTTTTTATATTGCCTTCATTTATATTTAACTATATTTCGAACTAAAACCATCAGAGATTAATATAAGTTTGCTTATTTAAAATTTATCTACAAAATCAAGTAATTGGTATCCAATTTCAGTTAACATTTTAGACAACAAACTTTGATTGACGGACATGTTTTTTTTTACTAGTTAACATACCAAAGGTGCCAAAGCTGTCAGCAGCATTCAGAAACATTACACTGAAAAATTGTACCACACATATTTATCATCGACAAAAATAACACACACAGAAACTCCAATCTTGTTTTTGAATACAGTACGCTTGATTTAGCAAGAATAACATAAATCATCATCAAAATTGTAAGGAACCTCAGTTTGTTTCCATTATACGCAACGTCACGAACTTCTCGCCGCGCAAAAGTTAGTTCATTGTCATAAATTCTAATAAGAGCTTGTTTAGTTACCTCGTGAACTTATGCTTTTGCTCCCCATTATCTTGTACAAGCAACTACGAAGAATCGTTATGCAGTAAATTAGGCTTTCTACCTACTAAAAGTTACTGTTTATGTACACACATTGAACACATACGCTACTAATATAAATTAAACTATGAGTAACACATTTTGTATTTTTTAATTGAAATAATTTATATAAAAATAAAGGATCCTTCATTTTGATTAGTATCTAAGGAACAAAAATAGTTTAATAGTTCTGGTAATTTTATTATGTCGTTGCGGAGCTAACAATGGAAACAGACACGACAATGCTAAACATAACTCACCAATACAACTAGTTATGGCACAATAAATTAATTAGTTCGGTTAACTTGTATTAGATGCCTCATAGCGTAATTGTCTTACTCGTAGAATGTCTATACAATATACATAAACATATATAGTATTAAATACGTTAAATGCTTTATATTATTTAACTGTATTAAAAGTTTTGATTTATCTAAAAAAAAAACACTATTAATAGATACAAATACGTTATTTTTTACAGATACATAATGTTAGGAATAAAATTAGTACCGTGCTATAGGCATAAACTATATAAAAATATGTTATCGGCATAAACGTCACGTCCCTAGCTGACAGCTGTCAAATGTCACTAGAAGTATGGATAGATTTGGCGCGCATCCTAAGTCTTGACGAGAAGTATTGCTCTGAGTTAAAAGCGACAGTATCAATTAAATAAGTTGTCTAATAATAAAAACATTGCATTGATTACTACATTTAAGTTACTATTGATGTATCAATAAATAACTAAAAGATGATTAGTATAAAAAATAACTAACAGATTCCGAAACATTGTGTAGCGGCAGCAGCACGTACAATAACAGCCAAGTTTCAACATATATGAGTACGGGCTCGCACCGATGAGCCGGAATTAAGCCGGCTCAACAAAGCTTTGATTGTCAACTCTATGTATACAAATATACATTGATACATATATACAATACAACGTACGAGTTAATTGCTCAGATCTATAGTAATCAAGCATAGACAGGGAAATGTATGTATTAGTCTGTAATTACAAATAAGCCAGTAATGTTCTAACGTATTGGGCTACAATCATGTTAATTGATCATCCTTCACCTATATTGGTAAATGGTATACTAAATATAGCTTTATGACGTCATGTATTCATATATCTTTACTTCAATACTAAGATTAAAAAGAGGAATGATTTGTATTTTTTATGTATTGAAATAACTCAAAAACTACTGGGCCGATTACAAAAATTCTTTCACCATTAGAAACCTACGATATCAGTGAGTAATATAAGCTACAATTTTTTTTTTAAAACACCCAAGCGAAGTCGCGAGCAACAGCTAGTTAGACAATAAACTTAAAAATAAATCATATTTGATAATGAAATTATCTCACGAATTCAATTTACTATTTAAAGTTTAAAAAACTAAACGAAGTATTAAGTTCTGAATTATGGTAAAAATAAGTCGCTTTACAACTTGAGGGAATTAATAGTCGTATCATATATGATCGATGTATAGATTTCCTTTAGAAGCGAGCAAGTGCAGCGTAATTGAATTTAAACGTGCCGTTGTCAGATATACCGCTTAGAGACTTTGATATCAACACAAGTGAATGTATGACGGGATCCGATCAACACAGAAATCGTTTTGCAAATAACACAGGATTAATAATCTGCACTAATATAATAAAGAGGAAATAATTATATATTTGTATGTATTAAAGTAACTCAAAAACTACTTGGCCGATTCCGATTCGATCCGATTCGATTCTTTTACCATTAAATGTATCTTACATTATCAGTAACATAAGCTATATTAAATTTCACGCGGGCGAAGTCGTGAGCAACAGCAAGTATAAGATAAACGTAGTTTGAACAAAACTAACGTAACCTTTCAGTGCTTTTCAGATTCATGTAGTTTATTGTATTATGTAGTTATTTAAGTCATATAATTTCTTTCGAACAAAACCGCAGGAATAAACTATTTTATTATATGACTCATACAAACAAAACGTACTATTTTCATTGTCGTTAAATTTGTTTACAATTAGTTTTCCTAATAACATAGGTACTAAATTGAAAAAAAAAACGAAAATTACAGTAGCGAGTAGGAAATGAGTGTGGTTTCAATAATCAACAAGAGTCGTACACGCTACCATATAGATTGTATCACAATAATTGTCGTTAGAGTCGGTCGTTTGCATGAAATAATGCTTAATTTCAATTCCGTGTGCATTAAGTACATATGTAAACTTGTGTGGAACGTTGCCAGTAAACTTCGATACACATCGTTATGAGTCGGAAAGCTTGCGTCGCGGTCGCGAGGGTTCATGAATGGCTTCGATGCATTGATTATGCTAATTTTATTATCGAAATTTCATTCGTCACGACTGTTCACGGACGCTTTTAACTTGGCGTCCTTTGCGATGCCATACTGCATAACAATAAAGACAGTAATAAAGGCACTTTGGTATTTCATTGGTTTCATACGATTGCACTCAGTTATAATAAAACTAACATGAACTTAGTTTTTGTATGTGAAACGCGTAGAGATTAGGATCTCTTAGCATTTTGATAATATAATAAAACAGATGTTAGACAGATGTTTAAAAATGCCCTTAACTCAATCAGGTTGGAGATTTAGTAAAGGTAACGTAAAATATGAGAAGGAGTAATCATATAAAAGATGTAATGTAGACACAAGTCTCGTGGAGGCTTCGTCGCGTCGTGACCTATATCATACGCTCTCGATGGATAATACTTAAGATAAGACCCTCACTCTGCTGCAAGGATTAACCTGATACATTTTTCCTATAAAACATCCACATATTACAATGTTTATATTATCATTAAACAAAAACTATTTGAATCCAAGATCAGGTTATTTGTTTATAAATATGCTTCATTACCATTCAGTTAGTACGATTAAAGAAAACAAAGTGAAGGAAATATCCCATGTATTATTAACTCATTACGGTAAAAGAGAATTTCATTTCACGTATATAACCGACTGTCAGTATACAAACAGAATTATCCGCTTTCGTTGCCCCGGGAGTTTGGTTCCCTTCGATTCTATGATAAACAAACTTATATCGGCGTAAAGTAAACACGATCGTAAATTTTACAGCGTTCGAGGTTCGGGAAATTCTATATCAAATCAAAATTTTGTTTCTTATACATCGTTTTACATTTACCATTTCCTGTAATTTACTTGTATTTTATAACAAGTAGTAAATGTTCGACAAATATTTGAATCTAATGGAGTTGTTGATAGTAGAAAATTTATTAAAAAGTTGAAAGAAGGACTCGTCAGGAATAAAACAAACTCTATTGGTATACTTTCTATTCTTACACAACGTTCAAAACCTAGTTATTGCTATACATTAAGCATAAATCGCAACAGGTCTAGTCCCTAAATGCGTTTGACCATGCGAACGTTTAATTTTTTCATTAAAAAAATCATTACTATTCAAGAAACAGAGTAATGTCCGTAGTTAAGTCATCATAAAGTGTGTTATGAAGCATATACTTAAAGTCGAAAAAGTAACACGCTAATGATGAAGATAAATTTCCTTTGTGTCGCGTCCGGGCCGGATTTCGATCTTACTCGCGTGTTGTCCGCTCCTTAATCTGTAGCCCATTAACATCGGTCATTAATCACAGTTTTAATAACAATTTAACCCGGACTGGATTAATATATCTTCATTTATTCACGTGCAGCCGGCGACGAGTCGGAATCCTCAAACTTTTATCATTTAAATTTCACCGAGCATACAAAATCGATGCCGCGACGAATGGATGTTATCTTTCAGAACGCGTATGCGACAACGCACGCAGAACGCAGCTTTTGTTGTTTACCCATTGTGTACAATTAAACATGAAAAGATGTGATAATCTCGAATGTCTCTTTGTATTTTTTAATTCAACATGCGGGGTGGTTGTAAATTATAAGTATTGCATCATCGGTGCTAACGTTTATGTCATACAATGAATTGAGAGTCATGTTTAAACGTAGGGTTGTACAATAATTTAGTCGAGCGTGTGCCCCGCGCAACGATCGCTAAATTCGGGGTGTACCATTATTTATTACACTACAATATTTTGTTGCAGTCCACCGCTTATGGCGCGTATATTTTTTATGAATTACTTTTTATTAACGACCAAAAATGGGTCATTATATTGCATTGTAGCGGCTGGGCTGTAATTAATTATAGCTTCGTATGTTTATTTTTCTCACGAGTCACTTTTCTATACGTGTTTGGAATATTAGATATATGGTAAACCAGGACATTAACCGTATACTTATATTCTGAGATTCAGCAGAGAAGAATTAATTGAACAGAGTGGAAGAAAAAAAAGTGCGAGAGAAATGTAGATTTTTAGTCACAAACACATTGAAAAGTTTCTTGGAAAATATCTTACTGTTATATAGATTTTATTGCCTTTTACTTACCATTAGCAGGCAAATGCTGGGAGTAAAAATTGCAATAAAGAACGTTAGCTCACCCTCTATGGCGCTGAACTGGTTCTTTGTAGAGGGGTAGGAAATGATTGCGCATTCTCATTTTGCTCGGTCCCTGAACACTTCTCACGTCTGTCATCTATCTAGACATACACACTGTTATGTACTAAATATTAATATTTTAATATCACTTTAAGTACTGGACGAATACTGGCAATAACTGACTTAATATCCTGTTTACATTATTCCAGTCCAGCTTATAATCCAGCGTTTGATAATTCAAAAAATGTTTTAAACTTTCATCGTGTATTCCATTTTTGCAGTTGTAAACCAATCCATTGCTCCTGTCTATGAAAATAAAATGTACTTATAAACTATAGTTAATGAGATTTTTAAAGTTTAATACTCGTACGAAGCAACTACTCTTATCAAGAGACACAATAGACTTCGCTTCAAACTTCTAATGAACGTAGACCTTAGTAAATAGGTCGCGAGAACTATGCCCTAATGCTAAAGTTCTTCAACTAATCTTAAGCTCTACAAACTGAAGTAAATCACATAATGATACAAACCATCATTAATGACCTTCACTGACCTTATTGTGGTAACAGTCGGCACATTTTAATTGAGTTCAGAAATAAGAACCGCTTTAATTGTTTGACCCACTTATAAGACCTTATTCAGACCAAAGAAATAAGAACTGCTAGGTTTTTGTCAAACCAAAAGTTTTAATTGTAACTCACTTTTTAAAAATATTTATTGCATTAACAGAAGTCACATCTAGTTGTTTACCTATCATGAACCGACGATCTTATATTTTTACACACTAAAAAAATCATACATTATCGCCACAGGCTGCACTTAATAATACTTAATAATGTAAGCTCAAATCGCTTGGGCTGCCCCGGTGCAAATTACTATTCTAAAATTACTATGAGACTATACAAAGAGAAATCGTTGTATGTTAATCGAATCGATCGAATAGTTCGAATAGCCGGCATCGTCTCCTGGGGTTGTAGCCCCATATTATCGGTTTGCCTCGAAGCTATTTGGGTGAAATGTTGCTAAATTCGTTAATTGGCCATGTCGTCTATTGTCAAATGAATATAATAATGCTACAGTTTTGTGAACCGCTTTCGCCAGATGGTATGCGAATGGAGGTCTCCCAGCGGGACATGCAGAATGCAACGAGACCATTTATGTTTCAAAATTATGCTCATTCTATTTGTGTTCACCTTTCTATTAACTACATGTGTACGTTATGTTGCTTACCAAGTTTATTAAAAATTAATGTAATATCCAGACAATTTCAATACAGTTAAATTTAGTATTGTACTTAAAATTTAATAGAATATAGTTCAGCAATCACATTCTATGAGGTAATTTTGTGCCATGCATTTATGGTATACTAATTGCAAAAAAAAGTAATCATTGCACCTAATACTACTTTTGTAGCATAATTTTTTTTTTTAAATAATCATGCTATTTAATATACTGGTATTTTAACTTACATCCATTTGCTGGCAGTATTTACATGGCTCGGCATGTGTGGGTGCTAGTGCGGACCCACGCGGCGGCGGCGCACCCCTCGCCTTTCATTAAATACATTTCCGCATATCACGCACTGTGTCATTTCCCCTCTAGTTGTGTACTGGTATCAATATTAAATCTGTATCGATATCGATAATTTTTTGACTAACATAATTTAAAGGAATACTAATTTATCAGCGAGATCATCAGCACTGTCGATGAACCTCATGTTAACACTGTTTTACTTTTTAAAGAAAGTAAACCTAAGAAATACAAATAGAAAAACGTACAAAAGAAGATTGACAGGTTACATTGGAATCTTAATTTAACTGATGTCAATCAACTTTTTAATTTTGATTTGTCCACCTTCAGGTAAACCTTATGTTGATTTTTGTTTCTACCACACCTACGCTGTCGATATATTTAAAACAATCATTACATCACTAGAGGCGTAACCATGGGAAGCTATTTGCGGATTCAATCAAATCCACAGAATAGTGTTATTATCAGCTTGAAAACATTCATTCAATGTAAAAGTTACTCATTCCAATAATTGATTTACCTTATGCAATATTGTTAACTATGATGTCATAAAATAGTAAAATTTACATGAAATTACATTTGAATACATAGATAATAGAAGCGATATTTGTTAAACTAATGTATCGAACATTATCTTAAATTCAAAAAAACAGACCAGAAAGTCATATCAAACGATTTTTAAGACTATAGACGAGACGTATACTTTGCGAAATACATCAAGATTGGGTTAAGTAGTACGTAATACAACATTTAGTTTTCTTGTTATTAAAATTTGCTTTAAATTTGCGTTAAATTTCGGTTACCATAGATATCGTTTCCGTCCAAACAATAGCCTTATCATCCCCACATCTATTCGACGTATCCGTTCTTGCATATTACAATTACCGGCATGGGGCTGATACAGCAACTGTGGGGATTTTAGATTCCGTTTATCTATAAACTAAATTGGCTGTTATACAGATTTCGGGAATTGTTTATAATTTTGTTCCCATGCTGTTTCATTATGGCGTTGGGATGCATTTCACTCCCTCGTTATATCCGTTGGCATAGGGTTCGCGTGAGGATTACACTTTATTTGAACATTTAATTTATTTCTCCTCGCTTAATAACATATCATTACTCTTTTTAACGTTTTTATTACCAATAACTGTTCACACAGACGTCAACTGCAAGGTTTACTAACAATGAACGTATTAGAGGGCTTAAACAAACATCTCAACCAACTTAATATGTAACGTTTTACCAACAAATTGTTCCTAACTATTGTACTGAGGGTTATTACAATTATTTAAACAATTTTTGGAATAATGACAGATAAATATGGTTCAAACAACAATTTACGAGTAAGACCTTTTACTTTCAAATGTCTTTCCTATTCTTTGTCTTACCATTTTAAATATGCTATTACAGACTTCCCAAATTCAAAACATAAATTGGCCTGTCTATCAGTAAAAACCCTAATTAATTCTTTAACTTTTGACTTTACAGGATTTCAAGAAACATACGTAGGCTCTAGTCTGACTTGTTACGTAAAATCTAATGAAAATGTACACAGATAATATAATAAAATGAGTTTTGATTTTACAAAAACATTAATTAGCGGTCAATTAAAGATGTACTGATAAATAATAAGGTCAATAAAGAACATCGAATTGTGATTAGGAATGCAGAAAACAGTGGAATTGATTGGAGTGGGATTCAGATGAGTAATAAAATCCCGAGAGTCGTTTTATGGGGTATAACATTTAACGCATGATACGAGAAAGTATAGAGCATAGCATGCTAATTAGTATAGACGGGACCACCAAAGGAGTTCGTTATTAATTCACGAGAAAAGATATTTATTGTAAAACGTTATAATTTTAACATCACTAATTAGACGTCAAATTAGCCGTCTTGTTTTTGATCTACGTTAGAAACAATAATAAAAACCATTTCAGATTGATTGTTATTATTTTAATATAGTTTTTGTGATATCTATTTCGGTTTGTTATAACCCAATTTTAATTTAAAGCTCATATTGTTTCAGAATCTTGGACAAAAATGAGGAAACTGGACTGGTTTTGTTTAAACAGGAAACTTCTTTGAATGCGACGTATTTAAAACGACACAGCAAATACTAATGCATTGTCTCCATTCTTTCTTATTCATGTCGTTGTTTCTGTTTCTCTTGGCTTTTTTATCAAACTTACAGCGAGAAAGTGCAACGGAGTACTAAAAAATAGCTTACTTGAATTTTAACACACATCTAAAATTCAAATAGGGTTTTTGCTGTTGCGAAAAATGTACTTACCTTGTTGATGTTTTTAAATCTTCATGGAATTTATACCTATCTGTTATCTAATGAGATGACAGAAATACTACGGAAGGAATGCCAATGTACAATAACCTTATCTTTCCTAAACCACACAACAATAATTAAGCTATTTGAGAATCGAATCTATAATAGGGTACGCAAAATAATAATACATTATATATTGTCTGTGATAACAGTAATATCTGTTTTTAATTTTTTTGTTTTATAATTAAATTGAATTAACTATTGTGTCCAAGCGTGCCACGCAAATCCTTATATTATTTTCATTCTTATTAGGATGAAAATAATATAAGGAAATAATGATTTGTTGATTTTTGTGCAATAATTGCTTGATGATATATAATATCTCCGGTCTTTTTAATCACAAAAGTATAAAATAACATTCTGATTTTAGTTTTTATTAAAGGCCCTTACACCAATTTATAATTTTACGGGCTTTAAAATGAAAAGTAATGGTATTTAGTATCAAAACAAAACGTTAAGTGCATCCAGCTATTACGGATTAGTGACGCTACGTGATTAATCCCTAACGAACTGAATCGAAAGTTTTAAAGGAAATCCAATTCGATATTTGTATTTTGTGGCGCTTGTATTATTAAAAGGGATAATACCAACATAATACTTAAATTATGAAGACCATAATTTGCTTATAAAAATTTAAAGCTAGTGAATGTTTAAGCTTTTTTTTAAATTTCATGCGAAAAATTTACTCCCTAAAGTTAGGCATAAAATGCATTTGTTTGTTGTTTACAGTAGATACTACTTTTAAATTATTGTCATTTTTATTATATTTTAATGGGAATTTAAAAATTAAGATTAGAGGAATGCAATCATAGAATAGATGACTACATCTCACTAACTCGCGCTGTCTCAATATTTACATCGAGGGAACAAGTTCTCTAAGGTCAATATTACGTTTGACGTACAAATGAATACATTTTGACACAACAGAGCTTCCATTTTGACCGCTGCAAGTGTTTGTTCAGGCAATTCTCGATGCCTCATCTTATGCCACCGAAGAGTGGCGCAGACCGGTTGCTTTTGTTTTATAGCTTACTACCTATTGTAGACTGCTTACGATTTTATATAGTTTTATGCAATACAAGAATAGGAGCATATAAAAATTCAATTCCATGTCATGGTTTAGTTTTTTAAAAGAGTTTTGGGTCTTTTGTATTTATTTTTTTAGAATAAATTAATAATTACTCATTGACTATTATTTACGGAATTCTAAAAACAATAATTCAAAAGAAGGTAAACACGTCTTGTTCTAATTTGATAAAAATCGCCTTTTTAGTTAGAAATAAAATTATTAATTTTTAAAACTTAATACTTACACGTTTTAAATCGATACTGGTGTTGGAAGAAATACAATGTTATGCTCATATATAAAAATTATTACCGTACCCTTTTCAAGCAATAAACAATGTGTATTTTGTTCTGAATCATGAATAAATACATTTTGTCCTCTGCGTAATCTATTTAACGGGACAAGGGTATCATGCAAATTTAATGAGGGCGATAAAGTAAGTTAAGACTTTAAGGGTTGGAACTTCGATTCGCAAAACCGTAACAAGAGATTTCTCAATTACTAAAACATGTGAAACTTTACACGTGCGTATGTAATACAAAAATAATTACGTAAATTTTATACGTAGAAATCTTTATTGAATAATATCATTATATTGCTTCGACAAAATCACACGTTTAAAGAAGTAACCTAGTGCTCACAATTCAATGGAAAATATAATTTAAATAAAAAAAGATTGTAAAACAAAAGAAAACACGAACAACAATAAAGTTCTTATTTTTATAATATAAGGTGGCAAACGAGCAAGCGGCCACCTAAATCCACCGAAATGGCGAAGCGACCGCTGCCCATAGACATCCGCAATTGCAGATGCGTTGCCTACCCTAAATCGACTGAGGAGACGCACATAAAGAGCATTTTCCCTTCCTATGCGTCTTCTCCACCAACAAATCCAGTTTTCCATTTCATCCTTTCCTCTTAGAAAAAGGGACTAAAACCGGGCCTTCGGCACCACACTCATCAGTCGAAACGCGGAATTGCTCCCACTACACGCCTGTCATTTATGTGGTCTTGGTATTACACCGGGTGAGCCGGCTCTTTCGTGCGAAAATGTTAAAGCGGGCTCTAACACTGTTAAAGTAAAGCCTATTTCATAGAATTAATATTTCGCACTTATGAATCTGACGTTATCAAAGGTGGCTATATCTTGCTTATTAATATACAATCGTAAATAGCAACATTATGTAAACAACGTTTATATTGCCACTAACGCATTCACAAAGGCAAATATACAGAAATGTATACATAAATAATCTATTTTATTATTTATTACACAGGAAGTTTGCCCTACTTCGGTTGAATCTCTGTTTATTAAAATTTAATAACACATTAGAGATGTCACAAAACCGACTGTAATCCGACTGTGCATAATTTATTCGGGCCCGATTAACCAGTGTTTATTGACTGTTCCCATTCATAAATTCTATCTCACGTTTTCATTTATAATATCAATGACGTAATCTTTATTTATACTCGAATTCAGTAATATTAATGTTTTTGTCCGCACATTATTAAAAAGAAAACGATTTACTTTTTACGAAATATTTTTAGCAAAATATATAATGAAATTATGAATACTTACACGTTAAACTTACGATGTACGAAATATTATATGTTTTTAATTAATAACACTAAAAACTTCGGTTATAACTAAAGCAATCAATGAATTTTGCAATAATTAAAACTTATCTTCACTTTGTATGTGAAGATTATATCCTCATGTATTAATGTTTGTTGCAGTTTAAAATAATTTATTTAAAGATAGCCTGCGGTTATATACTTCAGTCGACGCGCAAACAAGTTATGTAACGTAAGAACAAAATATGATCCCATTCAACTTCACAAGCGAACTGTAACTTAATAATTCAAAGTCATAAATGTTCACGCAGGCGTTAAGACCGGGTGCTAACTGATCTAGTTTGAACTTCGACTAAACCAGATGGCGCAAGGAACGCGCTTGTTGCCGTAACTAATGTTAAATGTAAAATAGGTTTTACTTTCTTAAATAGTAATAATAGTTTGTGGATTTGTCTATAGCAATTTTCCGTGACTTCAACCGCGGGGAATAAAAAACAAACCTAGTGACTTATGTGTTCTACAAGACTGTGCTCTACATCGGGGCCAAATTTTAATTGAGATTCGTTTGTTTTGGAAACATGTAGTTACAAGCATCCATAAAAACTTTTAAAACATTAGAATGATTTCAACCCTCAAACGAAAAACGTTTTACTTAAAAGTTCTTAAATCATCCGCAGACACATTCCGCTTGTTCGCGGTTAATTCTTTTTATTCAACTCGTGCTCACTGCCGCTTCCCGCGTCAACATTAGAAAGGTTTCCATCGTGTGAGCATAACATTATTATTCCTTACAGCCCGTGAGAACTCGGGGCGAGCTATTACTCATCTTTTCCGCGTCGAGGGCTCGTTTTTATTGCTGGACGTGAAAAATACCAGAAATTTCATCCGGTCCGCTCAAAGTGGTCGGATTAATTCAGAAGGCACTTATTTCAAATTGGATTTCGCTCGCGCCGCCTCTGACGCCGTCTTCATTTCCTTTTAATAGTGTCACAAGCGACCTCCCGTGCGGTCCACGGGAGAGGTCAATGCGAGTACGTTATGCTATACTGACGATCAATAGACAGCATTGTTGTTATTTAGTCTCAAACTAAATGTTTCTGGATCAACATTTTTAGACACTATGAAATTTTGTTTTCGTATTTTCATTCATATGGACTCCTGAGAGAGATGAGACTCCTTTTCTTCGCCAAAATCTCAAAACTAAATCTTTGAAAATAATTTATTCTTTACTTAAATTACGGACGATGTTATCTAACATCATAACTTATCGTTTCGTAAAATAATCAATTATACAAACAAATCTTTCTTTCATCTTTACTTCAAACAATATTATCTTATTACGTAAAAGCATTATTTGTGAAAGCAATTACACCATAAATTCCAACAGTGGCTATAAAAAAATAAAAGAAGTCTCATAACAATACCTCGACATTACCTCTCCACATTAAGAAGGCGTGTCAATAGCGTTGACCTGTATTCTGAAGAAGCTCCCACTAAAATAACAAACTATAGACAAGGCAAAGTTACACAGCGACTGTGTTTACACAAATGCACGTAGGTGGCACTCGGGGGCGCGAATGTCTTAGCTTCTGTTGTTCTGATAAAAACATTAGTATAATGTACTTAAAGGTTTATTTAATATTCAAAATTATTCAACCATTAACAGAAAAATACAAGTTACCACATTTGTGGTATGTGTAATTGAAAACAGAAAGGCTAAACTAACTTCTATTCTAAACTACCGTTTAAATGCTATTGTTATCATTTGATAAATAACAAGATTTAAATAGGGCAGACTGGAAGCCACATTGTCTTCTAAGCTAAGGTTTATATTTGGGAAGTATAACAAACTATAACATTATTATAAAGACCTACCTTTGTCTAGGCGTAAGGCCTTTGTTAATTCCACGTAGCGAACGTTAGAGAACGTGTGTATATGTAAATGTTGCTCTCGATTTCCATTAAAAGCATGAACGTTACAAAAGCAATGTCGAAAGTTAAACTTTGAATGCTGTAAACTTTAATTGGACGTGAAACAAGGCGACGCTAAGTTGCCTCATTCGGTTGAAGCTGTGTAACTATTCAACGGAAACTTGAAATTCGCAACTCAATCGAATCTTAATTTTAACTTCAAATTTTGTCGTCAGTCGAAATATCTAAACATAAATATCTCTGTTTTCAAAAGAGTGATGTAAAGACACTTTCATAAGACAAAAAATAGTATCAATAAATAGTAATTTCGTATTTTATTCTGTACGTTTATTTGTTGTAAAAAAGTAACTTTACAAATATATTTAATTTAAATAGTAGTTTTAAATTAAAGTACCAAACGAATGTAATTACTGGATGCATTAATTACTTCCTCTCGCATCAGATTCTGAATGACACAGAAAAGGTTCGATCGAAACGTTCTTTTGCAAATAGACTGACATTAATTTATAATTAAAACGATTTTACTGTCCAACGCCGTCTGAAACCTGACACAATGTTAAATTCGATACCAGAAATAACTGCTATTAATTATCAGTTTAATTTCGATAATCACATATTATGGCTATCTATATCATCAATTTGAATCATGATTAGAATAATTAACAGTTTCCATTGAACTGTAATTAATTCAATATGGGATAACTGCAATATAGGGCAATAAAATAACTCGTTAATCGATTAGGTATTGTATAAGGTAATTGATTTTATAGACAATAATGGCTACAAGAATACATATCTAAAAATCTAAAATTCATTCAGTAAAAAGCTTTACTTCTTACACTAGTAGAGAAGTACATTGTTTAGTTTTAAATTTCAATCGGTTAATAGTTGTTACTCCTTATGACTTACTTCTAAGAATTGCTAGAGAACACAGTATGATAAGAAAAACAAAGGAATCAAATATGAAATTCCTTCTCTGTACTATAATTTATCGCAGAATTTGTCAATGTGTCTAACGTATTTTTTTTCGTATTCCAGTGCATCTTCGGAGCGCACTGCGTACTCCTGGCTCCCTGATACCAGGATAGAGTTCTCTTCGCCGTACAGCCGCCGCCAGAGTTCCAACTCTACAGTGTACGAAAGTGACTGATGGTGTGACACGTTCGATCAACTCGAAGAAGCGTTACTCTGAACGGACACATAGTGCTATCAAGTGATGCGTTACTTTAAGTGAAAGGTACATCGACTTTACTACGTAAATATAATTTATAAAATCGTTTTTGCTAATGATTGTAAATATTGTTTTGTATCTCATTGTATAGATTAAGTGTTATACGTTATCTTGTATCTCAAGTTGATGATAAATCTAAATTTTATATTTAGGTTATAGTTATCATTTTCCTGTAATTTAAAGCCTAAATCCCCTAATATTTGTATTTCAATAAATTACATTAAAAATTAAACCTCATCCTGTCTAAGAATCTTTAGGGAGTAAAGAAAATTTTCTCATAAATTCCTTGATATTCCTGCATACTTCGGTCCCGAAGAGAGCGAGAAACTTTCGTGTAGTTACCCAAAAATTAATATTTATGACGTACAAGGAATATTGCGTCATTTATGGGAGAAGTTTGTACGTATAACGTTTTATCAAACGAAATTGAACTACAGAAATGTTCATCCTACTATCGGATATCGATAGAAAAAGTTAATGAATAAAATTTATATAAATGTCAGTAGTTTTTAACAATTACTCGGATAAAACATTAATAATACCCTTGTCTATGTCAACTCACCTTTTATTCTGTACTCTAGTCAACTGTTTACATTTATTAACACAGTATTATAACGAAAATTATTTAAGCAATGTAGTTAGACTGTTATGTTTCTGATTCCAAAAAACTCCGGTGTTATAAATGTATGTAAATTTAGTATTTAATGGTCGATTTAAAAGTTCTTAATCTAATATCATTTTAATGTTCTAACAGTTACTTATCTTATCCTATTGTCTAATCGAATTTTCTTAAGAATATATAATTGTAATATTGTAAGACATGACACCACTCTTTGTTATTACTAAAGTCAATGGATAGATTTAATTGTATAGCTAGTTAGGTAATCGATTCGCTGTGATTTTTAGTTTAACATCAACGTCCGTACTAAGAATTTCTTGGAAATCATTCTCTTACCTATACGTATAGATTGTATAATTAAGGTAATTAATAAGAATTATTTTTATAATCCTTCATACCAGGTTTCAAGACACACGATTCCAATTTTACTGTAAAAATATTAAATTTATCATGTAAATAATAAAATAGGTTAAGTATTGTTGCTTTTGGGAACATTGTTTTTCATACGATAAAAATTGTCATTTAAAGGACGTTTAAACAAATCGTTGGAGACTGTAAAAATAAATAAGCTAATAAAATATCAACATGCTAAAGTTTAACTTTTTTCGAAATGTAATTCACAGCATTTCCCTTGTTATATCTTATTTATTAATCTATACCTTGATAAGACATTGTTTACTTAATAACTACCACTAACATACTCGCATTCTTATAATCTTATTACTTAGTTTGTCGGTCGGCATAATCGAATTAATTAAAAAAAAAACATATTTTTTAAATAATAATAGTTTTTTTGTTAATTTAACAATATTCTTTATCCAATCCAAATAAGCTCTAGGCTTGTGCTTTGATACGGTCGAAGACAATAGTCGAATGGCGTGAAACAAACCCTCGACCGCAAGATCGGTAGTCTGTACCCTAAACCATTACGCTATTGACGCTTAATTTAAATGAACAGTTGAACAAACAATGCTCAACATACATAATCAATGTAATGTAATTAAAAGTTATATATTTCACATAGAGAAAACCTATGATATTAAAGTATTAATTTATAACTTAATACTAAGTTTTTAAATTTTAAATTTTATTAAGTCATTATTTCGAGTTTATGGTTACCAAAAACATTTATTAAACCGTTTATTTGTTTGATTCTGCCGCCGACGCACATACGCGTATATCTCCCTGTAAATAACGCACTCACATACCTAGATATAATTTAATTACCCTTCAGCATTGTTACTAATTAATTTATATACATTTTTTCCTATCGAAGTGCTGTATTCATTGAATATTTTGTATAATTTTCAATAAAGTCATAACATTATAATAAGTCTTTTATTCCCCAAAGTCTTTTACTCGTAGTTGTTAATTTAAAACATCAATATAGCTGGATAACTCTAGTTCTATTACAACAAACAAAAGAATATTACTTAAATAGCATATCAAATGGTTTAAACACTTCGATCTCTAACAGACTGACAAATAACGCAGTAAAAAAAGTTAAACTTAGGAATAAAATAAGAATATATACTATTATAACAAAGCGTAAACACACATTTCTTTGTTGCCTACGATATCAGCAATTACAGCATATTTTTGAATAATCATTTTTTTTATAAAAAGCCCTACACTTACAACACGCTTTAGGCTATATATTTTAACGCCATTAAACTTAGGGGGTAAATATTTTAGATAAAAACCCTAATCTCGGAAAGAGAACATTAGTTGCTGCCAGTATCAAGGAAGCAAGGTTATTATGGTATTTTGACATTTGCAATTGTGAATTTGACAAATGTAAACAGTAAAATAAAGTTTTTATAAAGACATGTGGATGAAGCCGCATGGGAACAGCTAGTAAGTAAATATTAGTACATTTTTTCTTTTACTCATTTTGTTCCTACGTTTAACTTTATATCGCGTTTATTTGTAAGGATATAAGACTCTAGGAACATATACTTTACATACATAAGTATATGACGAATACATAGTTACGTACCTTGACTCGTTAATCTCTTGTTAGTGACATTCCAATGTATCGTTTTAAACGTTTGCATGTAGACATGACATTGCAAATAAGACCGTTGACGACAATTAAAAGCAATAAGTAAATCAGTTACGCAGAATTTATTCCCTGATAGGTCTAATCAAGTGTAACATGAGTTAAGTAGAAGCGTGCGATTGCAGCAACAATTAATATAAATTCCTGGGCCATTTCGTAACGCTCATCTCGTTAATCTCGTTGCTCCGACCGTTGTAATGACACGGAACCAACTCGCATCCAAACGAAGATTTTATTCTGACCTCGTCGATTTGTCTAGGGTTTTTATAGTAATCACTAAAGATGTTCTTGATTAACAAAAGTGTATCGGAATTTAAGAATTTTTGCATATTGAAATATTCAGAAATCATTTTTTGTAAAAAGTTAAAATAGTTATCCCTTATTATTTTTTCAAAAATGTTTTACTTTGCTATTTCATTTTGAGAAATTGTAATAAAAGAGGGTTTTTGTGACCGAACTCCTCAGAAGGCGCAGGTTTGAAACGAATCGATTTACGAGTTTCGTATTACAGAAGCTTCGATATGGAGAGGTTATGCAACATGGACGCAATAACTTAACTATTTCTTTTTTCAAGCAATATCTAACAGTAAGTAATTCTTCTAAAAAATATAAGAAAGCGTCATTTTTTTTCGGGACAAAGTTATACGCAAAATACGTATCACCTAAAGATAAAAGACTACAACTATTCTAAAGAGATCCATTCGATAGAATTAAAGTGCTTCAGAAAAAGGACTCTTATAGTAAAATCAAAGTATGGAATTATTTAAAGAAGTAATAGAAATAGATAGAGTAATTTTTGAAGGTTTCCTTCAGATAACTACACAAAAGAAATACGTATGCTTGTAATATACATTTATCATAGCTTTACATGATCCCCTTTTGCATAACACTTTTCAATCGTAGTCGTCATGGTCACGAAGCGTATTGAAAAGTTCCACCTCAGTTTGCTCGAGTCATTCGATTGCAACATCGGGCTTCTGACACGGCTTGCATTAATTTATAGGATACTTGAATGTATATCAAATAAGTGACAAATTAGAAGAAAAAAAAACGCTACTTTTTATAACATGGGACATGACAGTGTTACGTAATTCTAAGTAAATTATAACCAGATATAATACAATACTTTTCCATAATACAGAGATACAATTAATAAAGTTTTGATGTGATTAAACCCAAACTAATTAAATCCAAAAATTATCAAATATCTAATTACCTATAAAGGAAGTTGGCATGACATACGTCACTTCAACTAAAACACACATTAAAATTTGGATAGTAACTTCGTATAATTAACTCCACTTGGGGTATAATTAAAACTCGATGCCGTACCTATTAACCCTTGCTTCCGCTCTTAGACTGAACACTCTAGACGTGAGTAATAGACCACATTACATATAATAGTAAAGACATTATGCTTACTAGATTACACACTCGTGTCTGTAATTCAAAATTTCAGTACTAGTACAAATTACCTTACAGTATTAAATCTATGGGTGTTTTTATGTGACGTTTTTTTACAGAATACAGGATTTTTATATGAAAACGGAGCAGCAGATCGACTAATGTTATTTGACCCGATGCTAAGGGACCAACGCGCAGATACGCTAGTGGCCTGTAAGGTGTATGATTTCTTGAAGGCCACTAACTATTCGAAAATACGTAAAGATTAAGTTAGGAACGTTGATATTTTCTGTAACTAATAACCTGCCTGCATATCAAATTTTCTTATTAATATTTTTCTCTATTTTTTTCTTCTGATTCGAGATTCCTAGATCAAGAAGAATGCTTGGAAAATTGTCCTTTAAATCTATAGGTGTGTCTAGTATATCGTTAATTATGATGTGTTATAATTCTATGATGTAAATTGAGTTATTGGGCGTGTTTGCTTCAGCACCCAATTACCGTAATGGGCAACATTGTTACACATACGGCACTGTCAAATTATCACTAATAGTGCACTCTAAGTGGTATATGTCGTATCACCTAATAAAAGTGCGCTTACCAATTCATTTACATAGTTATCCGGACGCCAGAAGTGTTTAACAGTAGTATGTCAGTTGTTTGATCGATCGGACCTACCAGGGTTACGAACGTTAGAAACCAATTCTCACGCCAAAGTCAATACTGCAGACATTTTGTAAACAAATCTCAACAATAGACAAGCTTGTGGATTTATGTTTCACAATCGACATGTTGGTATTCAATTAATAACTCTATTCAATTGGAATAAGAGCGTATCCACGTGGCATGTGATATTAAAATTTCTGGCTACCACATCGTATTGACTCTGCCTTTGTAAACACTAATAGAAAATTCAAAAGTGGAAACCAGTTAAGATGAAACAGTGGATATGTTAATTATGTTAGCGGCTGAACTAACGCTGGATATAATGTGGTAATTTCAAACCAATCTGTTTTAATAAAAACTGATAATCATATTTTATTACTTCTAAAATTTTTGTCAGTGAAAATTTAAAAATACTATGAACTTTTGTATCGGACTCAGCTTTTACGATATATCTTTCTATGTTGGTAAATCATTTCATAACCTCTTTATTATCCATTCAATCATCAAAACATTAAGACATTAACAACTAAAATATTTACACTCTCAATTCTATAATTTGACGGCGAGTTTTCATTTCAATATGTAAAGTAATTCTAATCCCATATAAAATGCGGAGAAACATGTTTCTTTAACATGGATTATATCAGGAAAGACGTTAATCCGATTTTTATATCCCCGCAACGCCTACGTATCATTTGCCGTATTTTATAAGCATTTAAGTGACTACCGATTGTATGAAGCTCTAAATGGAAGGCTTTGCATGGGATAAGCGAGATAAGCAAATGTATACAAATGTTTGTAAACAGTATTTATTTAAGAAAAACCCATTGAAATGTAATTCCTTCGTCTCTGATGGGAATGGTTTACTTTTTTGATACGTTTGAATCGTTCTACTTTATGATTTCTTAAACGACTTACGATATATTTACAAGGAAGGTTTTCTTGCTTTTTAAAATGTACTGTTCTTTAGAATACATTTAAAAGATATGTAACCTAAAAAAACAAAAAGAAAACATTTTTTTATTAATTTTAAATACTGTTCAGCAAACTGCAACAGACGGACTTATTAGGCAAAAAATTAACAATCTGAATAAAATAAATTAAACCCATTTACTCTCCTTTCGTACAAAGCGTCAACAAGCCAGTGCTCGAGTTTTAAATTAAGTATAATTTAATAATCCAACAGTCGGACTGCACAATATAATTGGGATAAATGCATATTGGATTGGCCTATATTGCCTCGTCCATCACAGGCCCGATCTCGGCATTAAAATTTAATAAAATATATACATAATATTTTGTGGCATAAATTCTACAGATACCGAGATGTATAAAACAATTTCATCTATTTAAAATTAATATGATATACTCGTATGCATTACAAAATTATAAACAAAAACTTTCATCAAAATAACATTAATTATTTTTATCTTAGATAAAATCAACAATTCCAATTAACATTTCCAAAGGATTCAAATTAATTGTCACTTCCTACGGCGTCTACAAATTCCTTTGAATATACAATGTTGAGAATTACACTGGGGACTTTAATCCAGCAAAGCTAGTCGTTTATTTGCCATTTGCTCAAGGAAGAGGTACCTTAAGTGGCTATACTATGCACTTTAACAAATGTTTTTAATACCACGCCATATATGGAACACATAAAGGGTGTTCAAACGTGAATACAAATAATGCTAACAAGTCCAGCTTACTGGCCAATGATTGTAACTCTACCATATTAAGTTTACTAGTTATATCTTAGAGAATAAATAAACCAATACAAATACGGTATTATACAAAAGATTACACAATAACAAGCGTTGATTTAATAAGGATAATAAAATACACACGTTAGAGTTATTCTAAACTAATTGGCGCGATTGGAACCGAGCACGAACATTTGTGAGGAAGACATTGGAAAAATTTTATTATTTTTGTAATCAAATTCCCATACAATGTAGATGACGATGTACGTATTTTCTTGCAAATTTTTTTGCTTACTCAATTCACGTAACTTTTTTTTCTTAACTAAACAGTTATAGATTAGAGTAAAGACAAACTGAGACTTAAAAGAAATTATAAAGTTTCAATTACACAATCAAAACTCGTTTCCTATTCATTTTCCTTAATTATATTTGTGTGTTATAATTCAAATTTTAATTCAATTTTGTTGTCTATACTTATTACTTATACTAATACTAATCTATATCTATATTATAATAAAGCGTAAACACACACTTCTTTGTTTCCTAAGATGTCCGCAATTACAGTATATTTTCGAATAATTCTTTTTGTACTAAAAAGCCCTACAGATACGTCATGCTTTAGGCTATATATTTTCACGCCATTAAGGTTAAAGGCTAAATATTTTGGATAAAAACCCTAATGTGGGAGAGAGACCATAAGTTGCTGCCAACTTCAAAAAAGCAGAATTGCCATAGTAAGGTAATTGGTTATTTGACATTTGCAATTAATTATTTGAGACATGTAAACAATAAAATACAATTTTCATAATTTTATGCGGATGAAGTCGCAGGGGAACAGCTAGTTTGCTAATAAACAAAAACCCGACTCTTCTGCATATTGTATTTACTGCAGACCACCAGTAGCTTTAAATATTTGTTGAATTATTGTTAGTTTAAAAATATTTGTCAAACATTAAATTAAAACCGACAGCTGTATAAAAGCCTATTCAGTTGTAAATTAATAGCTACCGTTTATTTAATATATGTACACTGCACCACAAAATCGGTTATGTAAAGAAAAAAATGTGTTACCATAATAATAGATATAAAATCAACATGAATAACAAAAAACCGGACGCGAGTGTACCCCCTGGCGAAGACTAGTCACGGAGCTAGTGAGAGACGCCCACAGAGTATTGTATGTTAAACCTTGCCCATACGACTGTACCGGGTTCGAAACTCGAACGTACATGGCTTGGGACGAACCTCTTTTGGTGTGAGGGATTCATGTACACCCTGTAGCAATTGAATGGAAAATAAAACGCCTCAAGTGTAAAGTATCGATGATATTTTGTATTAAGAATTTAACACGCCGTCAAACGTTGAATAAGAGCGGACGCACCTTGGACTAAACTATCGCACAATTGTTAAGCGATTGTCGATTGTTTCGCGGTCAATTCCACTGTTTAGTTGCACAACTACATTGCACAAAACAAAAAACGAGTTGTGTGCGCATCTCCATATAAGCTCAAAGGGATCAAAGCAAGACCAAACAGTTGTGCGACAGTTCAAGACAGTTCAGTGCGCAAGCTCAAATTTAGAGTTATATTAGGTCGATTAGGACTTTTATGGACAAAATTGGTGACGTAATAAAGAAAGATGTTTAAGGGATCACTCATTTTCAACAAGAGTGTTCGCGTATTCGATGTATTCGCTTTTGTTTTTACAATTCAATATAAAAAAGAAATACAAAAATTAAAACAATCACATGAGTTAACGTTTAATTAAATCTGACTCGTTTTATGTTCGCTTGCTATAACTTTACCTTGCTACTTTTATTGCCTTAATAAAACAAGAAACAGGCACTTTTCTTCAAACAAATCGGTTAAACCTCGTGAAATATGTAGTTTATTATCTGGATTCGCGAGTAAACTTTAGAATTAGTACTGCAATTTCCAAATAGGGTAAGTATGAAATATTCTTACTGACTTGGAAACTACCTTATATCTTATGGAATACTCAGAGGGCATTATAGCTCACAACACAATGTACAAACTAACTTCTAGCGAACTTACATGGTCGGAAAACAACTTCTCACAATTTACTCATCTTGATTTATTATACTAGCTTTTGCCCGCAACTTCGTACAGGCAGAAATTATAAAAATAAACATAGCCTATGTGTTCTTCTAGACTATAACTCTGCCAAATTTCATAAAGATCCGTTAAACCGTTTTAGAAAAATGTATATAACAAACCATACATTCTAACTTTTGCATTTTTTATATTGTATGAAGAATAATTTACTGATTTTCAAGTTAAAATGCCTTTACAAAGTTTTGTGTAAACAAACAATATTGTATTCGTTTAGACAACATTTTCTAACGTATTGTACTTAGGAAAACAGAAGAGTAACAAAATATAAACACAATAAGAATCAGGAACCGGAATTCCTTAAAACATGGACAAGAATTTCCTTTAGTTACATTTCCAGAATGTTTCTTGTTTTCGTCTACATTCTTTGGTACTCGGTATCTTTACTGTTGTTAGTTAAATATTTCAAATCTATTTTAATGTGAGCTTACCAAGCTTCTAAAATCTTATGCAGTAGAAAAGTGCTATTCGGTTAAACGAATTTTATAAGCTGGTCTTTATCTGTGCGGAAACCGATTCAATAATCCGTTCGGTAGTCCAACTAGATCCGCACTGCCTTAGCTTGGAATTTGCATTATTCCGAATCCCAAGTCCGATTACAGATTTAGAAAATTCTATTAAAATAGACTTTGCAGGAGAATTATGTTTTAAAATAAATATGAGGCGGAAAAATCAACTTAATTACTACCTGAGTGGTTTGCTAATTTGTTTACTAGCTGTTTCCGTCCGACTTCATCTGCATGAAAATAAACTTTATTTAATTTTTTATTTTACATTTGCGAAATTCTCAATTGGAAATGTCAAAATTACTATTAGTTTGTGGTCCCTTTCCTACGTAAAGTTTTTTTCTAATTTATTCACCGGCGCCACGAAGTATTGTGTGTTTACGCTTTATTATATTAGTATAGT